>NW_020173674.1:15757700-15835580 GCF_003031525.2 Neophocaena asiaeorientalis asiaeorientalis | reverse complement strand
CCCCCCCCCGCCCTGCAATCTGCTTGCTTTCTATAGATCTGAAACATGCAGTAGGCATGTTTAAAATGAACACCATGTTTCTTGAAGCGACTGGTGAACTTCAACTTCTTCTTGCCTGTTGTGTTCCACGGACACAAGACTGTCACAAATTAGGACCCTAGTAGAGTCATCATTGATACTTTGCATTTCAAGCCTGAGGTTGAGTCCACCTTTGTAAAAAATGGCACATTATATTTTACAAATAGATTTAAAGTTGTTCTATTGGAAGAAAGTGGGCTGTCACGTTCACCTCTACACTTCTTGGATCTTGCCATCCCAAAGGACCAAGAGGACGCTTGCTCTTTTCTTCTCTTTACTGACAACAAAATCCCCATAGAACAGACTTGAGCAAAATTCATACTGTGTTTCTGTTTGAATGGCAAGTGGGGAGGAGGAATGCATCCTTTGTTATATAATAAGACGTTCCTTCTCGGAAAGTCATTTTCTGAAAAAAGAAAAGATAAGAGCCTTTTCCAGTTAAATCAGAATTTGATCTGGATATTATATTTGGTAAGAGAACACTTAATCTAGTGGCAGATAAAGAAAACTTGAGGTTTTGAAGGGTTTTTTTTTAAGGTCTCTTCTGCATTTGAAATGAAAAGAATGATTAGAAACTATAGTGTTAAATGGTTAGTTGATTATTTTTGTTTCCATGGCTACAGATCAGGCAGATTGATGTAATATGTGTGTTTGTGTTCTCACTCCCACCCCCTCCCAGGCTTTTGTAGATTTCTTCTCTAGATGCCTCCATGAAGAATATAAGAGCAAGGGCATCTTTGTGCAGGTGAGTGGAGTTTGTTTCAGTTAAGTATCCCTGTTTTTGTGTGGTTTCCACAGCAACTGTTGCTGTCTTGGCAACGAAAGAAAATCACATTCCTAAGTAAGTGAATGTGACGTTAGTGCACCATTAAAGACATGGTTTCTTTTCCTTTATGCACTTAAGTCTAGATTTTAAACAATTTACTAGAATTTTTAAGTGGTAATACCTAAAGTAGAACTATGCAGCATAAACAGTTGGTGCATAATAATTGTAAGTTCTTATGATCTTATTTTGAGAGAATTAGACTGTCAGTATCTCTCAGCTGCCAGGTATGCAAGGAGTGCCATGACTATTCCAAAGCCTCTGTATAATAATCACAAGAGAGGAGAGAGCTGAATAAAACTGAGTTTTACTAGCACGAGGGTGACTGCATACAACAGGATGATATAGGTGTGGTAGTGATCTTTTACTTTTTTTTAGTTGCGGTAAAATATACATCACCGAAAACACCGTTTAAATCACTTTTAAGTATGCAGTTCAGTGGCATTAAGTACATTGACATTGTTGCGCACCCATTACTACCTTACATCTCCAGGACTTTTTTCGTCCTCCAAAACTGAAACTCTGTATTCATTAAACAATGACTTTCCATTTCCCCTCCCCCCAGCCCCTGACAACCACATTCTACTTTCTGTCTCTGAATTTGACCACACTAGGTACTTCATGTGAGTGGAATCCTACAGTATTTGTCTTTTTGTGACTGGCTTATTTCACTTAGCATAATGTCTTCAAGCTTCATGCATGTTACAGGATGTGTCAGAATTTCCTTCATAATTCCGTTGCGTGTATATACCACATTGTGTTTATGCATTCATCTGTCGATGGACATTTGGGAGGCTTTTTGAGACCCTGCTTTCAGTTCTTTTGGATATGTACCCAGAAATGGAATTGCTGGATCATATGATAATTCTTTTTGTTTGTTTTGAAGAATCGCCTGACTGTTTTCCATAGTAGCTGCCCTATTTTACGTTCCTACCAGCAATGCGTAAGGGTTCCAATTTCTTCACATCCTCAGCAATACTCGTTATTTCTTTTTGTTTGTGTTTTATAGTAGCCATCTTTATGAGTGTGAAGTGGTTTCACATTGTGGTTTTGATTTGGATTTGCATATCCTCAGTGATTAGTGAGGTTGAGCATCTTTTCAAGTGTTTACTGGCCATTTGGCTATCTTCTTTGGAGAAATGTCTATTGAAGTTCTTTGCCCATTTTTCATTGGGTTGCTTGCTTTTTATTTTTGAATTGTAGGAGTTCTTGATATAGTCTAGATATTAACCCTTTTTTAGGTATATGATTTGCAAATATTTTCTCCCTCTCCGTGGGTTACCTTTTCACTCTATGGATAGTGTCCTTTGATGCTCAAAAGTTTTAAATTTTGATGTAGTCCAATTTATCTATCTTTTGTTTTTGTTGCCTGTGCTTTTGGTGTCATATCCCAGAAATCATTGCCAAATCAAATGCCATGAGGCTTTTCCCCTGTTTTTAAAAAAATTTTATTGAAGTATAGTTGATTGTCCCCCCATGTTTTCTTTCAAGAGTTTTATAGTTTTAGCTCTTACATTTAGGCCTTTGATCCATTTTGACTTAATTTTTATAGAGACCTTTGATTTTATTATGTAGCTAACAGATACAATGCTGTGAAACTACAGTACAAAATACAAGAGGAAGCAAATGTAGAGATTTTTATGGGTGTCAGTCTCCAATCAGCTGTTGCTCAACACAAAGAAATAATGGTTCACAGTATTTCCATGATTAGGCACATTTTTAACGATGTCTTGGGAGAGGTTGCAGTTCTTACCCCTTTCCTGCTGCTGTCCACGACCTGCCCCCACCTCTTCACACATCCAGTGTTCATTATGGCTTTTAATTCTGTGAGCCTAGTATTTTCCTTTTTGCACCCTGAAGCCTCAAATGATCAATCACCATAATAATAGGTAATATTTGAGGGGATACTTTTCAGGAACAATGCTGAGCACTTCATATGTATCCATGTGTTTCATTGCATCTCATAATGATCTTATAAGATGGTGTTGATCATCATCATCCTTAAATTTATGCAACTTGGGGTTCAGAGAGGTTAAGCCACTTGCTCATGTTGAACTGGACTCAAGTCCAGGTCTGTTTGGCACCAAAGCCTTTGTTCTTAACCACTGGGCTACTTGCTCCAGGCCTTCAGGACAGCACTGAAGACTTATTGGATCCATCTGCTTAGGCAGCCACGAACCAGAAGGTGCTGGGCTGTTTAGTTCCACTTCCTCCCTTATATCTTTAGGGTAAATGTTTCCTCGTCTTCCAGGGTCCGTTTAGAGCCTGCTTCCCCTCAGTCCTTACCTGAGGTCTCCCCCAAGGGATCCTTCGATGTCATAGCCCTTTGGTGTCATTCCGATTTGCAGCTCCACATAAATATAGGGTACCCTGGGGAGGACAGGGTTTTCGAGAATCTTGAATTTTATACGGAGCTACCATACGCTCCCTTTTCCCGCTTCCTTGACACCAGTCACTTTAATGCTAATAGTTTGAACCTGCTACGTAGCATGTGTTACATTTTGGTAACAGGAAATCAGTAAAGCACTCGGGAGGTCAGGCATCGTGTGCCACACAATGTGGTGCCATTTTCTCATTCTGATGAATCTATTATATTCACACTATTAACTTAACCATTTTTAAACACTACTGAGAGCAAGCAGGAATCTTAAAGGTCCATTGGTGGGTGACCCAGAGTCAGTGTGACCAGAAGCTGCAAGTGTTTCAGTGACAAAGGGAGTCTTAGGCCTTGTGAGTATAGATGATCAATTTCTCAAATTCTGTGAACAGACAAGACCGTTTGGTCTCGCACTTTCAGGTCTGGTTTCCCTCAAAGATCTTTTCTGCATATGGTCTGCCTATTGATCTGCTGTGACTAACAGCTACTACAAAAGCACATTAGCATTTGTTTCCTGAAATATTTTACTTTGACAAATTTTTATTTATTCCTAATAATGAATTACAAATGATGTAATTTCATTGATCATTCTCTTCCTTCATAGGAATTCATTCATGGTTTAAACTTAGAATGAATTTGGTGAAAAAACAAAAACTGAAATGTTTGTGAGGAAAAATACAGTTGTTATTTCTGTGTGAACACATCAAACTCTGAAGTAGAAGAGAATCTCATATTAATTCTGACCAAAGGGATTAAAGAAAAAAAATCTGGTCTAAATGAAGCTCAGTTAAAAAATTACTGGTTTCTCTGGTGGTATGTTGTGTCTGCACATTTTTTTGGACTTGGAGTATTTATCAGCTAGTTTTCCCTTCCACTGCATCCCACATACTGTTTCCTGGGTGATCTTATTAAAAACAAGTCAGATGACGTTGCTTTCCTTCAGTGTCCTCCAGTGGCCACCCGTCATGTTGAGGATTGAATTCAGACCCCACAAGGCCATTGCCTCTTGCCATTCCATCACGCCACCCTGCGTTCCGAGCAGAGCGGACACTGTAGTGTCCAGTGCATGCTCTGCCCTCTGCGGTGCCCCTGACTGGCTCCTCTGCTGGCACGCCTTTGCCCCCACTCCTCTGCAAGTCTCCACTCCACATCTCCTCCCTGTCCCATTCGCACCAGAGCCTGCAGCCCCTGCCCGTCTTTCAGGGCTTCAGCCTCATTTCACCTGCCCTGGGAAACCTTATCTTGGCCGCTGGGCACTTGTGGTTACACCTTCCCTTCTGCTCCCTTATTCCTTATTATATACCTCTGCCTGATACTCTCTGGCCCAGGACTCCCCCCACTCTAGTGTATTCTTGAGAACAGACTTTTTATCATGTTTGTCTCTGTGTTGCTAATGGCACATGTAATGCGGGGCACACCAGAAACCTGCCATTTGCTGGCATCACAGAGGACCCTGGCTACGAATGGCCATGCTTGGTGGTACACAGTCCTCTGTTTTTAAGGCCTTTTGAGCTTCTTCTGTGGCTCCCATATGCCTCTGGTCTTGAATTTTCAAACTCTCTATCTAGAGGGTTTCCAAGCTAATGCTATGATGCCAAAATTCAGTTTCTTCTAATCTTTGGAAGGCAAGTGCTCTTTTTAGGTCTACCTCCATGTGAAGATACAACAGATTGCTCTTGGGAGAGGAAGAGAGTATGGTTTTCAAATCCCAGCTCGTTTTATATTAATTCCTTGTTAATATTTTTTTCTTTGCTTTTTTTCTCTCCCCATCTTTCCCTCAACTTCTTTCCTGTAATTTTGTAAGAGCATTTAAAATTTTCTTCATGAATTCAGATTTGCTAATATATAAGCATTTCCTGGAAACACAAATAAATAGTAGTAACAACATGTGATATAAACATCCTAGAGGTGAATTTTGACTCTGTTGATGTTTGAATAGAGGATAAGAAGTACATTCTTGTAAATCTCATGGAAGGTATGCTCTGTTGGTGAGAATGATCTGTTCTCATTCTTACCCTGTAACTAAAACCCAATCAAAATTATGCCTCTTTCAAAGGGCCAAATCCAAAGAGCTCTGACTGGCTAGTTGGTGGGCCCCAGTACCGGGCTCTGTCTCTTAATACTAAGCAAGTAAGAAATAGCTGAAACTAAGATGACATCCTAAAACTATACTGCTTGAACTCTTATTCTGTAAAACTTTCACAGGCCGCCTTGTTTTTTTTTAAACTTTTTATTTGGAAATAATTTCAAATCTATAGAAAGCTTGTAAAAATAAGAATAGTACAAAGTACACCCCAATACTCTTTACGCAGATTCACTTATTGTTAACATTTTACTCCATTTGTTTTATCATTGGGAAGTGAGTTGCATATATCATGTTTCTTTACCTCCAAATCCTTTGGTGTGTATTTACAAAGAATAAGGATATCCTTATAAATAATCACAATATAGTTACCAACTTTAGAATTAACATTGATGTAGTATTTTCATCTAACCTACCATCTGTATTCTAATTTCTGACCTCAGAGTATTCTTTTTTTTTTTTTTGGCCACACTGCACGGGTTGTGGGATCTCAGTTCCCTGACCAGGGATTGAACCCGGGCCACAGCAGTGAAAACCCAGAATCCTAACCACTAGCCCACCAGGGAACTCCCCCCTCATAGTATTCTTTATAGCATTTTTTACCCTCCTGTAAAGAATTCAGTCTAGGACCAGGTATTATATAGTTCTCCTGTCTCTTTAGTTTCCTTTAATCTGGAATACATCCATAGCCTTTCTTTGTCTTTTATGACATTAACATTTTTGAAGAGGACAGTACTCCTCTGCTCTTTTTTTTTTTTGCGGTACGCGGGCCCCTCACTGCTGTGGTCTCTCCCGTTGCGGAGCACAGGCTCCGGACGCACAGGCCCAGTGGCCATGGCTCACGGGCCCAGCTGCTCCGCGGCACGTGGGATCCTCCCAGACCGGGGCACGAACCCGTGTCCCCTGCATCGGCAGGCGGACTCTCAACCACTGCGCCACCAGGGAAGCCCTCCTCTGCTATTTTTAATCACACATTTCTCACTTGGGGTTTCTCTGATGCTTCCTCATGGTTAGATTCAGGTTATGCTTCCCTGGCCAAAATGACATATGTGACATTGTGTCCTTCTCAGGGCATCACATCCAGAGACACATGATATCCATCTGCCCCTTATTGCTGATGTTGATTTCGACCCTTCAGTCAAGGGGTTACCCAGTTTCTCTGCTGTAGCATTACTGTTTTTTTCCCTTGCACTAATAAGCAGTCTGTGGGGAGACACTTTGAAAACCATGCAGATGTCCTGCCCCCTCTCACAGTTTCCCCTAGATTTAGCATCCAGCAATGAATGACTCTTCACAAACCTGCCTTATGAAGAGCTTTTTGATGGTAAAGAATTCATGAAGCCCTGGATATTTACCCATTTCAGAGTAAGAAGTCTTAGCTCCCTCAGTCCAGGCTGTGGTTGTATTTAGACCACATTGATTACTGGTGTGCTTAGAGGCGGTGAGGAAAGGATGCTGAGCCTAGAGTCAGCAGACCAAGGTTTCAGTTCTGGTATCACCCCTCAGTGGTCTAACCCGCAGAAAGCTGCTTCATTACCTTGAGACTCAGCCTCCCCCTCTAGCACGTGGAGACACATGATAATGCATGTATAAATAAACACATTGGAAACTCTGAAACGTAAGCACGAAGTAAGGAAAGAAACTTGCATTTATTGACTATCTACAGTATGCCCCTTGTCTTCACCTATTTTGTTATCTCATTTAAGATAGGTGTTAACCTAGTCCCATTTTACAGACAGAAAGCCAAGAATCAATAGGAATCATGTAACTTGCCTAAGGTCAGTGAGTGCCTGCCACTGGCCAGCTCTTCAGCCAGGCAGGGAGGAAGCAAGTGAGTAAGACACGGTTCTGACCTCAGGGCACCCGCAGAGAGAGCCAGATATTTAAACACATTACAACGACAAGGGATAGTGAGTCCAAAACCTGAGGTGTATATTTTGTTCCATGTTTCTTCAGTCAAGAAATACTGAGCGGGAACTACTAGGGAGGTGGGGATGCAATAACAAAAAGACAGACGAAGTCCCTGCTGTGGCAGAGTTTATATTTAGTGGGAAGGAGACAGACAATAGCAAGCAAACGAACACGTGAATGTGATTATTTTACACAGTGATCCGCTCTGTGAAGGACCTAAAGGAGGCTGCTGTGTTGGGTAATGTGGGGAGGTATGGGGAATTTAACCATCTGGATTGACCGTGAGGGTTTGAATAACGCCATGATCTGTGCTCTTTCTGCCGAGCCCTCCTGCTTCTCCCCGGGGTGTTACTCTGCACCATAGTTTCTTCCTTGGAGCTGCGAAGCCAGGTCTCTGGAAATGCTGTCAACAAGGAGATCATTTGCTAACTGAAACCATCGCATGAGGTTTAGTTTGCCTGACCTTTTACCAGAGGAAAGGTGAGGACACAGGTGGAGACCCCCCCCACCCCCACCCAGACCCAGAGAAGGCGGGTGTAGGTTTCAGCCGGTCTGGCCTGAAAACGAAGGGGGCTTCTCACTCTTAGCACAAAGATTACAAAAGAATATTTACCATAATGGAGAAATTCTTTGGGCCCCATTCTCTTAAAGTCCTATCTTCCAGTGCTTTGTTGCTTTTTGGTGATGAGAGTTGGTGGTTTTGCTAATTCGGTTAAAAATGTAGTTTTTAGTCAGAATAAATTTAGAAAACAAATCGGACAAATTGAGATGAGGGAGCAAACAAAATTCCAGTTTATTTTGTTAATGAAAGAAGATATTCCTCGTTTGTATTTTGTTAAAACATTTTATCGCTTAGAGTAATCATACAGATCTACTGGGCTTCAAAGAGCTAGAAAGCTAAACAGAAAAATTCACATCGGGACTGAAAACGTAAGTCCTCATCCATCTTTCTTGTTAATTGCCAAGGACAATAAAAGAAGGTAATGGCGTGTGTCTTTCGTGCAAATGGAGTCTAAATACAGAGAACTATAAAGCAACAGAAAGATTCTCACAGGAAATATTCATATCTAGTCAACTGCACCAACTTTGAGAAATGGCTGAAGAATAGTAAAATTAGTCCTGTTGGGATCATTGGACCCAGACCACTTCCAACTAGGTGAAGCCTCATTTTTGTCAGTGATAATGGCTTTTTTCCTTGGCCTTTTACAGCAGTGTTATACCACAGGAACTAAAAACCTAAGATGTCCTTTAGTCCTTCAGACCACATTAAATCTGTATCCAGAAAGGACTCAGATATCCAGCTGGTTACCACAGTCATTTTCTATAGAAAATGGTGTTCTTACCCCTCTTACAGGATATAAAAACTCAGCCAAGTTTTTTCTTTCTAAATTCATTCTGAAAATTATAAATATTAGAAAACTTAGAAAAGAATTCTAATACATACCAGAGTTTAAATCTCACACTCTTTAACTGACAATTTTCTTTTCAATCCTCATAGTAATAGAATAGGGAAGATGCTATATCCCCCAAGGAAGAAAATAAAGCTCGGTATTTTGCTCACGATCTCATGACTAGTAAGTGGTCAAGTGGAATCTGAATCCAAGTCTGTGATTTCAAAGCCGAAGTTTTCTCCCCCCACCCCCCGTATCCAGCTTATTCTTTCTCTTACACCGCAAATTCAGTCCATCAGGGAATCTCACCGACTTTAGTTGACCCTTTAAACACATCCACTGTCTGACCACTTCTCATGACTGCCACCGTGATCTCTTGCCCTGGACCTTTTGCAGCATCTTCCTATGTGGCCTCCCTACTCCCACCCCTGCTTATAGCCCTCCCCCCCACCCCAGTCTGTGGTCTCTTTAAAGCATAATCCAGGTCATCTTACTCCTCTGCTGAAAATTCTCCTGTGGCTTTTCATCTCTTTCAGAGTAAAACCAAGAGTTCTTGTGACCCACTGTGTTCTGACTGCAGATGTTCCACATTAGCGTGTGCCCCCCCCACACACCCCACTATTTCTCTGGCCTCCTTGCAGTCCTCAAACCCTCTGAGCACACTCACACCTCAGGCCCTTTGCACTTGCTCTTCTTTCAGTCTAAGGCTCTTTATCCAGGTATCTTTTTGGCTTGCTCTCTCCCTTCATTGAGATCTTTGCTTATATGTGACCACATCACATACATGTCACCGTTATCCCAGAGGCCTTTCTTATCACCTGCAGGAACAGCCTCCATCACCTCTACCCTTTACTCAGGTTTATTTTTCTTCTTCCTTTTTATCATCACCTGCCAATATTGTAGACATTCTTTTAACCATTTGTTTGTAGGCTGTGTGCACCAGCCCCCCTCTCCCCCCACTAAAATGTAAGCTCAGTAAGATCAGGGACTTTGTCCTTGTCCATAACTGTATTCCGAGTGCCTAAAACAGTGTTCTAGTAGGCTCTCAGGAAAGACTTGTTAAATACATGATGTTTTGTGAGCTAACACTGTTTTCCCTTTTGTCCTTTGAATGTTAACATACGAATTCCACATATTTGGAGGCAGGTCATTTGTAAGATTACCTGCCAGCCAGTGTTGATCAAGGATTTTTTTTGTGTAGAGCACAACATTTTAACTCCTTCATTTTGGGCTTAGGTGCTAAGGTTTATACCTAATGTTACTGTGGGGCCTTTGCTCATTGCCATGTTATCAGGGATCTCTGTTCCATCAGAATGATTCCTTTTTCCTAACATTTTCTAGTAAGGCCAAGGGTTTCTACCAATGAGATAATCAAGGGCCCTTTTGTGGAAGTGCTCATCTTGTGGTCTGCAAGTGAAATAATACAAACTCCAAAACTAGGCTCTATGCGCACACAGTTATTCAGATCCTGAAATGGAGGATGAATATACAGACTGAGGGAGAAAAGATTCCCCGAAATGCTTCATAGGAGCCTCAGCCTCTGCCTTAAGAATATGTGCTGACTTCACTGGTGAACTTAGTGCTCATAAAAGGCAGATTATACCCCGTCTTGAGAATTCCATGTTGTGTAAATAGACTGGAGCCTGGCGTTCTCTGGACCCATGTTTCCCAAAGCATGGGTGTGAGTTGTCCTGGTCATTTTTAAATTTGAGAAGGCATATTTAGTACACAGATGACAACATGAAAGATGTGCTACTACATGAAGTTAGAAGGTTCAGTGTTTGATTCTTGAATATCTGCCATGCAGCCCTGGGCATCCATCTTTCTCTTGTTCTGTGACATTAAGTTGTAATAACCTTCTTGTTCCTGAATCGAGGCCCCCTAAACTGTTCCCTAAAGACCAGATACCTCAGCAAGCTACTCAGTGGATGAGAAAAAAAGATACCAAGTTTGTTTCCAGGGATCTTTTCAATAGGCTGAGCAAGGACAAAAAAGCCTTGCTTTATGGGCTGGTTAATTATTTTCAGTTTGGGATTCTAAGTGCAAAGAACAGGGCACTTGCCTGCATGGGCAGCTGTCAAGGTTCACGCTATTTCCGAGCTGGCAATATTTATAATGGCAAATTGTTGAGCATAAGAAACTTTTAAAAATTTGTTCTGCCCAAAATACTCCCTACGAAGGTATGGGTATCTTCTTGACCTGTTCACTGTAATGTTTCCCTGCGTAGACCGGAAAAGTGGATTAATTATCATTTATTGGGTTTTTGTTTAACTGTTTAAGGATGTACCTAGATGACATTTTGACATATAAGATAAAGATATTTCTTTTAAAAAAAAAGATATTTCTTTACTTTTACGTAACTTGAAATTCTCCTTTTAAAATTCTGAGTAACTAAGACCTGTAAGTTTGCCTTTGTTTAGATAGATAACCTTGCTTAAGCTCTAGAATATCTAAAACTGTGGTTTAAACTCTCATGCTACATTGTCAGCTTCCTCCTGTCATTAATTTTCTGGGCAGCAGCAGTAGAAAGGGACCCCAGTACTATATTCAGTGCTGTCCATAATGAAGTGTTCTGTTGCTAATTCATTCAGTAGATCTTAGCACTCCTACTACATGCTAGGCAATGGCAGTGGCTAAGCATTGGCAATGTAATGGTGAATAGGACTGTGTCGTCACAGAGCTTATGCTCTAGAAATCGATACTGTCGGTGATTGGATTTCGTTTTCTGTACTTAAGTTTAGCCTTCCTTCTGCCACTGCTTCACACATTTCCACTGTTTGAACCGTGCTGGCTGAACTACTGCAGTTCCATGAGAACATCCTGCTCTGTCTCCTTTTCTTTGCCCCTGCTGTTCCCATTACAAAATGTTCTTCCCTTATGTGTTACCTGGCAAATTCCTCCACATTATTAAGACTTAGCTCAAAAGTTATTTCATCTCTGAATCCTTTCCATCCTCTGCTAGGCCATGTTAGCTGCTTTGATTTTAAACCATTGTAGAAATAAATACCCTTTCCAGAATAGAATGTACATGCGTCTGTTGTCCCCACCTCAAGAGCCAGGACCTTCTCTAGACTAGCTGGATGGTTTAGCCGAATGATGAGTTTGTTAACTTGTGGCACCATCAAGTGGTTCAGCCAAGCAGTGCAACTTCATTCTTCTGCAAAATCAGAACAGTCTGATTTATGCCACATAGAAAAGGAGGGGGGATTAGAATACCTAATTATATAATTGGAAGGTATAATGAGTGGACCACCTTTATGTTGAGAAGCTCAATACTGTACAGTACTCTTGGCAGGCTTGTGATCAATATATGGGAAGGTTTTTGTTTTTGTTTTAATCTTTATTTTTTTTTGTAGCCAGGAAACCTGGGTCATAGAAGTGCGATGGGGTTTGCTTATGGCCCTTCACTGTTGGAGTCAGAGTATATGCAAACACTCTCTTTGCTTTGTTTGCTGCTCAGCTTGAACAAACTTTTCTTTCCCTACCCATTGGCAGAGCCTCATGAGCTCTGCATTTCATGTTGTGTGTTAGTCTGGAATCTCTCTTTGGTTGGTGCTCTCATATACTGGATCCTTGCAGCAACGTGGGTTTAAAAATAAAGACCTGCTTGACCAAAAAAAAAAAAAAATTACTTTTTAAGTGAGGAATAAGTGTAGAGTAATAATTCCAATACACAAATTCTCAAAAACCAAAAGTCACGTAATCAAAGTTGGCCCAGGTATTGAAGTACTTTGGGGAAGTTACTTTACTTAGTGTGGGTTTGTGGCTGCAGGGACTAAGAAGGAGAAAGTTGGAGAGTAACAGTGGTTAGGCCCTTGGGTTCATGGTTCTAACAGGTGGGCCGAAGTTTCAGCTCACCTGTTAAGGAGGGTGACTCATACTTGGGAATGGGAAAAATATAAAATAAAACAAAAGAGATATGGGAACTCCCCAGCTCTTGGCAGGAAGAAAATCTATAGTTTGGAGTACATCTCAATTTTATTTCTGCCTTTAGTAATGAAGTTTTTGATTTTGACCACCATGTGTTGAAACAGATCCTCTTCCTTAATAGAAGTTTCATTGTAATTTATACCCTTTCCTTTCATACATGTCAGATAAACAGAATACATTCACTCCTTGGTGTACAACCATGCCCAAGTAATTTCAAACTACAGAAGGAACCGCTTGTGTCATGACTCAGGAGTCGTTGTAATAGGGTTTCCTTGCATTCTGTGTTGAAGCATATCCAAAATATAGCAAGCATAAGAAATAAAGAAACAGCTCCCCTAACCTAAAAGGTAATGTCCAGCTTTGTCATCCCACACCACTTCTGTGAAGTGTCTGTTAGTTACCCAAGCTGTTTCCATACTGTTATCCTGTCTCCCCGCAACAGAGAAAAAAGAAAAAAAAAAGAGTGGTGGTCCTATGTTATCAATAGCAAAGTTTATAAAACTCAGAAGCAGAATGGTAAGAAATTAGGGAAGAAAAGTGGTAGCCCAAAGCTGAGAACATGAAATGTTTATTTTAGAGGGACCAAAACTGATAGAACAAGCTTAATAACCATAAAGTATGGAGGAAATTATTATTATCTCTTTAGGGGCATAAAATGTCAAAAATCTCCTATGTGGTGGTTCTGTAACTATTGTTTAGTCAGAGTAGAAAGCACCCGGCCCCAAATCTCTGCTCTCTAGATTTGTTTAATGCCTTCTTTTTAAAGACTCAAAAAGTATGTTTCTGCTTATCTTTAATACTTTCTGTAGTCTCAAACTCTGTTGTATTGACAGATTGTATTTGTTTGCGGTATGCGGGCCTCTCACTGTTGTGGCCTCTCCCGTTGCGGAGCACAGGCTCCGGATGCGCAGGCCCAGCAGCCATGGCTCACGGGCCTAGCCGCTCCGTGGCATGTGGGATCTTCCCGGACCGGGGCACGAACCCATGTCCCCTGCATCGGCAGGCAGACTCTGAACAACTGCGCCACCAGGGAAGCCCGACAGATTGTTTTTATACAACTTGTTTTATGCTATCATTTGTTCTATCAAGGTAGGTTTTAGATAGCTGCTTCTCTTTTCTTCTCTTTCTCTAAAGATACAAACTTTAGTTTTTTTCAGAATGTTTCTGCCACTAAGAGCAATCAAGCATCAGTGTGAATTGAGTTTGTGGCCTTCCTAATCAGTGGCGTGTTTTTTTTGGGGGGGGGTATGTTGCCATTCTAGAGTGTCCTGCCCTACTTTGTAGCTACGAAGCTGGCTAAAATTCGAAAGCCAACTTTGGATAAGCCCTCTTCAGAGACGTTTGTGAAGTCTGCCATTAAAACCGTCGGCGTGCAATCCCGAACCAACGGATACCTGATCCATTCTCTTATGGTATGTAGATTTTTAAGTTCCAAATCAGTACTTTGGTTTGGGGTTTTCTTTCCCATCGAGTCACAAAATAGTATGTGGTATATTAGCATATATACATTGTCTAGACTTACTAGCAAGGCATGTGTTTTCAACTGTACACCCAAGAACTCTAAAATCTACCTATAAATAAAACAACAATATAGTAAAACATAAGATCATATGTTTCAAATGAGTTCAGATTGTAAGCCTTAATTGCATATCTCCCCATTTCTTTCCCTAGGCCTCAGTAATCTCAAGCCTGCCTTCCTGGTTGTATTTTAAATTGACCATGAATTTAGGCAACTCCACCCGGGCTCGCTATCTGAAGAAAATTAAGAAGAACTAAGCATTGGTAACTGTGTTGAGTGACTTGACCAGATGTTCCAGCTAGGCATGTTTGCTGCGAGGCGCCCACTATCTCCAGATCTTCAGTTGTCATGTTAATTAACAGTTACTGATAAAGCTAAATGTCATAATTGAGAGGAAAGCAGAGTTGCTTTCAGGAGTTCCTGACATATATTCTGGATGCTACCAGGAGTTATTTTGAAATGTAACATAAATGCCTCTATCAAATAGATACAGAACTAACATTAGCAAGAACTGCTTACTAGGAAGGAACACAATTATAACAAATCACTGAATGATAAGAGTCAGATGTAAGGGTTAAGAGTTTTATCTGGTCCAAAATGCCAATGATGATTATGCTTGTATTTTCTCTGAAACATACTTTAAAAAGTGACGGCCAGCTATCCTTTTTTGTTTTTAACACTTTGAGGGAGTGGGGATTAATTGATTTACTTATGGGAGGACACACTGCAATTTGCATAGCACTCTGTAAGGTTTTCTAAAAGTACGTCCTGGTTTGTACATTTATATGGAACTTTCCTTTCTCAAGGGTAGCTAATGACGTAAAAATAATGATGAAAATCAGAGTTATTTTTGACACATGCCCACTAAAATATGCTTTCCTCTAATACGTATGCCTTCTCAGTTTAAATGTATGTAAATACTGAATGCTATATGGTATGATTTATAAAGGTAAACGGGCCAAAATGTACATTGATGGGCCGCTCCATCACTGCCACTAAAACCCTGACCCAGCAAGGTGGCCTGCTTGGAACCCAGCTTCTTTGTTTCTGCACTGCACCAATACTGCTCACATATGTGACACTAGGCTACTCTTAGAACAATGATGATACTAGAGTAGTGGCATTATACTTTTAAGTAGGTACCCTATAGATATTGATACAATTAGTTTTAATAAAAGATGTTTTAACCATGGTGTTGATTGAAAATATATTCCTTTGGTGCTTGAAATTAAGCCTATTTTTGCACTGGTTTAATATAAATTAAGACTTACTTTTATTCTGCTACATAACTTGTTTGGGGAACTTGCTAAGAAATTAATTCAATGTTGTGAAACATGCAACACAGAAGGTAGGTCAGTACCTAGGCTATGGTTCCCAGGCTCTGAGATTTAAGCATCAGGAAATCTGCAGATCAATAAATAAAATTTTTAATTGGGGTATTTAAGTGTTTCTAGCTTTTAAACTTGCCAGCTAAGGACATAAAACAAAAACAGAAAAACCCAAATTACCATCTGCTATTGGCGTTATTATATAAAAGAAAAGACATTTTAGCATCCCCAAAATAGGAAGAACATAATCTCAGAATAAAGAATAAATTTAGCTTTACGAAAAACACATTGCCTTTCTCTCTCTCTCATTTTGTTGTAGAAATGGTGAAATCACAATGACCTGGGCAATATATTATTTGCTTTCACACATTTGTTGGTTAATTGTTTGGTGGTGGTTTTTGCTGGACAGTTGGTAGAGAGGGGGAGGGATTGGTTTGCAAGTATACAAAATACTTTGCCTTTTATCCCGTCTAGAAAATAGCTGTAATCTGGCTAGGAAATCCCTTAGCAATCTCAAAACTTCTGAGCTATGGCTTTGACTGCTTCAGCTCGGCAAGTATCCTCTTGTATTCAACACTCAAGGTTGAAGATGATGACATGAAAATCTGTGTTTCCAGGCACGTGAAAGAAAAATTATACGAAAAGAGAAACCAGTGTTCTCAAAAACCTTCAAAATAGTGAAGCATAATTTTTAGACTTAACTTTATATTGACTTGATTTTATAGTCTGATGTGTGCTAGATAAGGTTTGAACTCAAAGAGCAGAGTAGAAGATTAGTATTGATGATTACTGTAGAATCAGCTCTCCTCACAACGTAGAAAGCTGGATTTTAATTTATTGTTCTTTCATTGTCCTTTCAGTACAATAGCATGGGGGAGGGAGGCCAGGAGAGGAATTGTCCTGCACACAGAATGATGTGCGCCATTTTGATTTGTCCTTATGTCAGGCCCATGTGCACTGGCAATAAATAAAGATGATATTGGTCTCCATTTCCTCAAATGTGGTCCTGCCCCAAAGAGATGAATTCTGAGTTCTCACTTGATATTTATTGCATCAAAATACAATAGAAGTGAACTTTATATAGAGTGAGCATCAATGCCAATACCAATACGAATGGTGCTGATTCAGTGTAAAAGAGGAGATTTACTGTGATAATAACACCTTATGAGAATGAAATGAGCTTAAGTAGTACTATAATTTCTGAAGTCTATTGATACCAAAAATTACCTGATATTTTGGTGGTCCTGAATTTTGCTACTTTGCTCTGTAGTGTACCAGTATCAAAACAAATGATCAAAGCTTTTTATTTAATATGTTAGAAACTAATGAATTAAATTTTAAGGACTCACTACTTTGTGACATTCCAATATTTTTAGATTAGCATATTTGTTACTCCTGATGCAAAACATATAACTATAGACAGAATTAAAATTCCCTTGTGGAAATGTAATTCTTTCTATTGAGATTTATATGGAAACATCTAGAAATGGAACACCGTCTAGCATGAACACAAACTTAATAGATGAAAAAAATTTTAATGTGATAAACAGCGTATTACAACTTTGACCACTCTCCTTTACCTGTGTCACTGAAAAGCAAGCAAAATGGGTACTACAAAAAGTAATCCCAAAAGGATGTAAAGCCAGCTTGTCTTCCTTGTTACAAAAGTTTCTAGACAAACTGTTGTGTGCGTTTATTGAATGCCAACCATGTCCATTTACGCTTCTGGATGCTGGAAACTACAATGAACAAAGCAGACAAAAAATTCTTAACCCCAGTTGAGCTTACACTTGAACAGGATGTGGGGCGGGGGAGGGACCTGGGGAGGGAGCAAATGAGGGACAGGTAATAAACAAAAGGAATAATAATGTGGTGTGAGTGTTATATGCTGTGGGGAAAAATGAAGCAGGGTAAGTAGGATGGGGAATCAATGTTTGTTGGGGTAGGGATGGGAGGCTTGTGACGTTAAATAAGGTACTCGTGGCAGACCCAGAGAGAGGTGGCATTGGAACCATCTTGAGCAAGACCTTTACCTCCCTGGGGGAAGAGCATTTCAGGCAGACCAGCCTGTGCAAAGAGCCCGAGGAGAGAGCATACCTGGTATGTTCCAAGAATAGCTAGGAGTACATACATATTGAAGCACATACTAGGTGAGCTATTTCTGGAAGAGTTCAGAGATCTTGCTTTAGTTTAGTTATGACTTTCTAGTATTAAATCACCTTTACATTCTTGATCTTATTTCACTATCTTTATTTACTGTGGAATTCAGTTTGCTGGTATTGTAGTTAGAATTTCTGCATCTATATTTAAGAAATGGGCTTGCAGTCTTTCTCATACTTGTCTGGTTTTCATATCAAGATTATAACTTCATTAAATGAGCTGGGGAGTGCTACCTGTTTTATTTACTGTGCTCTAGAAGAATCTGTAAAAGATCGGGACAGACTTTCCTTTGAAAACTTATAAAACAGTCTGGTCCTAGTATTTATTTGTGGCAAGATTTTTAACTACTTATTATGTTGCTTTAAAAATAATGAGACTACTCAGGGTTTCTATTTTTTCTCGATTCAATTTTGAAAAAAAGTTTTGTTCTAAGCATATACTCATTTTTCCCCCAAATTCATTAGCATAAAGTAACTTGAGGAACTTTCTTATTTTTTAAACCTCTGCTAGATATATATACCTATTTCCTTTCCCAGTATTGTGTCTTCTCACTTTCTTTTCCTTGACCATTTTGCCAGAAGTTTGTCTATTTTATTAGTTTTTAAAGAACCAACTTTTGGCTTTGTTGGTCCTCTCTGCCTTTTTCTTTTCATGCTCTCCTTTCTGGAGGCTTATTCTGTTATTTTTCTTTCATAAATTGGACATTTAATTCATGTTCAATGTTTTTTTTACTCTGAAATAAACATCTAAGCCTCTAAGTTTGTCTTTTACTACATCCCACAATTTGTGTGTTTGTGTGCACGAGTATGTATGTACACAAATGTGTTCTCAGTGCTAATATTAAAAAATTTAAATTATGATTTCTAGGAGCTGTGAACTTTTTGTTTTTGAAAGCACAAATTTAAGTTTTTGTAAATGTATTTCCTTTAAAAAACTTATATTCGTGTCACCATTAATAAGACAACTTTATATTACATGCATTCTGATATGATGGACTGAAGGTACAACGTCACTTATGTGGTATGCCTGGCAAAAATGTATAAACAACATAATCAAGAAGAAATATTTTTGGGGCTTCCCTGGTGGCGCAGTGGTTAAGAATCCGCCTGCCAACACAGGGGACATGGGTTTGAGCCTTGGTCGGGGAAGATCCCACATGCCGCACAGCAACTAAGCCCGTGCGCCACAACTACTGAAGCTTGTGCACCTAAAGCCCGTGCTCCGCAACAAGAGAAGCCACCGCAGTGAGAAGCCCACACACCGCAACGAAGAGTAGCCCCCGCTCACCGCACCTAGAGAAAGCCCGCGCACAGCAGTGAAGACCCAATGCAGCCAGAATAAATATAAATAAAATTTTTTTAAAAAAAATATTTTTAAAAAACTAAATTGAAGGATATTCTACAAAATAACCAGCTTATACTTGTCAAAAGTTTCAGATTAAAGAAGACTAAAGAAATGGACAAATAATGCAAAACACATGATCTTGGATTGGATCCTGGTTAAGAAAAAATTTTTTTTGCTATGAAGGACAATTTTGAGCCAATTTGTGAGATTTGAGTATAGATTAGATAACAGCATTGTATCAATGGTAGTTTCCTGAATTTGATCATTATACTGTAGTTACTTAAAAAAAAGTTGTTTTTTAGGAAATACACACTACACTATTTAGGGATAATGAGACATTATATATGCAACTTAAAAGTTTCAGAAAGTATACAGAAAACGATAAAGCAAGTGTGTTAATATGTTAACATTTGGAGAATCTAGGTGAAGGGTACATGGGAATTTGTGCTGTTTTGCAAATTTCCTGTATTTCTGCAGTTAATTCAAAATAAAAAGTTAAATCTTTTGTTACTGATTTCTAAATAATTGCATTGTAGTCAAAGAACATGTGAATATGACATAGCTTGGGCAGGTTATAACCTTTCTCCACCTCAGTTTTGCCTTCTGAAAGTGGGAATAATAATAGCTCCTATCTCATAGATTGTTGAGAGCATAAATTAATATTTTAAAAGTGCTCAGAATCCAGCACAGCATAAGGTAAATATATATATAATATATATGAGATAAATAATGGTCCCCAAAGGTATCAGGTCCTAATCCCTGTACCTGTAAATGTTACCTTATATGGAAAAAGGCCCTTGCAAATGTGATTAAGTTAGGGATCTTGAGATTTTCTTAGGTTATCCAGATGGGCCCTAAATGGAATCACAATATTCTTAATAACAGTGAAGCAGAGAAAGATTACAGCCAGAAGAGGAGAAAGCAATGTGACCACAGAGGCAGAGACTGGAGTATTGCAGCCATAAGCCAAGGAATACCATCAGCCACCAAAAGCTGTTGGGGGCCAGGAATGGATTTTCCCCAGAGGTTCAGGAGGGTGCAGGGCTCAGCCAGCCAACACTTTGATTTGGACTAGTAACTGAATTTGGACTTCTGGCCCCCTGAACTGTGAGAGGATAGTCTTATTCTAAGCCACTGGGTTTGTTACAGCAGCAATAGGAAACTTATACAAATGTAAGCTTTTTATTATTACCTTTTCTTAGAAGTATTATTCCCTTTTCTTAGAAGATTTTTTTGAGATATTTTATGTCTTGGTACAGCCAATTTTTTTTCATGTGCCATATTTGCTTAAGAATGTTTATTTTCTAATTGTTATTTTTCAATATATGTCCTTTAAGTCATTTGTTAATTGTATGCAGATCTTCCGTCTCTTTATTAACTTTTGTCTGCCTGACCTGTCAATTATTGAGAGAAGTGTTTTGAATTCTCTCACTGTAATGACGGATTTGTCAAATTCCCCTATTTTATCATTTTTACTTTATACATTTTGAGGCTGTCTTTTTAGGCAAATAACGTTTAGAATTATGTCTTCCTGGTGAGTTGAACTTTTTTTTGTCATGTACTGACATCCTTATTGCTAATGGTTTTTGCCTTAAAATCTGTTTTCTGTGATATCAACTTAGCTACCTTTGCTTTATTTCGGTTAGTATTTAGTAGTATATATTTTTCAATTATTTTCCCTTCTATCTTTCTACATATTTGTGTCTTGTAAGCCAAATAAACTTGGATTGGGGGTGGAGGATTGTTTTTTAATTTGGTAATCTCTGCTTTTTACAGGCAAGTTTATTCCCCTTACATTTATTATGATTCTTAAAACATGAAGACTTCTATCATGCTATTTTGTGCTATTTGTTTCTCTCTTTTATGCTGCTTCTCACTTTTTGATTGGCTCAATTTTTCTTTTTTTAAACTCCATTTCCCCCCTGTACTAGTTTGGAAGTTTTACACTATATTTTCCTTGTCTTTACTCCTGAACATTTTCAGTGCATATGCAATACAATTGAAAGTTGTCTGGAATCATAACCCCTTCTTTAATAATATAGGTCTTTAGAACATTATTATTCTGATCAACGCTTTCCTGACTTAACATGTTTTTGTGGACCAGTATTTTAATTTGTTTTTTTTAACTCTATAAATTGTGTTTTCATTATTTTATACAAACATGTTGGCATAAAATAAATTACATGTTTATCACTTTGCACACCTCTTGCATCTCAGACCTCCCCTCTGGCGCATGTCATAGTTTAATTGGCACTATTTTTTTCCCCTTTGTTGGTATATTTAAAGTAGCGGTGTGACTTAGAATTGATGGCATTTTAAAGTTCATGAAACACCTGATCATTCCACTGACTTCTGGCTTCCACTGTTAGTGTTCAGAAGTGTCAGTATGGCATTCTTCTGTAGGTGATAGATCTCTGGCCAATTTAAAGACACCATTTGACTTGGTGTTCCTTAGTATTATGATAATGTATGCAAGTGTGGAATTTTGAAAATTTATCCTGCTTGGTTTATACTGTGCTTCCTGTATCTAATTCATGTCTTTTGTCTTTCTGAAAAATCCCCATTGTCTCCATCTGCCTCTCATGTGTCATATTCTTTATTCTGTCTCTTAACCTCTCGTTCATATTTTCCATACTTCTTGTCTCCCTGAGCTGCATGCTACATAATTTCTTTACATCTACATTCCAGTTCTCTGATTCTTTCTTCATATATTTTTATCTGCTGTTAAAGCTATTCACTGCTATTTTAATTTCAGTTATATTTTTCATTTTAAAAAGTTCTTTTTAATTCTTGTTTAAATTTGCCTGGTCATTCATAGTTTCTTAGTGTGTGCTTATTTTAAAAATTCAGTTTTAGAAGTTAATGAAAGTATTTCATACATTGGTCTTTTACATTCCACATCTGGTGATTCTTCCATCTGAAATTTTTAGGAGTCTAAATCTATTTTTTATATTTTTGCTCTTACCTGGATATTTGTTTTCTTCTGTGTTTGATTTTTTTATTTTGAAGTCTGTTTGTTTGATTTTAATCTGGAGACGAATCCTGAGGGCTAAATTGGGATGTTCTGCAGAGATGAATGTTTTGTTTCTGTCTGTCAGCGGCCTAGGCCCTCTACCACGCGGCACCACTCTCTGAGGTACCTGACGATGCAGGAATCTCAGGCTTAGTTCTCTCACCTTGTAGTGATTCCAAGAGTTACTTTCCTCTTACTAATGCTGATTTGGGCATTTCCCTCACTGATTTATTTTCCTTACTGCTCCCTGCTTCTAGCTCTGGTTTCAGTTTCTTACACTTTTTTCCCTTTTGGTTTGGTTTGTCTTCTGCCCTTAGAGATACCATTTTGATTTCTTGTGAGTCCAGCCTTGCATTAAAATGTAGAGTGGTTACAAATTAATTTTTAAAGAGTTCGCATAAACATTCTTTTTTACGTTTCTTCTAGTTGGGGATTCAGTATGATATAAGCTAATAGATATACAACAGAACAACCCAGGGAAATTCAAAATTTCTGCAAAGAACAGAGGAGCCATACAGACAACTTACAACTAACATTCATAGGGATTTTGTGGTCACTCAGCATGTTTGTCCTAATTTAGCCAAAATCTAGTTGTATTAGTTAGCCAAACTGCCAGAATCCTCCATTAAGTTTTCCATTTTTTTCTTTCTCTCTGTGCTTGGATATCTTCTACTGACTGTCACTTTTTAAAATTAATAGACTGTATAGAGCAGTTTTATGTTTACAGAAAATGCGTGTGATATAACCACCATTATAGTATCATAAAGAATAGTTTCACTGCC
Source organism: Neophocaena asiaeorientalis asiaeorientalis (assembly GCF_003031525.2). Classification (NCBI taxonomy): domain Eukaryota; kingdom Metazoa; phylum Chordata; class Mammalia; order Artiodactyla; family Phocoenidae; genus Neophocaena; species Neophocaena asiaeorientalis. The sequence goes on along the minus strand of NW_020173674.1, from coordinate 15,812,841 downwards.
CTAAAACTCCCATGCTCCATTTATTAATCCCTTCCTTTCCCCCGACCTCCAAACCCTGGCATCAGTGGTCTTTTTGTTGCCTCTATAATTTTGCCTTTTTCAGAATTCTATAGTTGGAATCATACAGTACATAGCCTTTTCAGGCTGGCTTTTTTCACTTAATATGCATTTAAGTTTCCTCCATGACTTCTGAGGGCTTGAGAGCTCTATTTTTATTGCTGAATAATATCCCATTGTACAGATGTACCACAGTTTGCTTATACTGAAGGGCATCTTGGTTGCTTCTAGTTTGGACAATCATGAATTAAGCTGCTATAAACATTTGCGTGCAGGGTTTTATGTGGACAAAAGTTTTCAGCTCATTTCGGGTAAATACCAAGGAGCGTGATTACTGGATTATATAGTAAGAGGGTTTAGGTTAGCTCAACTTAGCTTCTCACTGTTGCGGCCTCTCCTGTTGCGGAGCACAGGCTCTGGACGCGCAGGCCCAGCGGCCATGGCTCACGGGCTCATGGGCCCAGCCGCTCCACGGCATGTGGGATCTTCCCAGACCGGGGCACAAACCTGTGTCCCCTGCATCGGCAGGCGGACTCTCAACCAGTGCGCCACCAGGGAAGCCCCTGACCATCTTTTAAGTTCACTAATCCTACCATATTGAGGATACATTCTGCTGTTAAATCCGTGTAATATCAGGTATTAAACATTTCATGTCTGGAATGTTCATTTGATTCTTTCATGTAATTTCTAATCACCTATTTAAATACTCCCTTTTTCATATTTTGTCCATTTCCTCTATTTTTATAAATATTCCAATCGTTTTAAAGTCCTTGTCTGCTTACTCCTACATTTGGATTATCTGTGGATCTACTTGTTTGTTTTTTCTCTTGATGAGCAGTCACATTTTTCTGCCTCCTTGCACATCCCATAATTTTTAAAAACTGTATGCCAGACATTCTATATAAAAGAACCATCAAGACTGAAGTCAATGTTATTTTTCTCCAGGGAGGGCTTGCCTCCTCGCTAGTAGATAGCGTGGGTATTGAGCTGAGCTAGGGTTAGGATGCCACTTTAATTAAATTCAGTGCCCCATAGTTTGAAATGTCAGCAGAATGAAACCTGTCATATGTTTCTTGTGGGCTCCTCTTTCTCAGAACTTGGTTTTTAAAGCATAGTAAGACTGAGAGGTTTTACTTTGTCTTTCCATCCCAGCCCTCTATCCTTCTGTTCTGCCCTAGTACTCAGCAAATGCCTTGTAGGGCAAACTGGTTATGCATTTGAGAACTCTTCTAGATTCCAATCTATCATGCCATCCCAATGGCTGTCAAAAGGTCTGTTGGATTCTCTTTCCCCTTGTAGAGATGCCACTGTCTTTGGCAAACCCAATTCTCTATTGTCATGCTTGGAAAATGTCCCTGGGGAAGAACATAGCCAGCTCACCTAGCAAGGGTTCTTTCTTTAGAATTTTAGTTAAGCTAGTCCTCATTGCATCCAAAAATCTCCAGTGTCTTCAAAGAAAAACAAATTATAATTTACTTGTTTATTTTTTCCATTATAGTGACTGCTCACTACTACCACATCCCACCCAGAAATAGAGGCTTCACTGAGTTTTTAATTTTGTTACATTTGGTTCCTTTTAAAACCATCAAAAATTCAAAGCTATTTTTAAACTATATTTATGTTTTTCATTCTTTTATTTATTTCAACATATTAAACATCATTATGTTGTGTATCTAATAGTTCCAGTAATCCAATAGTTTTTGTAGACGTTTCTACTGTGTCTGCTGACTTTTGCTAATGGTGCTTCCTTTCCCGGTATTTTTCATGATTTGTGTGTGTGTGTGTTTATGTTCATTAGACCTATATTGGAATTATTCAAAGTCTTACTGAGTGTAAATTTTCCTGGCAGGATTTGTGTTTGTTTGCATCAGACATGAGGGCACTACCAATTTTCACCTGCCTTAAATTAAAATTCTCAGCCTATGCAGTTGTTGGTTTTTGTTGGTTTTGGGTTTGGGGGAGTGGACAGGGGAATTGTATAAATGGTATTAATTCAGCCTTTAATCCTATGTAAAGTTAGGCTAGTGGCCATGAATTCTTAGGGAAGAGTTTTCCCTACCCTAAGTTAATGCCAAGACAAAATAGTTTTCTTGCTGTTGGCCTCTGTGAGATTTCTTTTCTGCACCCCCTCCCGGTACGTACTCCTTCCTAGGTCCCAGCTTTATGCAGAAGGTCTCTGCTATAACTCCCCTTCATGAACTTTGTCTCCGTCCCGTCCCAAGCCACTTACCCCCTCCCCCAGGAATATCCAAGCAGTTGGCCACCCAGGAATGTATATGTCCCAGCTTACTCGTCTCTTTGGACTCATGTTCCCACATTACTCCTGGTCTCAGAGGAAATCTTTTTTGCACAGGCCAATTCGTTATTGAAAAGCATTTTATCTTTTATTTGTAGGTGTTTTATACCAGATACCCCTCAGGATCTCCAACCTAATTTCTAAAAATGGAAGCTCTATGTGCTTTCACTACATGGAGTCAGATTCTCCTACCTAGTGTACTACTGACTAGCTCATCTCTGCAAAGCCACTGTTCTGCCCCTGAGAGCACAATGGTGCAAGACCTGGAATAATCCTTTCAGACTCATACCTTATAAATATGGTTTCTGCCCAGCAAGTGGTACTAGAAGTATGAAAGCTATAAGGCCACTTTTAACATGCCCAGTTTATCCAGAGTGTTATTCCATGCATAGGAATGATTTAGCCTTACTATGTTTTTTTATTCATGCACCCACCCTGATGCAGGTGTTGGCTGCATTTGACAAGTGGACAAACCAATGGTGGTTGCCAAGCACTACACAACCTATGGAAAAGCTGTAAGTGGAACCTCAGATGAATACTCTATTTAACAGCTATGTTGTCTTTGGTTCTTTCCGGGCGAAAGACAACCTAGGCACATCAATTTAGCTTTTATGCCTCTTTACATAATGGATTTGCTTCTACAAAGTGGATAATTTATTCCTAAGGCATTAGGGGACTTATTCCACTAATCGTTAACTTAATAATTTCAGGTACTTTTAACTTATTCAGTAATAAGTTTTTGTTGACTGTTTTCTGGCCAGCATCCTAATCACTTGAAAGAAAACAATCCCTGCCTTAGGACACACCTAAGGACAAATGGACCAATACTCTGGTTTCTCTTTAGATCACATAAATCTTTCACCTTTTTAAAACAAATGGATTTGACAACCATTTCACAGTATCCTATGAGATGGAAAGTAATGGAGAAAGGGTGAGTGAGTATTTAATGTTAATCATATACTTCATACCGTACATAAATTAACATTTAATGTTTATTATGCCTCTCAAGGCCTGCATGATCTGCCTCTTTTCTACCTCATCTCAAAAAACTCTTTCCCTGGGCTTCCCTGGTGGCGCAGTGGTTGAGAGTCCGCCTGCCGATGCAGGGGACACGGGTTCGTGCCCCGGTCCGGGAAGATCCCACATGCCGCGGAACGGCTGGGCCCATGAGCCCGTGAGCCATGGCCGCTGAGCCTGCATGTCCGGAGCCTGTGCTCCGCAACGGGAGAGGCCACAACAGTGAGAGGCCTGCGTTACCGCTAAAAAGAAGGGAAAAAAAAAGAAAAAAACAACAACAAAACTCTTTCCCTCACTCTCTATTCCTACAGGAACTGTTTCTCCAATACTCCCTATCAAGTAGTGTGGTAGAATGATTGCAAAAATGGCTTCAATACTCTACTCCTCCCAGTATCCATACCCTTTGCAATGTGACTTTACACCTCCAGTCAAGAGGTGAAGTCTATTTCCCCGCTCCTTGAAACTAAGCTGGCTTGCTTTGGCCAAGAGAGGTCTTGTGTGTTTGCACACACCTCCCCTGACACCACTATTAGAACATACCTGGTGAGCTTGTTCAAGGATGAGAGACCACGTGGAGCTAAGGGTAGTCTAGAACAGCCAACCACCAGCTGCTAACCCACCATCTGAATCAGATCCAAATCAGAACTCCCAACCAACCTAGGACTCAACATACAATGGGGATATTACTCCACTAGTTCAGGTCCCCCAAGATAGAGTCTCATATAAAATACCACACCTGTAATATCTGTTGTTTAAATGTCTACCTTCCCTGCTAGACTATAACCTCCACGAGGGCAGGAACCAGGTCTGTCTTGATCACAACTTTGTCCCCAGCATCTAGCACAGTGCTAGCTACAGTCAGTACTCATTATTAGTTGATTAAATGTGTATATCAGTGAATGTTTGAGCGAATCTTCACACAGTCCAACAGATGAGGAAAACTAAGGTTGGGAGGGCTTTAGTAACTTTTCTGAAGTCACCCACCACAGAAGTAGTGAGGCTGAGACACAGTTCATACACTTGATATAATACAGTTCACACGGCTGTGAGGACTGGCTGACTCTAAAGCGGAATCTGCTAAGCCATCTAGATAAAGCCACTAAGAACGACCTATAACCCAGGGTCTGCTGGATTATATTGCTACCAACCCTTCACTTTTGAAGTCACCGAAAGAAACCAGCTATGAGGTGCCAGGAAATGGCTCCACGTATCATTCCAGGAATAGTCCTGCCTTTCTTAATTTGGCTTTCATTCTGCCATGTATTTGTAGAGTAGTGGCATGGTGGCATCATGAAGCATAGTGGTTCAGTTTTCTCCTTTGTAAATGGAACTAATATTTATATTACCTACAACACAAGGTTGCTCTAAAAATTACGTTAGCGTAGGCATGTAAGTAATTGGAGCAGCACCTGGCATGCAAGAAGCTCTCAAGAAATGTTAACGAATAATATTACTTGCTACTATTTAGAAACAAGGACGTGGAAATGTAGCTTACCCTTTTCAGGCATAATGTAACTATCAGAACATCTTTGAGCCATATGAATGCTACATACTTTAAAACCTTGACATAACTCCCTGTTTGCCATAAAGGTCTTCACTGATGCCCATAACCTCTAGTGGTCTCTCCTGTCCTGGATTTTTGTCTGCTCTCCACAATTTCACATCCAATTATACTGTTCTTTAATATCATTTACACTATGGTTCAATGGTAGATTTTATCTCTGGCAGCACCTGCAATCATGCTGGGCACTGAACAGGAGAAGTTCCTGTCTGGAGTCTGGGGAAGCATCCTTTCTCCCTCAACAATGTTTAAAGTTGACAGAGACTTGAAAACCTCCGTGCAAACACCCTCCTCCTCCCTCAAGCCAGGAAATGCTAATAAGCCTTTGGCAGTTGAGACGTGAGCTGGGAATTTCTCTATGAAACCTTCACTGAGAACTGTTAGCGTGATGGTGGTTATTTGCCTTGGATTGGATTTTCTCAGGAATTCAGCAGCAGGTGATTGAATGTTTGGCAAGAGTCTGGTGTGAAAATCAGCAACTGAAAACAGGCTACATTTGTGTTGCCTCACCCAGAATCATTTCTAAGAGCTACCACCACGTAAAGTACCTATCAGTTTTGCCATCCAGGGGATGAGATAACTGTTGGGTGGAAAAGTAACCACGTGAATAAAGCAGGCAGCTGGAAAAGGTAAAGAGAACTCGTGAAGCTTCTTGCAAAATGAAACAAGGCACTGTTAAAAATGCAAATTGCTGGGCCCTGCCCCAGACCTACCGGGGGGCCTGGAATCTTCATATATACAAGCATCCCCTACGGACTCCAGTGCAGATGGTCTTCTGACTACATGCTGAGAAACGCTGATTTCAGCTTCCAGATTTGTGCCTACTGGGACTTCAGGAGGGTTGTCTCAGGTGAAGAGAACCAAGAAGGTAGTGCAAGAGTAAAGGGCCAGAGATAATAAGGGTCCAAATCAGAGGCAACCCCACTACCTACAGTTTAAGGCCCGCCCTGGAGCCAGCCATTTGCTACCCATTGCTCCCATCCCTGCTATCACAATCACACTGTAACAGTCAGGACTTAAACAGGAGACAGAAACCATATAGTAATTTGAACAAGGAAAAAAAAATATTAAGTTACCTACAAGGGGAAAAAGAAAACTCTGATATACAGAAACAGCAGATATAGGGAGCAGCCACTACCTACCTCTATGTCGAGGCAGAACATGAAGGATGGCACAAATCTGGAAGACTCCCACCCATCAGGAAGCACAGACCTGTGCTGTACTTTTTAAGTCGTCTCTCCAGGTGAGGGTTTCACAGGGTTTTCAAGCAAAGGATGACCAGTCTCCTCAGACACAGGAGGGCAAGCTGCTTCCACTGCCAAGGGAGGCTCAGGGTGACTTGGATGTTCAAGATGGTCAATTTCACCTGGGTCCAAGCAGATGTTCCCTATTTCAAGTTTTGGGATCCCATTCCTTCCCAGATGATGTCAACTTCACAAGAGATGTTAACAAGGCTGTAAATTCAACTAATTCAGCGCACAGAGAGGTGCCAATCACAGCAGGCCACCATGCACTGCAGAGCCAGCTGAGAGAAGCACTCTGGAGTGAGGGGAAAGAGCTCCTTCTCTCTAACATTTCTCCCTCTAATGTCCCTCCAGCATCCTCCACTGATGAAGCTTAACACCGAGCCAAATGGCAAGAGAGAAATGTTCTAGTATTGCAAGCAGAGCAGAGAAGTACGGGGCTGGGGCTGAGAATCAGTAGGCTGGTGACTGGTAACGCACCCCACCTTCATTGTCTCTCCCATGGTCTCTGCTACCACCCCCTAACAAAAACACAAATACTGCAAATAGAAATGAGGAAACCCAGGATGCCAACACCCATCAAGAACATCTTTCGAAAACTATATACTCACATGTATCTAGGGTGACCAACCATCTCAGTTTGCCCAGGGCCGTTCCAGCTTTAGCACTTAAAGTCCTGCATCCTGGGAAACCCCTCAGTCCCAGAAAAACCGGAACAATTTGTCACCCTACATGCCTCCCAAAGGTTTTCAAACATTGTGTGCATCAGAATCACCTTGGGCACTTGGTAAAAATACAGGTGACTCTGTTAAAACTGTTAAAGGTGATGCAGTTATTTTGGGTGCAAGCAGACCATGGATTGATTTTTAAGAAATGTTCTACTTGGAGGACAATCCAGGACTTCTTTGTTCCCGTTCCAAAACCATAATCATTGAAAAGAAAGAAATGACATCCTTTGGAAGATACATACAAGGTTCCTGAACCAGAAGCAGACACTGACAAATTATTAGTTGATAGTAACAACAACATAGGGTCATTGATGGGGTATACTGAGCTTCTTGCAGGTAAGCATTATATAATACAAGGTTTATTTTAAAGACCTTCACAGAATAACTTGCACAGACATAGTTAATTTAGTGCTACTTTTGCTATTTTCACACTGTAAGGTACATGATTTACCATGGCCACTTTAAAGATGTTTCTCAAGAACTCAGATGGGTTGAAGAGAAGACACTCTTAACATTTACTGAGTTTCTACTGCGTTCCAGGCATTGTGCTAAATTCTTTAAATATATTATCTCATTTAATCCTCCCAACAGAAGCTGTGCCCATTTTATAAAGAAGCAGGGTACGCGACCTAGATTATACACCTAGTAAATGATGGTGTATAGACGGAAACCCAGGTCTCTTCTCTCACGCAAAACTTGTTAGCACTGTAGAGCCATAACGAATAAGGTGTGGTCCCATGCCCTGGTCTAAGTGCTGTGATCGAGGTATGCACAGGCTGCAGTGGCAACACAATGGAGGTGCATCTTAGACTCTGAATGGCTTTCGGGATAAAAGTCAAATCCTTTTGTTCAGTACATCAGGACCAGGCTCCCCCAACGCCTTCGCCCTTCTGCCAGGCCCGCTGGGTCTCAGTCGCTCTTTCCGCACAGACCAAAGAAGCGGGCTCTTGGACGTCTCTAGTTAGGGGTGTGCGGGGAATGTCCAGAGGGACTTCGGCCTAGTTAATACGTCTTCATTCCCACCTTCGCCATATCCCGGCCCCGCAAGGGGCTCCACCGCACGCTCAATCTCTGTGCTCCCCTCGAACCCCTGCCCTACCATCTGCACCTTCAGCGAGTCGGCCCTCCAGGCTCGGGGAACGCAGAGCTGCCCGGATTCCAGCAGGTGGCGCCGGAAGCGGCGGCCGCGGCACGTGACGTCAGAGGAAGTGCCTGACGCCGCGGCCTGTGTTTGAGAGTTGCTGGAGTCGGTACCCGGCGCTCAAGGTTCGCCGGACCGCGGGCGGCGGAGCAGGCCGGGGGCAGCGGAGTTTACTTTAGGACGAGCGGCTTTGAACCTCTGCGCCCGTCTCCGCCGGCAGGTGAGGGCTCCAGGCCTATCGCTGGGTGCCCGGGGCTGCGAGTGTGGGGACCGCCCTGAGGTGCCTTCCCGAGCGACCTCCGGGACCTCGTTCAGGGCCTCCCAGGAAAGAAGGGTCTAAAATAGAGAAAGTTGCTAACCCTTATTGAGAGGACTAGGCTCTCTTACCTTCGAGGATCGCTTAACCCGCACTTGGACCGTGAGAGAAGTATTGGTTCTTCTGTTTACAGAGGAAGAAACAGGCTCAGAAATGTTAAGTCGTTTGCCTCAGGCCATGCAGCTGGGAAGTGTCAGATCTGGCTGGCGCCAGAACCCTTGCTGTTTGCACTGCAGCAGGGTTCTCACACTTAATTCGAGTAAAGAATCTCAGCATGGAAGGTGGGGTTAGTTAACAGTGTCTGGGACTGGAAATTCAGTAGGTCTGGGCTGGGGTTCTGGAATCTGTATTTTCAACAGCCGTACCGTGCATATAATAGTAACACATGGCTCCCCTGTGAACATAGCAAGAACGGTAGCTAATTGTTGTGTTAAGGTTTTAAAGCCTCACTTGAGAGAAAATGTCACATGAGGGCTTACTCTGCAAATCATGTGAGACTGGAGAGTTGGTATTTGGTTCTGCCATTAACTTTTTGGGCAGACGGCAGCCTCTGTCCTCTCCCCACCTATTAAATAAGAAGACTTACAGACTTATCATTTGGGGGAATTTGTTAAACATACAGATTCCTGGGACCAGCTTTATTCTACTGAATCAGAAGGTCTGGAGGTGGAGCTGGGAATCTGTAGGCTAAATAAGCTATCAAATGAGCCTGTTACCTTTGAGAACTTGAGATGGAAATGGATTATAGGGTTGGAATACTACCCCCCTTCCCATTTTTGTTTTTTTGTAGCTGTGCATGCTCCTGTTTTTGCTGTGGGCTAGACTTTTATTGGCCAAAATGTCAAATTAGTATTACTGGCCATGACGAGGTGGATTTTTTACTTAGCTGAAGACTGGAACGTAATAAAATTTGAATGTTAGTCTACCTACTGTTGATTTCCTGAGTGACACTGGGTGAGCCACTTAACTTTGTGGGCCTTACATACCTGTTTATCATCATCTCCTACAATGCTTGTTATAAAGACAAACACCTGTGTCCGTCCTCCATCACATCCTGAGACAGGCCATAGGTGTTTTTAACAAGTTTCCGTGGAAGTTTGATGCAGCCTGTGATAATGGAATATGGCAATGCCCTGGGAAACTGTGTCTTAGCCTATTTCTGAATGTTCATAGCTGGAGTATTACAGTTTCTCTGTGTTCTGCTCTTGGGGGACTAATAAGAGTAATGTGGTTTTTGATAGGTCCTGGTTTTAGAATTTCTTAACATCTACTTTCTTGCGAATGAAGTGAAAGTACTGTGATAACATAAACATTAAAAGATAAACATTGCAAAAGATAAACATTAAAAGCAGCATCCCCAAGTGACTTAGTAGGCTCCTTGACTGAGATGTTGTGATGTCAGAAGTTGATTTCATGTAGAAGCTCTGATTGCTGTTGAACCATCTCGTCTGCTTGAAAGAATTATAATTACCCCTTGATAGTCCAAGCTCTCACAACCTCAACTAAAACATCTTTTTTTTTTTTCTTTAAACAGATACCATTGTGTAGTTTGAATCAGGAATGAAATATTCTGAAAGCTGAGAGCAGAAACCTTCTTGATCAACATGGAGGACAAAAGACGGCGAGCCCGAGTGCAGGGAGCCTGGGCTGGCCCTGCTAAGAGCCAGGCCATTGCTCAGCCAGGCAAGAACTTGTGGGGATCTCGTGTGTGTGTGTGTGTGTGTGTGTGGGTGTCTGGACAAGTATCATCCTACTTTATATATATCCCTTTGGTTTATAGTGGACTCCCATTTCAATTGATGTTAAGGTTTGAGTCTCTTCTCTCTCTTGCTTCAGCTCCCACTGCTGAGAACCATCTCCAACAGAGACCTGGCCAAACCTGGATGAACAAGGAGCATCGTCTGTCTGACAGACAGTTTGTGTTCAAAGAACCCCAGGAGGTAAATTCTTGTTTCTTCTTCAACAGTACCAAGGATTTATTTATAAAAGCGACAGTCACATAGTAGACACTCAAATAAATAGTGACAGAATAAACTCACTAATAAAAAGAGAGTTGGAAGTATTATAATAATAATGAAATATGGAGTATCAGTTTCTTAGTATGTCTGAGGATTCTTTGTAGTCTTCCCCCAATTTGTAGGCATGTATAGTTCCCATTTTTTTTGACAAGGACATGTACCATGACTAGAGGTTAGAGGTTATACCATGACTAGAGCTTGCATTAGTTATCTAAGTTCTAATGGTCCTAAAAATTGCTAGTATAGCACATATCTCTGGAATTGGATTGAAATTTCAGCTACTACAATGCCTGATCTTTTTAGCTTTTTCTCCCACTGGGAAGGATGTAAGAAAGGGTGAAGAGTCACTTTTTAATAACATGGGGAAAAAGAGCTAAAAATCAGGCATCTTGCTGTAGTAATAATTATATAAGTAATATTAAAACCCCTTATTTCCTAGTATATCTTCTATTTTAAAAAATCCCTTGGAAAGATGATTTTTCCAGAGCTGCTGACTGCTAGGAAAATGTATTAATTCTAATTCTGTCATCTTTTACTGCCCACTAGTAACTGTGACGTAGTTCTAAGAAGAATAGAAACAAGAGTTTCTGGTGGGATAGTGAGAGCTTAGGATAAAAAAGGGAGAGTTTTAAACCTGATTTATTTTGACTAGAAATGAGAGGATGCAGTAATCCTGCAAGTAAGCCTCCCTGAGGATTAGGAATCATTCAGAAATCAGACCTGGCTTTTTCCTTGCAGGTGGTACGCAGAGCCCCAGAGCCACAAGTGATCGAGTAAGTGAATCGCTGCCCTCCTGTAACTATTGCCCACAGTGAAAGGGAGAGTCCAGGATCTTTCCCTCACCCTGGTTTTTCCATCTGGAAAAGATAATGGCCAATGTGTCTAAATTTTAGGCTGGGATATTCCTGTCTCAGATGTCTTTAAACTTGGTCTTTTGAGAAGCCTTTCTGAATTTGCAGATGGTGTGGGAAATGCAACCAGATATCTGTACATTAAACTCTTGGCTCTGGTGTAGATTTCCAGACCCGGTTTCACTAATATGTCTGCAGATAGTAGTTAAAACATCTCCTAGGTAAAGACAGAGAGGGATTTTTTCCTGAGTCATTGAAACATGGCTCTTTGAAAAACCTGTAAGTATCATTCTACTAGCAATGCTTAAGAAAACTGCTAGAAATCTAGATGCTCTTACAGTTCATTTCTTAAAACCACATAACTCTTCCAGAGCAATTAAATGATAGTAAACATTTCTCTTATAGTGATCTGTGTCTAAAATACTCTTCCAAGATGATGAAAGATGCTTTGATTCCTCTTTTCCTGCTTCTCAGTTTCCATCTGATGCAGATAAATTACCAGTAGAAAGCATCCTTTTATTTTAGCAAATTAGCATGATGTGTATGCTGTTGCTCGTGAACAACTGTTAAGCTGTTTGGCTGTTTGCAGATTGACTTGTATATCTTAGAAAAATTTAAAACGAGCACAGACGTCATCATACTTTCAAAGAGGGTATGTAGTTGTGGCCTTGCCATTAGTTAGATATGGTAACTTACCTAGTCCTTAGGTAAGTTATTGCTATCTCTCTGGACTTTTGTTTCCTTGTCTGTAGTATTAAGGGCTTGGACTGTATAATCACTTAAGACCCAGTCTGGTAGCTCTAACAGTCTCTGTTTTGCAAACACAAATGTGATGCTGCCTCCGTTGACGGTAAAAAGAAGAAACAAAACCATGAAACCTGTTACAGATAGGACATTCAGGTTGAAAAAATGGACAATTGTGCATTTCCAAGTCAGAGAAGAAAATGACAGTACTCATTCCTCCTTGACCATAGGGTTTTTAATTCTGTTTATCTGAAGTTAGCTATGCTAGATTTTTATTTTTTGATCTCATTGGGTCTTCGATGCTGCACACGGGCTTTCTCTAGTTGTGGCGAGAGGGGACTATTTTTCATTGCGGTGCATGGGCTTCTTATTGCAGTGGCTTCTCTTGTTGCGGAGCACGGACTCTAGGCACGTGGGCTTCAGTAGTTGTGGCTCGCGGGCCCTAGAAGGCAAGCTCAGTAGTTGTGGCACACGGGCTTAGTTGCTCCGTGGCATGTGGGATCTTCCCGGATCAGGGATTGATCCCGTGTCCCCTGCATTGGCAGGCGGATTCTTGACCACCGTGCCAGGAAGTGGAAGGGAATCTAGGGAAGTCTCTAGATTTTTTTTTTTTTTTTAATAGCCAGAAATGTCCCTCACATTTGAAGTGAGCGTTTCTAAATGTGGCCCAAAATATATCACACTGAAATATTATATTCACACTCTAGGAAGCTTTATAGGCAACTCATTTTGGAATGTGCTAAATGTTTATGATAATAACTCTGCCTACATTTTGGCTCAGAGCGGCTCACACATCTACCTAAGAGCCCAGCTCAAAGATCATGAACTGCTAACTCACGTGGAAAAGGGTGATGTAAATACTGTCCCTTTATGTTATTCTCTATGACTTACCTCTGTGAGAAGAATCGGACAGTTACCTTGACAGAGGTACCTCTCCAGTCTGGGTCACTGTCCTCACCATGGTGGTTTACAGACCTCACTACCCTGCCCATCTGTAACAGTTTTGTACTGTTGCACATTTGATTAAGTTCAGTAAGCTTTTTACTGCTCATCTATTATGTGCCAGGCACTAGGAAACAGAAAAATAACCCATTCCAGCCCTTCAGGAGCCCATAGTCTAGTAAATGAAATAGACGTGTCGTCAGATAAGTTGTAATGCCGAATATCTTGGAAGTGTAGACTTGTAGGTAATGTGGTGTGGTGACAGAGGATGAGATAGCTAACATTATTTGCCTGGATTACAGGTCAGGAAAGGTTTACAGTAGGTGATGCTGAGCTGAGATTTTGAAGGATGAATTAGAATTTTCCACTGGACCAAAGCTGGGGGTGGTGGATTGGGGGTGCTAGATGGCGGGGAGGCATGCCAGCATGTAGAAAAGCATGGGGTTAGACACGTGGTGGTGTGTTCAGAAGGTTCCCAGCAGTAATTACCGTGGAAGCTGATGCGTCTGTGGGAACTGTCAGGAGGTGGAGCTAGCTCATGGGGACCTTGTACTTGCTTCTGTTCAATGTATCTCTATTCCAGAGTCTCCAAGGGGGTACTCTATTTGCCACCCCTTTGTGTGATAGATTCCTGCACCACATCAGCCTGAATTATGGGTGAAATATAAAGGGATAGCACTAGAATTTATATTGTCCTGGTTTTTGCCTCCATGGCCTGATTTTGTCAGGATTCCAATCCCAGTGCCATTAATGATTACCACACTGTTGCCCCTTACCTCAGTGGTAGGAGAAGGTGGGGCTGCACTTCCCTCGTAGTGCGCCTTCGTCGTGAAGTGATTTTGGTGAGCTAGGACTTTGTGAGCTCTGCAGGACAACCCTTCCTTCCGCTACGTGCAGTATATTGCTTTGCTTGCCACTAACAAGTCTTTGTTTTCTTTGTTTCTTTAGTAAAGAGGGTGTGTATGAAATCAGCCTGTCACCCACAGGCGTATCTAGGTAAGTGAATCCTCACTAGAAAGGGACTGTAATTATCACTGAGTTATAGTCTCTTGAAACATTCTACTCCCTTGATTAAAGTAATTAATGTGGTAATATCTCCTTTTATACTAGCTTCAAAACATTTTCAAAGCCTCTCAGGTATAGTAGCTTACTTCTCCAGTTTTTCAGATGAGGAAATGAGGTCCAGGGAGATTGAGTACTTTTTCCTAGGCTACAGAGTAATTTAATATTAGAGTTGGGTCTGGCCTCAACTTCTGTGCTGTTTGTGTTACATTATATTATTATTGTTAGATTACATTGTATGTATTGGGTTGGCAAAAAGATTGTTCGGTTAGTGAACACGTTGTTCAATAAAGTTCTTGGTGAAAGTGGAAAATGTGTCTTTTATTTTTATTTAAAACTGAACGAACTTTTTGGCCAATCCAATATTATTACATATTATGTTAATCATACATTATTATATATAATATATATTAAGTTATGTCATATTGCTATATAAAGGTAGATTTCAATAAAATTAAAGCATATATGATTTAGGGTATATTAGGCATTAGTCATTGTTTCAGAACATTTTGAAAGCATCACCTTAATGCATGTCACTATAAAATAGTGAGACATTTAAATAAATCAGAACTTACCTATCCAAATGAATTGCTTAGAAAGAGTTGCTGGTGGACTTGGAAGCCTCTATAATTAGTCCACTGGCATTGCTATTATAGCCTTTTTCAGAACTTCCCTTTTAAAGCAAGTTTAATAGTCACACAAGAAAACCAGTTGCATTATTTTGGTCACATCTCATTGTTAACCTGGTATGGCTTCAGGTGAGCTTTGGCTCTTTCACAAAATCATTTCACAATATGTGTAAGCCAGATCATTAGGCTGTGTGCTGTAAACTTATATAGTACTGTATGTCAATTATTTAATGTACATTCAGGTGTAAACTTATATAGTGCTGTATGTCAATTATTTAATGTACATTCAGGTGTAAACTTATATAGTGCTGTATGTCAATTATGTCTTAGTAAAACTGGAAAAAAGTAATAATTCAGATCCAAACATTTTAAATTGGACAACAGGTTAAAATTAATTAATAAATTACTTGTTAAAAAAAAATTAAATGTACCTTTAAAGAGTGAAAATTTACTACCAACAAGGCTGTTGAAGAGAGTGTTCCATGGGCTTTCAGAACATTTCTTAAGAAAGGTATCCAAAAAAGCCAAATGCACTGTTAAAATGAAATAGTATGTTAGGGACACAGAAATCAAAACCACCACGAAATACCACTTTATATTCACTAGAATTTCCATAATCAAAAAGACAATAATAAGTGTTATTATAAATGAGGATGTGGAAAAATTAGAGCCTTCCTGTATTGCTGGTGGGAATATAAAATAGTACAACCCTTTTAGAAAGAAGTTTGATGGTTTCTTAAAAAGTTAAGCATACATTTACCATATGACCCAGCAACTTCACTCGTAGGTGTCTTACCCAAGAGAAATGAAAACATACATCCACAAAAAGACTTGCATGTGAATGTCCATAGCAGCGTTCATAGTAGGCAAAAGTAGAAACAACTCAAATGTCCATCTCTTGGTGAATGGATAAAGAAAATGCAGTATGTCTATATAATGAAATATTTTATTCTACCGTAAAAAGAAATGTTCTGATAATGTGCTACAACATGGATAAACCTTGAAGACATTATTCTTTGTTGAATTTTACAGTATGTAAATTATACCTCAATAAAGCTGTTTAAAGGAGAAAAAAAAAAAGGATAGCCAAAACAATTTTGAGCTGGCTTGGCACTGTTGAAATAAGTGTATATTCAATGAGAGAAAGAACCCTTATTTGGATATGTTTATTTTGATAGTTATAAATGATTGCTTTCCCTACAATTAGCATAGTCTTAGAAGACTACCAATTGTTAAAGTAACACAGGGCCAAGCATTTTATTAGTTATTCTACATTTCACAGTGATGCTATAAGGTGGAGATCATCTTTGTGTTACAGATGAGAAAAACCAAGGTTCAGAGAGGTTAAGTAACTTGTCCAAGGTTTCACAGCTAAGCAGTGCTTGGGTAATATTTGAACCATAGCTATGAAAGCTGTCATGGACCTCTTTATCCTTCATTGCCTCTTTTATTTGTCTTAACTTGAAAGAGGTTTATTTTACATCTGGAGCATCATGATCTGGGTGATATTAAGCTCTGGAGGTGTGGTAAGATGATTTCATCTCCCCACGAAAGGAAGCATCATCCAGATTAAATTATTCTGCTAATGATTAGAGTCTAACTCATCTTTTTCTGTGTTCTTTAGTTAATAACTGTTCTTTCTGCATCAAGGGTGTGTTTGTATCCTGGCTTTGTTGACTTAAAAGAAGCCGACTCAGTATTTGAACAGCTTTGTCAGGATGTTCCCTGGAAACAGAGGACTGGCATCAGAGAGGGTAAGTAGATCTCTGAGATCACAGTTGTTGATGTTTGGTCTTCCTTTCCGGAATGTATTCCGATACCGTTGCTTCTTTGCACCCTTGCTTCTTTGCACCACAGCCAGATTTAAACAGAGATTCAAAACCTGACTGGAACCCTCAGGATGAGTGGGAATTAGCCTGTCAAAGGGGACAAGGAAGAGTGTACCTGGCAGAAGAAACAACAAGTGGTTCTCAGAACGTGGCAGAAGATGGGCGTTCAGGGAAGCAAAGGAAGTTTGGTTTGACTGAACTGTGGTTGATATGCTTATCTCCTTTTGTGTTTGTTCACTATTTATTACTGCAAATGGTGCCAGCTTTCCTCTTTCTTCATAGAAACTTCCAGAGCTTTTTTTCCTGATTCTATTTGGCATATATTCTTTTGTGATCCTTTTTTATCAGCTTTTTATTCTCATTTTAGTTTCACTAGAAGAGTCCAGTCTCCCTTAGCTTCAGCATCTGTAGTATTCTACAAGTATCTCTACTTGTTGAGATTACCTGACTTGGAACAGGCTCCTCTGTGGTCATCCACAAGCAACAGTACCTGCTATACCAGAGGCGGTCACTGGGGAGCGCCTGTGCTCTAGCATAGAATTTCCTTTCTGGCACCTTGAGTGAATTTAAATTTTCTGTGGAGAAAGAGGCAAAGTATCCTGGCATCATTTTTGTAACTCAGGTGTCAGAATGAGAGTCAGCTCTTTCAGGGCAGCCTTCTAATTCCCAGCAGTTTCTACAGCAGGGCTTTTGGTGACAGACTTGGCTTTGATTGCTGGCTCTGTCTTTCAAAATAATTGTTAATTTTAAACAAATTACAGTTAAATAATTTTCTGATTTTATGATCTGTAAAATAGAGTGAATAATAATATTGATACCTATCTTACATGGTTGTTGTGATAATTAAATGAGATAGTGCATGATAAGTACTTAACAGAATGCCTGCTACATAGTAAGCCTTCAGTGAATGTTAGCTGCTTTTATTATTGTTGTAGTGGTTGAAATCAATTGTAGGAAAAACAGCAGATCTATGGGTAACTCCCTCTCTAAATAAATTGGACATCAAAACCTTTTGACTAAAATTAGCTACATGCTATGATTGGTCAGAGCACTTTTTTCTTCATTTGGAATCAAAAGGGCTTACACAAGGGTGGCACATGGGTGAACAGTTTGTCTTGTTTCTTGTATGGACGTTGGTGCCACAAGTTCCTACCTACAAGGGTTCAGACTCCACAGCCTGCATTTTAGACCCTCCCTAATCTGAACCCGTCTGTTCTGCGCTGTGTCTCCTTCACTCTTGTTTATGTCATCACTGACACAAATAAGTCACACATAGTCTCACCTCAGAGCTTCAACCATACTGTTTCTGCCAGTGTACCTTCTCTTGTCGTCCTGCTTTTAGCTGTCACCATTCTACTCCTGAAATCCCACGCCCTCTGTGAAGGTGGAACCTTGGGTCAGGGCCCGTCCTTACTCTTCCTTTGTATTTCTCATAGCTTCTTATACATTGCAAGGCATGGTGTTGGCACTCAATAGGTACACCTTAAATAGCATCAAACCATTTCAAAGGCCCTGTATTTTCTTTCTTAGATGTAACTTACCAGCAACCAAGACTTACAGCATGGTATGGAGAACTTCCTTACACTTATTCAAGAATCACTTTGGAACCAAATCCTCACGTATGTTGGAATGTTGTTGTTGGTTTGGTTTTATAGATTGTATACTATAAATGTAGAGTACTATAAAATAACAGTAAGATACCTTGCAGAGCTGCATGGTGATTCCTAGTTCAAAAAATCCTCTGGGTTCACACACTGAGTTTTTGGGCTTATTACCCTTGATGTGCT
This sequence comes from Neophocaena asiaeorientalis asiaeorientalis, assembly GCF_003031525.2. Classification (NCBI taxonomy): domain Eukaryota; kingdom Metazoa; phylum Chordata; class Mammalia; order Artiodactyla; family Phocoenidae; genus Neophocaena; species Neophocaena asiaeorientalis. The sequence goes on along the minus strand of NW_020173674.1, from coordinate 15,794,619 downwards.
TTTGATCCATAGATAAAGACAGAGGATGAGAAAAAAACTGGAACTAGAGTGAACTAGAACCAGACTCTAGGATTTCAGAGAAATGAATCATTTATTTTCCTAATCTCCCCTTCCCCAGGCTTTTCCGGCCATAGCCCTCTGTGTGCCTCCTGATACATATTTGCTGTGGGGTCTAAGCCTTATGACTGACCAGTGAGGTCAGAATGTTTCTTCCCACTTCTCAGGCTCTTTTGCCATTTGTGAAAAAATCCGTGCTTTTCTTGTTGACTTTGCATTCATTCTGTGGTTGCAGTTCTCATACTTCTAACTTACCATTGCTTTGGCTTGTCTCTGCTGCTTCTTTTGTTTTTAAAAATTTCCATGACAGACAGAGAGATTCTAGTATATAGATTAAGCTTGCCCAGATGATGGAATTAAGATCCAAGAAACAGCTCTCTGTTTAGTCCCTGGAATCTTGCCTTTGGCAAATAATATTATGTTTTTATTGAAAGAGACTTTGAAGAAAATGGAGTTTTGCTTATGGCATTGGAATAAAGAGAAATATGACACATTTAGAGCTTCTAGTAATTTGTTATCATAAACTACCATTTTACTAAAATGTTCAGGGATAAAATATTGACTGAAGGGAACATGGCTTTTTCACATAAAGAGATAGCTGTATGCTCTGGTTTCTACAGCTGCATTTAGAATGTGATCCAGGGAAGCACTGAGACCCTCTATATCTGAAGTTGACTTGGAAACGTGAAGAGAATTGAATTAGGCCAATCCAGCATAGACTGCTGGCCGTGTTTCTGTCAGAATTAGTTTATCTTCTTGTCAACAGTCATAGCAGAGAAGCTGAGGATTAAACAGCCTGTGGGGAAGAAGTTCTTATTCATTCTAGTTAATCTTTTAGAACAGGATTTCTCAACCTCGGTATTACTGACATTTCAAGCTGGATAATTCTTTGTTTTTAGCGTTATCCTGTGCATTGTAGGATGTCTAGCAATATCCATGACTTCTGCCCACGAGCTGCCATAAGCACCCCTCACTCAGTCGTGACAGCCAAAAATGGCTCTAGACATTGCCAGACATCTGCCAGGGGTTAGAATTGACCTTGCTTGAGAACTACTGCTTTAGAATAAACATAAGGCACAAAGATCTGCTGAGTTGAGTGTCCACTTATGCTTGGAGACATTTTACAGCTCTTCAAAAGTATTTTTTAAATGGTAATCCTTTTCTTATGTAAGTAATATGTGTCTGTTATTGAAAATCTAGAAGCTACAGATAAATATGAAGAATATTAAAATTTTGGATAATAGTTCCACCTGATATTTTGGTTCCAGTCTTTTTTTTCTTTTTTTTTTAGGCAAATATATGTATGTAGAGGATTTTTCTATAAAAATAAAATCAATTATTTATATACTACATTTCATTTTACTATATCATTAACATATTTTAGTATCATTAAATATTCTTTTACAACATTGTATTAATAGGTACATAGTATTCCATAATCTATGTGTAGCATAATTTATTCAAGCAAGCCTCTTTTTTTGGATATTAAGGTTGTCAAATTAGAGTTTTTTAATTTGAATTTGGCTGGCTCATAACTTTGCATTTATTGCTAATTTAGTTTGTATACCATCTGGAACAAAGTCAAAAGTGACGCCTAAGGAGGGATTCCCGAATGTGTATATATGTGTTGGGGGTACTAGTTTAAAGTTGTTATTACCTCAAGTTTAGTATCCCATAGCACAGGAAGAGATTCAACCGTAGGTAATTAAACTCCTTTTAGTCTTTTTTCAAACTAAATCTTGTATGAACCCAATGTATGAAAATAAAAGAGTATCTCGACTGACTGGCAGTCCTACCAGCTTGACCTCTCCTTTCTCCTGCTGTGATCCCGGAGACATCTCTGTGGTACCTACGTCTCTACAAAACACTGTTTGAAATCCACTAAATAGGTCCTTTTACATTTGTGATTCATATTTTCTCATACTCATTTCCTCAAATGTCTTTTAAGGATAGAATGTATTCACTGAACAGTGAGATGACTCTGAATTTTAATATAGACGTTCACTTCTGAGGGATCTGTATATAGAGTATTGGTTGGAGAGTCTAAGTTAATCCTCTAGTTCATTATTTCCTTTTTTTCTCCTTTTCTCCTTCACCACCAAAAATAACCAAGAAAAAATATATATCCACTTAGAAACATAATGCAGACTTGGTGTTATCACAGTGCTCAGTCCCTAAGCAAGGCAAGGAAGTGCTAATTAGTTTCTCAGTCACATTGCCGAAAAGCTCTCATCCTCCTCCTTTACATTCTTGTGTTTCTTGTTAAGTGTATAATTCTAGCATCTGATCTTTATCGCCATGAAGATAAGCTTAAGTCATAAAATAAATAGGAAATACAGCTTGCTAACATTATTATGGAATTTTACTTTGAAACTTATTCTCTTGAACTAACCTATGTTAGTTTAATAACATTTGTTTTCTTGATCTAAGTTTTGTCTGTTATTATTGCTGTTTATTTTTTTAAATCCTCTTCTCAGAGGAGCTGAATAGACATTTTTCCAAAGAAGACATACAAATGGACAACATGAAAAGATGCTCAGCATCACTAATTACTAGGGAAATGCAAATCAAAACCACAATGAGATATCACCTCATACCTGCTAGAATGGCTATTATCAAAAAGGCAAGAAATAACAGGTGCTGGTAAGGCTATGGAGAAAAGGGAACCCTCTTACACTGTTGGTGGGAATTTAAATTGGTGCAGCCACTATGGAAAACAGTATGAAGATTCCTCAAAAAATTAACAGTAGAGCTACCATATGATCCAGCTGTCCTACATCTGGTTATGTATACAAAGAATATGAAAACACTAATTTGAAAAGATATGTACACCCCTGTGTTCATCACAGCATTATTCACAATAGCCAAGATATGGAAACAACCTAAGTGCCCATCAACAGATGAATGAATAAAGAAGATATGGTATATATGTACAATGGAATACTACTTAGCCATTTAAAAAACGATGAACTCTTACCATTTGTGAGACCATGGATGGACCTTGTGCGTATTATGTTAAATAAGTCAGGTGGAGAAGGACAGAGACCATGGATGGACCTTGTGCGTATTATGTTAAATAAGTCAGGTGGAGAAGGACAGATACCGTATGATTTCATTCATATGTGGAATAGAAAAAACTAATAAAAGAAATGAACAAACCAAACATGTAGATACAAAGAACAGAGTGGTGGTTACCAGGGGGGAAGGGGCAGAATGGAGGGCAAAATGGATGAAGGAGATCGGCTGTATGGAGATGGATGGAAATTAAATTTTTGGTGTTGAGCATGCAGTATGGTGTATGGAAACAAATATTGGAAGAACCCAGACGAACTTTCTGGCCAACTCATATAATGTTGTACACATTAAACTTATATAATGTTATAAACCAGTGTTACTTCAATAAAATAAATAAATAAAATCCTCTGCTTAGAATATAATGCTAATATCCATAACAAGGAATGCCAGCTTTTTTTTTTTTTACATTTTTATTGGCGTATAATTGCTTTACAATGGTGTGTTAGTTTCTGCTTTATAACAAAGTGAATCAGTTATACATATACCTATGTTCCCATATCTCTTCACTCTTGTGTCTCCCTCCCTCCCACCTGGAATGCCAGCTTTCACTATGATTTCCATGTGACAGAGAAGCTGAATGATTTCCACATATGCTCCCTGGAAGTGTCACCTAACAATAGTCACAGGATATACCTTATAAGGACATTATGCTTTCCTTTGCTGAACATCCATTTCTTTGCTTTCAAACATAGAACGTGGACTTTGAAGGGGTTCCTTATTTTCATTTTTTAAATGTATTTTAAAAATTTATTTATTTATAGTTTTGGCTGCGTTGGGTCTTCGTTGCTGCGTGCAGGCTTTCTCTAGTTGCAGCGAGCACGGGCTGCTCTTCATTGTGGTGCGCGGGCTTCTCATTGCAGTGGCTTCTCTTGTTGCAGAGCATGGGCTCTAGACATGCGGGCTTCAGTAGTTGTGGCACACGGGCTCTAGAGCGCAGGCTCAGTAGTTGTGGCTCACGGGCTCTAGAGAGCAGGCTCGGTAGTTGTGGCACATGGGCTTAGTTGCTCCACGGCATGTGGGATCCTCCCGGACCAAGGATCGAACCCATGTCCCCTGCATTGGCAGGCGGATTCTTAACCACTGTGCCACCAGGGGAGTCCTTGAAGGGCTTCTTTAAAGTGGTAGTTCTTAAAGTAGAGTCTGTAGATCCCTGGAGGAAGTCCACGAAATTCATTCTGGGAATCCACAAGGTCAAAGATATTTTTATGGTAATGCTAAGACTAGGTGACATTTTTCACTGTGTTGAACTTGCACTAGTGATACAAAAGTAATGGTGAATAAAATTGCCGGTGCCTTAGCATGAATCAAGACACTGCCACCAAACTGTACTAGTAATCATTGTTTTCTTTACTACCTGCACTTCCAGTAAAAACAGAAACAAGAAAAAATGCTGATTTCATTTAAGGATGTCCCTTGATGAAGCAGTAAGCACTGTTAGTTTTATTAAGTCTTGATCTCTTTTAATTGTTTGATGAAATGGAAAGTATGCATAAGGCACTCCTGCTACAAACCAAGTATGATGGTTGTCGAGGAAAAACACTTGTGTGATTGTTTAAGCTGTAAGCTGAACGAGCTACTTTTGTCATGGACCATTTTACTTGGAAGAACAGCTGGTACACAAACTAGTTATTCAGACTTGAGTATTCAGCAGACATTTTCTCAAAAATGAAGTGTCACTTCCAGGAAAATAATGGACAAGATTTGTCACTAATGATAAAACTTGAAGTTTCAAGGAAATATTAGGAATTCTGGAAAAACTCATATCCACCACATGAGCCTGACCTCTTCCCTTTACTTAGCTTTTTCTGAAGAGATCAGTGGTTTTTTGATTTTTTGATATTGGAGATGATTTTTTGATATTGTATAACGAAATATGTCAGTATTAAAAGGGTCTGCATAACTCAGTGAGCCATTATTTTCCAAATGACCAATGCTTGATGTTACAGAATCATGCAAGGTTAAAACATCCATTCAAAGTGCACTCTAGACCAGTGGATTTAGATGTAACAATATGAAAAGTTTGTTGATATAGTTTCAGATTCCCCATTGCATCTAACCTTTAAGAAATCAGTTCAGTTGAGTTTTGGTGTAATGTCAAAGAATATTTACAATTATTTGAAAAGGCTATAAAAGATTCTTCCTTTTTCTGACTACATACCTGTGTGAAGGCAGTTTTCTTCGTATGCTTCAGCAGAAACAATATATTGTAACAGATTAAATGCAGAAGCAGATATTAGAATCAACTCTTCTATTAAGTCAGACATTAAAGAGATTTGCAAAACAGTGCCACTCTTCTCACCAATTTTTTGTATTGGAAAATAGTTAATTTTCATAAAAGAATACGTTAACATGTAATGAGGTTGTTATTTTTAAATGAATTAACCAAAAATTAAAATTTTTTTTAGTCTTAATTTTTAATATGGTAACTATTGTAGCTATAACCCATACATACAGAAGTTCTTTGGGGCCCTCAGTAATTTTTTTTTTTTTTTTGGCCGTGCCTCATGGCTTGCGGGATCTTAGTTTCCTGGCCAGGGATCGAACCTGGGCCCTCAGCACTGAAAGCACGGAGTCCTAACCACTGGACCTCCAGGGAATTCCCACCTCAATAATCTTTGCCAGTGGTGTGAGAACTCCTGTTCTCCAGGAAGCTCTGTAAAGCGCTTGAGGTTTCCTGGAGGCAGGACGTAGAGTTCTAACAAGAACCACAACCAGAGCTGTGCTGATTGTAGCCCCCAACTACAACCCAAGCTTAAGGGTCATAGCTTCCTAAAGTATGTGTGGCAAGATGCTGAGCTCCGCATATAAACAGGGGTGAACTCGGTGCTCAGCAGGCAGGGCTGTGGCCTGTGTTTAAATCTTCTGTAGTGCACAGCCATGTTACGATTCCATTCTGTAGAATGTTTTTCCCCTCTAGGTTCTGTTTTTAGGAAGTTTGCCACTCTGGAAATATTAAATGTCTTTTTTAAAGAGCAGTTCTGCCATTCCTGATAAAATAGGAATGGAACAGAGGGCCACCCAGCAGGAGAGTTGTTTCACTCCTCAGGCTTCAGTCTGCATCTGCTAACTCTTGGAGGCCCGTCAGCTGTGGTGACAAACCAGGCTTACTGCTCCACACGCTACCTCAGTGACTTACTGAGGTGACTGCCCTGAGTGTATTGACAGTTGCTTCTCTGCAAGCGTCATATATTTAACATGGAAAGGATGAGATGGGTGGATAGGCCTGGTCTTCATGACATTCTATACCAAATTTAGTACCTTAATAAAAGTGTAGAGGTCAGCTTGCTTCAAAATAGAAATAACAGGAGAGAATTAAACTACTCTTCTAGCCTTATGTTTATTACGTTTCCGGTGGTTTGCTTATTTCATGCCCCTGTTCATAACATGACTGATTTTGCCCTTCCTGTTTTTCCACGTGGCTGCCACCTTGTGTCTTACGTGAACTGTCTCTGCCCCTTTTCTTGGCCTGTCGATTGCAGTGGCATCCTGTGCTGCTCATGCTGAAGAACCAAATTGAAGAGAACACCGGCCACACCTTCAACTCCTTGCTTTGCAATCTTTACCGAAATGAGAAGGACAGCGTGGACTGGCATAGTGATGACGAACCTTCGTTGGGGAGGTGCCCCATCATTGCTTCACTCAGTTTTGGTGCCACACGCATGTTTGAGATGAGAAAGAAGCCCCCACCAGTGAGTAGTCTATTTATTTTATGTTCCTCCTGCCATCTAATATTCTGTGAAAAAAACTGAGCTCTAAAAGGCTCCTATTTTCGGATTTAGGGGATTGGAGTATGTGTTTTGTTGATGAAACCTTTTCAACTGATTGCTTACCCCATGGTTAACTTTTGACTTCCAGAGAAGCCATTCGTTCATTTACTTATGCAACAGAAACTCCCTGCCGCATGCCAAGTGCTAGAGGCTTATTTGCATTGGTGGAAAGGACAGACACGGTCCCTGTCCACATGGAAACGGGGGTATACAGATACTACTCATTACTCAAGTAATTGGAATTATGATAAATGCTAGGAAGGAGGGCTTATAAAGGCAAGGTTCAAGTTAGTGGAGGCAAGGAGGCAAAGGAAGGGAGTCTCAAGGAAGATACCCCTGAAATTTTAAGTAAGTGTTCTTCATGGCAGTGTTGCCTCTCTTTTGTGAGAGAGCATCACAGGCATCCTCATTGCCTTCTTAGCCTGTTCCTGAAATCCAGGTGGCTCTGTGACTCTTTCAGAGAGGAAATTCAAGCCAGATCATCAGGCAAGCAGTGGCTAAACTGTAGAATAACTTTAGTTGTCCAGCCCAGCTCTTACCTATATTACAAGACATTTGAGGGGTACGAGGGCTGTTAGTGTTTTTAAATCAAAAAGTATAGAACTTTAGGACTAAGGTAGATAGAAGGATAGTAGAAACTCTAAGAAAAGAGCAAATCTCTACCAAATTATCTTATTTCCAGGATTTGTGGGTTTTTTCTAACCAAGGTTCCCAGTCATTTTGTTTATAACATTAAACCAGACCCAGTCAGTGTGGAAGGCCTACAAGGCTGTGTTTTTTTTTTTTTTGTTTTTTTTTTTTTAAGGCTGTGTTTTGAGTATGACCTAATCCAGACCACATAATTATCAGGCAGTCAGTGCTTGTGTCTGTTCTGCATCAGATATACTTCTTTGGGCTGTTTTTCTGACACTTATTTGGGTTTCCAAGCATGGAATTTTGAAGCATATTGTGTTGTTTTGCATTTATGCCATTAAGCACCTTTCATTGGTATATTTTCTGTTGACTGTGTTTTCTTTGCTTTTGTTTGCACAGAAACTTTAGTCTGTGTTAGTGAGGGATTGTCAGTTGCCAGTGACTTACTGAGTGAACTTGCTCCCTGAGCACTTTGAATAGCCTTCACGGTTTCACTGGCAGTCAGCCTTCTCATGTACCAGGGAGTACCACCTGAGAAGCAAGGTATGGTTATGCTTTAATATGTAGGCTTCCACTCAGTTAAATCCCAAGTCCACACACGTGAAGAATTCATCCCGCCCTTAATAAGTCTCCTGTTGTATGAATAGTGGAGAAACACCATGTGTCTCATGTTAAGTTTCAGACCCTCTTCTCAAGCCAGGCATATAGAACGCAAACTTTTTGCCAGGCATGGTCCTGGGAGCTGGGGCTATAGCAATGGATAAGTAAGGTGAAGTCATCTTTCCCCTCCTGGAGCTCCTGATCTGGCCCGTGCTAGTGCTCTGCCCCCCTCCCAGAGTTATCCGTCCAGCTTTCTGATTGGAAAACAAGCCGTAGTGTGTCCAATATAATCTTTGGTGTAATCCGAGTCTCCGAGTCTTTGCTGTTATTTTCTTTGTTGCCAAGTATTTAAGTATTCAGTTACTGCTTCTCTGTACACGTACATTCACCACCACCACCATCATCCCTTTTTAAAAACATTTTTGGCCTGTTTATAGATTTTAAGCTTAAAAATTCCCAAAGCATGCTTTCTGGATAATTAATTTTGCTGTTCCAGCAGTTTCCAACTATTAAGCGTTAACAATGTTCCGGTGCCCAGAATACCACTATTCCTTTTCCCCTCTAGGCAGCTGAAGGTCTTCATTATCTCATATAAAAACGTATTCATGGTGATCAAGAGCTATTTCTTGGTAATATAATTCAGTTATGTTTTAGGTTCGTGTGTGGATGGAAAATGTAACTACCACTTAGCATTGTTTCTGAGGGCAACCATTTGGAACAAAATCTCTGTGACCATACTTACTGAAACATTGTCTTCTCAAGGCTTCTTAGAATCTATTTTGGTGAACATGAGTGAAAGCACAGGCCATGAAACACTGAAAATGTGGTTAAGTCCCTTTAATTGTCCACTAGTAGCAGGGGAATCTGCACTATAGCCGTGGTAGCTGGTCTGATGAAAATACAGATCTGATAAGCAAGAGGATCTGTCTGAGACAGAGTTGACTGAGGAAGCAGATTTGGGAAGAAATATAAATGTGTCAGTATGTCAGCTGACTGACTCTAATAAGTTTTGGCTTCCAGCATAGTCTTAACTATGATTGAATTTGATGCAGTTGTGTATTCCTTCAAATCTGGCTTTTGTTTAAGATGGGGAAATTATAATCATGCATTAATGAATACAGTTTAAAAATTACTTTTTTCCTCCAGAACCCATAAAGTCCATTCTCGGATAATCAAAACCCAGGTTTAAACTTTTGGAAGGATTTCTTCAAGTTTCTTTAACAGATTTTAAAAATCATGGGCTCCACAAATCTAGCTAAACTTAAAGTGCAGAAGCCTTTCTTTGAGTTGACATCCTTGGAAATGTATCTTAGAGTACATCATCTTTATCACAGGATAATGATCCCTTTTCTGAAGGATTGAAAGGAAAAGTTTATTGCAAATCAGTCTACTTTTCTTTCTCAACTGTGGTGATAGCTTTGAGAACATGGCTCATGATTCATATTGTACAACTCAAAGTACAAGCATAAAATAGAAAGTATAAATTAGTCTTCTGTGTGGAATTGGTAGGAGTCTTGACTTTCTGTAGCTCCTAGGAACCTGTCTCACTATGCCACTACAGATTGTAATTTTCATGTCTGTCATCAAGACATTTGGAGTGTGCTAGAGGTTGTGGGAGGGCATCTCTTTCAAAATCCAGTTCGTTTTAAACTATCAGAGGAGAAGAAGGTAATACCTGCTTGACTTGAGTCAAAGTTTCTCACCTAAAGCTGACATAGAGGAATCGTGAGATTGCCTGTACCTCATTCAAGTATGCAGTTTTGAGACAGAAAAGCATCTGTTTGGGGCCACTTTCAAAGAGAATTAGCCTTTTTTTTTTAACATTCAAACTCCTCCACCCCTGCAGCAGCTGTTTGTTTTGCAGTCTGGCACCTTAAGTAGTAGTTCTCTATAGCTGCTGATCTTCTGAAAGCTGCCCCAGTTCCACACACTGCATTCCTAACAATTTCTCGCTGTGCTGAGATGGTAAGGAGATCTTTGTTTCCTAAGCATCAGTGCCCCTCTGGTTCATGCAGATGGCTCAGGCAGCTTCATGCATGCGTCACCCCTAGGATTAAACATTCACTCCAAGATGCTGATCCTCGTTTCACTGTCCTCTGGTCCAAGTTTGTCAACTCCTGCTCATTCATTTTGATTTTAGAGTCAATTACCACTTCCTTTAATGATAATAAGGTACTTGGGGGCACAGTAGACTTGCTCTTCCATTCACTCCATCCCTTCTTTTGTTAATTCAGTTCAACCTGAATGAATAGCATCATATCCATCTTCAGGCCAATGTCAGGATACACTGTCTTAAGACAAAAGTAAAGCTTTCCAAATATACCTCAGTAGACATTTTTTAGAAACTAAGAACCTTTTTTTTTTTGTAAATTTATTTATTTGTTGGCTGCATTGGGTCTTCGTTGCTGCGCAGAGGCTTCCTCTAGTTGCAGCGAGCGGGGGCTACTCTTCGTTGCGGTGCGCGGGCTTCTCACTGTGGTGGCTTCTCTTGTTGTGGAGCACAGGCTGTAGGCGTGCGGGCCTCAGTAGTTGTGGCTCATGGGCTCTAGAGCGCAGGCTCAGTAGTTGTGGCGTACGGGCTTAGTTGCTCCGTGGCATGTGGGTTCTTCCTGGACCAGGGCTCGAACCCATGTCCCCTGCATTGGCAGGTGAGTTCTTAACCACTGTGCCACCAGGGAAGCCCCAAGAACTTTTTTTTATTCTCCCAAGCTGGGCTCGTTAAAGCTTTTCTACGCTCGTGTCCCAAACCCAGTTGTACTTTTCAAACTGCATCGTGTCCCTGTTGTAAAGATTAGTCTGGTCCTTTTCCCAGTACAGTTTTAATTCTATACTGAAAAACAAGCTGGAAAAGGAACTACAAAAGCCATTTGGCAGGCTGCTATTTCTCTGTCGGTTACCATAGAAACAGTGATGGCTGAGTTGGGGGGTGTGGGTATTAGATAATAGGAAGTTTGTGATGCACTGAAGGTTTGGATGCCAAAAGCCTTGTTTTCTAGAAAATTACCCGTGCGTAAGCTCTGTCCTTCAGCTGAATCCTGAAAACGTGAGGGGCTTCTATCCATTTCGAGGTGATTGAGTTGAGGCCAGTTGGACGTTTCTCTAACCATTCCTCTCTCTAGCACCTTCTGAAGGATGTGAACTCTGTTCATATCACCAAAAGAGATGGTTGTAAAACTACTTGTAATGGTAGGGGTTCTGAGAGTTCCCAGTGCGTTTGGGTTCCTAGTATCTCCCTTGCTAATTGGTTTTTTACACACTACTGGGAAGAGTGGAGTACGAAAAGGTCAGTTTGATCATAAATACCAATATTTTTCCAGGACTGTGGAAGAAGTGAGGATATTGGAATCCAAAATAATATAAACTGACTAGCTTACATTTGAAAATTGGATGAACTGGACTGTGTAGTATTTCATGGGGTGGTGACTGGACTGATGCCTCAGCCAGAACCCCCCCTGTGGCTCTTCCGGGCATCCACACTTCTCATTAGTCCATCTTCTGATTACAGCATCTGTTCTGAGAAATTACAAGACCTACTTGAAAGAAATTGTTGATAACCATCATCTTTATAATACATTCCTTAATGAAATTTAGAAAATCAGGTTTTGTTTCCTATTTACTGACGTTTGTAAAAAGCACTTATCCGCCTCATTTATACTTAGTCCTTTTTTGTAAATGGGGATGATAATTGGTAGCTACTTTATGGGAGTAACAGAGAAGTTTTCCCGTGAAAGGCACTATGAAAGTTGTTGCAGTAATCAGTGAATTTTTAAGCTGTTATGAATGGTGGATGCTACGGTGACTTTTCATATGTGGAAATCGAAAAAGAAAACAGCCAACCTCCAAGTTTGCCTTGGACTGTGAATGGCATTCACTGAGGAAGTACAAAGGAGACTCTGAGAGGGTAAAGTGGTCTGTGGGTCAGGAATGGTGGCTGAGTTTTTGAGCTCCTATCTGTAGGGTCATGCAGTGGTTTGGAGAGCATAAGTGAGTGAGTGGGAAATTAATTTGTGCATGTTTAAGCAGATAAAGATAAATAGTCCTGGTAGGACCTGAATTCTCTACCGACACAAGACCTTTTGGGAGTTGGAATCATCATTTGCTTCCTTGGGGCCTTGTCTCAGGCTAGAATCCATGTCCTGACTGCCACTGGGAATAATTAATTTTTGTACAGAGCCTCCCAGTTTCATATTGCCACTGATAGTACTTTTCGTCTTGGGAGAACAACCTTTTCCAAAGTGATTCGTCAGGTTTCTGTGTGCCCCAGTTAGGTATGGGATCTGCTTGCAAACTTTTTTTTAAACGTTGTCTCAATGGTAGAGTTTTTTTCCCTCCACTTTGCCATACTCTAAAAAACTGTTCCTAAGCCTTCTGGTAAGTTTTCCATCTTTCATAAGCCACATTTTCATGGTGGATGACTGCTTAGCTGAGGCAGAAAAGAGCTTAGTGAGTTTGAGGAAGGAGGAGAAGGCCCCACAGTGGAGCAGAGTGAGCAAGTGATGAGATGGGAGGAGTGGGGCAGAGCCAGACCACGCAGAGACTCCGGAGCCTCAGGAAGGACGGATTTTACTTTAAGTACATCAAGAAGCCACTGAAATGTGTTAAGCAGAAGAGCGACATGTTCCGATTGAAATTTTACAAGGTCAATTGCTAGTGCGTGGAGCTCGGGCTAGATAGGAGCAAGCGTGGAAGCCAGGAAACCAATTAGGAGGTTGTTATACTTCCTGGGACCAAGGCAGAGAAGAAGGGAGGTGGACAGCTTTAACAACAGGAGCTCAGAGGAGCAGGTATTTTTAAGAGAGGCATGGGAATAATGGTCTGAAAGTGTTAATAAGGAGTATCCCCTGGCTCTGTAGATATGAGAGACGTGATCAGCTTCGAGAGGAGAGAGAATTTCAGGGAATTTGGAATCTTCTGGAGAGACCTAGTTCTTGATTAGGACAAGGAAGTAGAGGGAACCTTCAGAGCACATGAGGTTGAGGATCTAGGGGGGTGTTTGCTCATCACTGAATGAGAATTCCAGCGGACACAGTGGAAGGGCGCAGGGGTGGGTGTGGGAGATTATGTCTGATCAGGTTATGTCCCGGAATGGTTTGGGAATGAATGTTCTGTTTTAATGGATGACTGGAGAACCCTGCACTTTTGCTGGTGACTGGGGTCAGCTGGATGTCAGGCTTCGTGGAATTTGTTCTGTATGCTCTTTGAGGAAGGAGAGTGTTTATTTCTGGCGCTACAGTGTTGAGTGGAAGCTCTTTCAAAATAGCAGTTCCTTTAAGTTTCATTGCTTGGAAACATTATATCACCAAGAATGGCATCTTCATTACATTAAGGCACATTCAGTGTGGCTAGAATGACCGTAACAGTCAGTGTAAAGCCAAGCTTGTTTTTGCTTAAATTCAGTAACTTCTGACCCACACCCCACCACCGATACTATATCAGCAACAAATCTGAATAGCAAACACTGTCGGCAGGTGTTTCACTGTGAACTGCATTTGCCTTTTACAATCACTGGGTTCGCCCGGTAGAGGATGATCGATTGCACGTGCCAGTCCCTCGTACTTAGTATTCTCACTCACCTGGCTAGAACCTTCCGTGCCAAATCCATGTCAAAAGTCAGGAAAAGAGTTTGATAAAACCCCAAAGATTTGTGTGTGGCAAGCGAGCTCAAAGCTGTTTTGAACAGATAACCTCGGTCATTTCAAATCTGTGCTTTTCCAGTTAGCCTCTTCCTTTAGCAGATCTTATTTCAGAAACAGCTGTTTCTTTGTCTAAAGTAATGTTTTCCAGATTGATATCAAGGATGCCATCTTTGCAAGCGTGGTTTGAGTCAGTAGACTAACTGCAGAGATGACTTTGTGAGGTCCTAGCTTTATTCTGTCTCCATAATTTCCGTAACTAATACGTTTTGTTTATGTCAGATTTAAAAGATACATTACCACTATGAACAAAAAGTCCAGCTGTGTTCTTACATCAGTGCTGTAGGAACAACTTTTCTGTCCAAATATAGCTGCAAGCTTTGATGATCGATGAAGCTGTCTAGAAGCCAGCCAGGTTCTCAAGGGCAAAGCAATGCCACAATTTGATTGGGAAAACAAGCTGGAAAGAAATGATTAAAAAAGAGGAGAGGGGAACATTTTGGCATGGCCATAAGTTGGGAGGTAGGGTAAGTAAAGGGACACTTGGCTCCAGCAGGCTAAGTAGCTGTAGCACATGCTGGCATTTAGTTTTCAAATATCATTTCAGTCTGCAAAAATGCCTTGACCATACTTGTCAAGCAGCTCTACCGTGTATCTGATTCTTGGGCTGGAGAGCTAGGGAAATTCCTATTCTATCTGTTACCATCTTGAGAAAACCCTTTGCTTGATTCTGCAGGCACTCTAACATCTTGGTTTTTTCTTGATTTTGAAGCATGGATTCCGGGATAAGTTGTCTCTATCTGCAGTTTCCCTTTCCTACAACTTAACTTACTTTTGGAACACCTGCTCTGTAGCTCCATCCCACCACACTGCTAATATACTATACCACTGTCCTAAAGAGCGAATACTCTGGCCTTTTCTCAATCATCATTCTCCTCTTCTTTGTAACGTTGGTCACCAGTGTCCAGCACCTCTCTGCCTGAAACTGAGCCATCTGTTAGCTGCCTTTTCTTTCTCTTATTGGCTTCTGAAATATTGTATTATCTTAGCTATTCTCACACTTTTCTCATTGCTACTTCTCTGCCTCCTTTGAGGTTTTTTTCCCTTTACACCCCTTAAATATGGATATTCAAGGTTGTCTTCGATTCTGCTATCTTTGTCTACATTACTTTTTAGGAAATTATGAGCTACCAGTAGATTGTAAATGCTGTATAGGCAAGGTCAACTTCTGTCTTGTTTATCATTACACCCCAGCCTTTAGCAGTGTGTGTGTGTGTGTGTGTGTGTGTGTGTGTGTGTGTGTGTGTGTGTGTGTGTGTGTATTTTATTTAAAAATAAAATAAAAAGGTTGTTTCCGTATTTTTATATTTTTATTTTGTTTTTTGTGTTTTTGCGGTACGCGGGCCTCTCACTTTTGCGGCCCCTCCCACCGCGGAGCACAGGTCCCGGACACACAGGCCCAGTGGCCACGGCTCACGGGCCCAGCCGCTCCGCGGCACGCGGGATCCTCCTGGACCAGGGCAAGAACCCGCGTCCCCCGCATCGGCAGGCAGACCCTCAACCACTGTGCCACCAGGGAAGCCCTGTTTCCGTATTTTTAGTGGGAGACTGCTGATTTGGACTCAGATGGTGGCAGTGGGGAAGAACAAAGTGAATGAATTTGAGGTATGTTTTGGAGGGTGAACCAGGTTTCTGGCTTGAGCAGTTGGTGGATGGAGGTGCTGTTTACTCAGAGGGAGAAGGAGCAGGGGGTTTTGCTTTTTACTTTGCTCTTATTTAGGGAGGGTCTGTAGAGGGAATCAAGAGTTCCTTCTTCTACATGGTATGTTCGAGATACTTGAGACTTCCAAATGTAAAGTAGGACATTGTCTATGAAGTCTGGGCTTCACATGACAGGTCTGTGCTAGAGGTATCATTTGGGAATTGTCAGGATAACAACAGCAATAACAACAGTAAAGGGATGGTGATCAGTAACAAGTGTATAGTACTGACTCTGTGCCTGGCTTTGTTCTAAGTGCTTTACATGCAGCCTTCAGTAATCTTGTCAAGTTGATAGTGCTGTTATCCCCATGGTACAGGTGAGGTGGCTGAGGCACCGTGTTCTATCGCTTGCTCCACATTACACAGACAATTATTTGTTGAACTGAATTGAAACTAATAATCTAGATAATATGTAAAGCTATGGAATTGCACCATTATCAATTCAGGGCAAAAGAAGAGAGAAAGAGGCACAGAGAGCCAGGATTGAGCTCACTGCTTTCATCACTTTGTTTTCCAACTCAAAAGTCTTTATTTGCTCCTACTGGAACAAATCGTAAATGTAAACTCCTCAGCCAGACTGTCAAATCTTTACATAATCTATGCCCCACCGACTTTGGTGTCTCACTGTTCCCTGTGCGATTGCACTATTCTGCTGAACTATCTCTTTGCTCCTTTGGCATGCTCTCCACCTTCTCATTAACTTAAGTCTTCTCCAGGCTTCAAGGGCCCACTGTAGCCTCGAAGCCTTTCCTGATGCCTCCAATGAAGAAACTAATAATAGTTAGTGTATGTCGGGTGCTTCCTGTGAGTTTGGGAAATGAGAAACAGGTAGAGGGCTTCTACTTTGTTTTGTTTGACCTTTCTGCTCGTGTTTTGTTTTTATAAGCATCTTCTTAGTAAGAAGATGGAAAAATTTCTAGTAAGTAGCTCACCTAGGAGATCAGAGATGACTTGGAAAACCAAATGTCTCGCTGTTGACTAAGATCATTAATTTGGAAGCATATTTTGTGTCCATGGCCTTTTCTGATTGTGTTGGGATCACTGAGATTAAGAATATGATACTTGAAGCGGCATATCTGTCCTGAGCTTTGTTTCAGGCACTACCATGTGGAATGGCAAAGGGGCATCAAAGAAGCCTGGCAGATAACATGTGGCCTTGCTTGGGAGCTTACATACGATGACAAGACATGGGCATAAAAGAAGGAGTCATGTGAGGGGTCCACCAGCGGCTCAGTTGGGTAGCTCTTAAGCGGAAACTGGTCCTCAGACTTGTTTTGTTTATATACTTCCCAGGGTTTTTAAAGAAACTGTGTTAGTTGCCAAAATTTATAACTCAGGAGATTTCATATAAAAATCCCGTTATCAGTTTCCCTGGAAAACCCAGAAGGTCGGGCAACTCCAGGGGAACGGTGAGGGAGCTGCAGAGTGGCTCCCACCTGTGTGCAGGCCCTGTGCTCTCCACTTCTCCATGGTCCCCACTCCCCACTGTGTTGTACCTGGCCCACGCCCCTTGTTCATGCTGCTTGCTGATGTTTGTGACCCTTACAGTATAGTCAGGGTGCCATATAATTCAGATAGGAAATAGTTACAGGATTTCAGAAGAAAGAGAGAGAACTTTGGAGAGCACAGCACTGTGGAGAAAATACAGGCTTTAGAGCCAGGCAGATCTAAGTTCAAATATTTGCCTACATGCCTCTAGCCAGCCTTTTGCCTTAGAAACGTACTTTCCCTCCAGCTTCCTTTGCTTATAATACAAAGGAGAGTATCATGTCCCTTACAGGGTTGTGGTGAGGATTAGCAGTACTGGGTGCAAATGGTCCCTAATATGCCTGGTACTTTAGCAGTGTACACCATGGTTGATCATGTCCAGAAAGCCTAGCAGGATGCCTTGGTTTAAGTACCTGGAAATAGTTATGGAAAGAAACTTGGGGCAAGGAAGTGGGGAGCCAACTCTCGGTGGATTAAAGAGTTAAATCTAAAAAATATACTTTTTTTTTAACTGAAAGGAATTGCAGTTGTATATTTAAGTTTCCTGAAAACGGGAAAAAACCATGAAGGAGAGCCAAAGAAAGATCAGTAGAGGTGACTGTAAAAATTTTTTGAGCTATTCTGTGTTAAATATCATAAATGCAGTTAAAACGCAAATAGCAAATGAGAAAAATATTTATAGAAAATATAACAAAGGGAAAATATCTTACTGTACATGGTTACAGATCAATAAGAAAAACATTAACACCCCATAGAACGATGGACAAAAGACACGAACAGAGTTTACAGTAGAAGAAATGCAAACAGCAAATAGCCATGTGAAAAAACGGTGGACTTGGTTAGTAATTAAAGAACTCTATGTTTGAAGAATGAATTGCCATTTTTCCCTAATTTTTTTTGCCATTTGATAATGTTCCATACCGGTGATGCGCTCAGAAGGCAGGTGCTATCACATTTTCTTGCTGGAATTATACATTGCCACAGCCTTCTTAAAGCAGTTTGATGTATAAATCAAAGTGCCTTCAAGTTCATACCCTTAGATCCAGTTATTCCACTTTAAAGAATATATCCTAGAAATATACTCAGAGATGTTTAGTCCAGGATCTACTTGTAGTAGGTTTTTCTTTCCTTTCTTTTTTTTTTTTTTTTAAAGTGTTACTGGTATATTAAAATCTCTGTTTCCAACCATGTGTACCTAACTGCTATGTCCTTAGCACTAGCGTAGTGCCTAACATATGTAGGTGGTCAAAAAATAATTTGTGAATTTAAAGGAGGAAGGATGCGTTCATACAAAAGAATATTATACAGCCATATTTTTGAAATACAGTACATCTAAGATGTAGAAAATGCTCACAATACAATGTTAAAAATGAGTGCACGATTGTATGTGTAGAATATTCCCTGTGTATGTGTTGTATGAATTCTGGATGATGGGATTAAAGGTGATTTCTATATTTTCTTGGTGCTTTTCCTCAGTCATTCAGGACATATTTATTGATATGTGTGTTAGGCATTGAGTGTATTTCAAAAGGGAAAGACAGCATAGCCCTCATGGAGTTTATTATCAGAGATCAAGAAGGCAGACATTGAACAGGTAATTACAAGTGTGTCAGTTACTCTAGGGAACTTATGTTACTTTTATAGTAGGAAAAAAAACTATGCCAATGATGATTTTCAAGCACTGATGTTTGTATTCGCTTGGTCAAAAGGTTCGTTCGTTTTTCTCCATAAGATGGCTCTAGTAGCACTTAGTTGTCTTTAACTTCATTTGAAACAATTTTGTTAGATTGTATTGTGACAGCTGTCATGTCAGTGTGCATTAAAAAAAATCAAAATTGGTGAATTTTTGTGTAGCCATTTTAATATTAATGATGGGGGAAAGCAACATTTTCAGCATATTATGCTTTATTATTTTAAGAAAGATAAAAACACAACTGAAACACAAAAAATATTCATGCAGTATATGGAGAAGGTGCTGTGACTGATCGAACGTGTCAAAAGTGGTTTTCGAAGTTTCATGCTGGAGATTTCTTGCTGGACGATGCTCCACAGTCGGGTAGACCAGTTGAAGTTAATAGCGATCAAATCGAGATGTTAATTGAGAACAATCAACATTATACCATGTGGGAGATAGCCGACCTACTCAAAATATCCAAATCAAGCATTGAAAATCATTTGCACCAGCTTGGTTATGTTCATCGCTTTGATGTTTGGGTTCCACATAAGTTAAGCGAAAAGAACCTTGACCGTATTTCCGCGTGCAATTCTCTACTTAAACATATGGAAATGTTCCATTTTTAAAATAAATTGTGATGGGCAGTGAAAAGTGGATACTGTACAATAATGTGGAACAGAAGAGATCGTGGGGCGAGCAAAATGAACCCCTGCCAACCACACAAAAGGCTGGTCCAAAGGTGATGTTGTGTATATGGTGAGATTGGAAGGGAGTCCTCTCTTATGAGCTCCTCAGAAAACCAAGTGATTAATTCCAACAAATACTGCTCCCAGTTAGACCAACTGAAAGCAGCACTTGACGAAAAGTGTCCAGAATTAGTCAACAGAGAACGCATAATCTTCCATCAAGATAGTGCAAGACCACATGTTTCTTTGATGACCAGGCGAAAACTGTTACAGCTTGGCTAGGAAGTTCTGATTCATCAGCCGTATTCACTAGACATTGCACCTTCAGATTTCCATTTATTTCGGTCTTTACAAAATTCTCTTAATGGAAAAAATGTCAATTCCCTGGAAGACTGTAAAAGGCACCTGGAACAGTTCTTTGCCCAAAAAGATTAAAAGTTTTGGGAAGATGGAATTATGAAGTTGCCTGGAAAATGGTAGAAGGTAGTGGAACAAAAGGTTGAATACGTTGTTCAATAAAGTTCTTGGTGAAAATGAAAAGTGTCTTTTATTTTTACTTAAAAACCAAAGGGACTTTTTGGCCAACCCTATAATTTCTAAGACACCTTTTTTAGGACAGGAAAGGCGCAATTACATGAAAAATCTACATAGATCTCATACAGTGTGACGTTTCCTTTCCAGTGAAAAGAAAAATGTTTAGACTTCTTATCTGTTGGGTGGTTTGTAATGATATAACAATATACATCCAGGCTTTTTTTTTTCCTAAATAGCATTTAAAAAAAAATATTTATTTATTTGGCTGTGCCGGGTCTTAGTTGTGGCACGCGGGATTTTTTTTTTTTTTTTGTTTTTTTTTTTTTTTTTTTTTGCGGTACGCGGGCCTCTCACTGTTGTGGCCTCTCCCGTTGCGGAGCACAGGCTCCGGACGCGCAGGCTCGGCGGCCATGGCTCACGGGCCCAGCCGCTCCGCGGCATGTGGGATCTTCGCGGACCGGGGCACGAACCCGTGTCCGCTGCATCGGCAGGCGGACTCCCAACCACTGCGCCACCAGGGAAGCCCGCACGCGGGATTTTTATTTGCGGCGTGTGGGCTCCTAGTTGCGGCATGTCGCATCTAGTTCCCTGACCAGGGATTGAACCCTGGCCCCCTGCATTGGGAGTGCGGAGTCTTAACCACTGGACCACCAGGGAAGTCCCTAAATAACATTTTTCTAAAGGAAACTGAATAAGCTGAGATCTTGGTGAAAGTTATGGAACTTTGGGAAACCCCAGCATTCACTGGAAATTATAATTAAGCATTCAGATGAATTGGCTCTGGTTGAGGAGGCAGTGAGAATGTTAACATTAATATAAAAAAAATTTTTTTTTTCTTTTTCCATCTACTTGTGAGGTTTCAAGTGTGTGGAAAACCAAGAATATCAACAGCAAAACCCACCCTGCAGACTGACTGTGACCCTAAAAGTTTCTTTTAACTGGGATCAGGAATGGAAAATTTTATCCTAAGCCATGGCTTTTTAATGGGTATGTTTTGTTTTGTTTTGAAGAAAGACGTGAGTAAATCAAAAGGGTTACAGAGCAGTGTTTGGGTAACTTAACCATGCTTAATGGCCGTGAGTGCATTCCTCTAAACAGTCTGAACTGTGCTTCCACTGTCACTTATCTATTTATCAACTGAGCCCTTATGCTTAGCCACGTGAGCTCCCCTGGCCTTTTACCTGCTTCCTCAGTGGAAAAAGTCTCTGTGTATCTTGGTTAAGTTAAAGCATGGCTCTTTGGTCTGTTGCTGCTCTGGTCTCGGGAAGGAAGCATTTGTGAGCTCTGTGTTGCCTTGATAGAATCCCCTGCCCTCCCTTCTGTCTCCTTCTGTGAAATAGGAATGTAATTCCTAAGCCAAGGGTGTTGGAAGGAACGAATAACAAGCAGCAAAGTAATGACATCACCTCTCGCTGTAAGTGTGCTGGTATCACTGTCTCCTTCAGGGACTGATGAGAGTAGCCCCCTGCCAAGTGAAGGCTCAGCCTCTTTTGCTCTTTGGTACAACTAATGGTTATACTGGATGTAATGTGTTTCAAACCAACCTGAGGCTTTCTCTCACTTGAAAACCTCAGATCTTAGGAATAGTGAGGGAAATGTGGCTCTGTTGACCGTCACTTTCCGTCCATGCTGATGTTTCCCTCTTGCATTTGGAATTCTCTTTCACTTGCTGGGTCTACTCCTGCTTCGTGTTTCCAGGTAGAGTTACAGTGCTCCCCTCTTCTCTTCCACTGGCCCTAGCACTCCCTCCTCCCCAATAATGGTGGGGTTTTTTTCATGTTTGGAAAACTGTAAGTAGTTCCATTTATTTGGAGCACAGGGTGCCCGTGAGAGAGATGTAGGAGCTGAAACTAAAGAGAAGGAGCAGGCAGGTCATCAGGAGCCTTGGGTGCCAAGCTAATGGATTTGAACTTCATCCTGAAACCTTTGGGATGTCATTAAAGTATTTTAAGCAAGGGAGAGGAATTCTGAGATCAAATTTGCATTTTATTACAGTGGCTTTGGCAGAGCAACACTGGATGAGAAAATGCTGGCTCTTAACTTTTCTAACTTCTCCAAATTACTCCTTACACGTGCTCCCTGGTCTCACAGACCTGTGTACACAGGATGGGGCTTGGTTTCTTGGCCTCTGGGCTGTTGCATATACAATTCCTTCTTCCTAGAACATGCTTTTCCTCCGTAGTGTATTTTTTTCTTTTTTTAAATTGAAGTGTAGTTGAGGTACAGTGTTATCCCAATAATGTTCTAATGTTCTAAGAGATCTTCATCTCAGGATTCTCTTCCTGTTGTGTTAAGTGTCTTTCCTGTCCACTGCACTCTCCTGTCTTAGTGTCTGTGCTTGGTTTATAGATTAAGGCCCCGTTGTACTTCTGGAGTATATAGAGGGCAGCAACAGTTCTGTTTCTAGCTGTGTTGAACCTTGATCTGGTTACTGACTTTACAGCCTAAATCAAGGAGCCTTGGACCCTCTGATTTCATGAACGATGCACTCCCTTCTGATATCTTTTCTTCAGTAGAACAGACATCTCCTCTGTCTGGAATACTTTTTTCAGAGAGCAACCTTTTGCTTTTCTGAGATGGAGCTGGGCTACCTGAGGACAGGGTCACCTTCCCACTGGTTGGCTGAGGGGTCAGAGGTAAATGTTTTGGTGCTTACTTATTACTGGAAGGCAAAAGGTGGCAGACACAAAATCAGTCACTGAGACCAAAAGTTATTTCAAGCATTGCGTATATCTTCTGCTTATAAAGTCATGACAGTGCTTGACAAAGTCACTGCCAAGGGCTGGGGGCGGGAACCTAGACTGTTTATGGAAGTTCATTTTGTTTTGATTTTGATTTTCCTGGGGGAAATCATTGTAAACAGTTACATTCTCAGAAGTACCCCTACGATAATAAACATAAACACAGCATTGCAGTGAAATTAATCCTGTAGTAACCCAAATGTAATCTCTTGCATTGGAAGTGAAGCAGATGAATGGACGAATCTGCCCGGAATGGAGGTGAAGAAGTCAGGAAACTTGGGTCTGTCCCTGTCTCAATTCTTGATGTGCTCTTTGTTGCTGTGAGCAAGGAAGTTGTTTAATGTGCCCCTGTGACAGCGGTGGAGGAGGAGTGACACCACCTGTTGGCCATATTGCAGCCCGCGCTGGGAGGCTTCATTATGGTGTTGGACGTGAATTGACTTTGAGCTCTGGAAGAAAGGGGCAATGTAAATACTGGCATTTGTATCCTAGGTGCTCCGGAGTTGCGATCCATTCTCAAAGGCTTACACAGCCAGTCTCAGTTTAGCAGCACTGTTCCGGTCACAGCAGAGCTCCCTTCTTTGAGAAGATCTTGTTGTTGACTGTTCTGGAAAGAAACAAGAATATATCTCCAAAATACCAAAATAGCCATCGGAAGAGTTGTGACTAGTTTTAACATAGGTACCAATTAGTGAATTAGCATAAATTATGAGAAGGGGGTCAAAACTCATGACACCATGTCTTGTTTGAAAGCCTCTTCTCCTAACACTATGTCAAAACACAGGGCACAGGATAAGGCAGATGTAAAGAATTATTGTATACATGACTTTGAATTCCTTCATAGGCCAGAATGTGCTTTTCTGCATTTTGAGTGCTGATAATACTAATACTAATAGCTGCTATGCTGTACCTAATGTGTGCCAGTCCTAATGTGTGCCAGTCCTAATGTGTGCCAGTCCTAATGTGTGCCAGTCTGCAAGTAATCCTCACATGTGTAAGGTGAGGCTCACAGCAGCCCTGTGTGGCAGGTACTCTCGTCATCCTTATTTTACAAGTGAGTAAATTCAGGAACAGAGAGATGAAGTAACCTGCCTAAGGCCAGTCAGCCGCCAAGTGACAGAGCCAGTCTGGCTGAGTGGAGGCTGGCATCTCTTCGACCAGTGTCATGTTCTGTTGCAGCATCTTGATCACACAAGCAAAAAAATTCAGTGCAATGAATGCTGTTTTCTAGGAAGAGAATGGGGACTACACATATGTGGACAGAGTGAAGTTACCCTTGGCTCACGGGACCTTGTTACTCATGGAAGGAGCCACCCAAGCAGACTGGCAGGTGAGAACATGCAAGTAACGTGGATTTGCTGTCATGTAGAGGCTGTTTCCTGACTGGCTTGCGGTTATTAATTTCTATATTAGATGTGGTGAAAAGCAAGTGGCTTTTATAATGAGCAAGAGGCAATAAACTGACATCATTTCCAAGGGGTTTTGATTGTACTGACAGTCAAAGTGGCCCTCTACAGCAGCAGTGTCCACTAGAAAGTCCTGTGAGGATGGAAATACTCTGTATCTGTGTAGCCCAGTGTGGTAGCCACTATACACATGACTGTTGATCTCTTGAGATATGGCTAGTGTGCTGAAGAACTGAATTTTTAATTAATTTAAAGCTTCAGGCAGCCAGTGGCTAGCGTATGGGGGCTGCACAGCTCCATAGCTTAGGCCAGGCCATTTTTAAGGTGTGCAAATTAAGAACACTTAGCATGAGAGGGGAATCTCATGCCTGTCTGTGATCTCAGCCATTTATGTGTTTTCTTTTGAGCTTTGGAAAAATGGCAGGAGGCTGAGAGGAAGAGCAACACTTAGAAAAAATGAAACTGTCTCCCTGTGAGGGTGCTGACATATCACAGTGAGGGTGGTGGTGGAGATTTGTTTCAGAGAAGGAGACCTTTCTCCACAAGACTTAAAAGAGCTATTGCTGCTCATTGACGGGAGATAAAATTGAAACATGTCTATGTCCTCATAAATAAGTTTTAAATTGCTTTGGAATAAAAGTGTAAGTGTGTGTATGTCAGAGTTATTCATATTTCCATTTAGCATCGAGTGCCCAAGGAGTACCATTCTAGAGAACCAAGAATAAACTTGACCTTTCGGACAGTTTATCCTGACCCTTGAGGGGCGCACTGGTGATGTGAGGTCTTGGAGAGGGAAGCTGTGCTGAGACTGAGCAAACCTTCCACCATGAAGAAACTTCCGGAGACTGGTCCAGCTGCTCTCATGGTGTGGCTGTTTGGAAGATGTGGATGGGATTTGCTTCCCAGCTTGGAGTCCTATTAAACGACAGCCTACAGTTCATGTTTGTAATATGTTTACTGTGGGAACAGTAATCCCTAATCATGTTTTGAAATCACATATTTTCTTTAGGCAAGTTAAAAACTGCTGTGGCTGTGTTCACAGATGATTTTGTCCATAAGCAGTTTTTTTTCTGCCCTCTCCCGCTTCATTTGAAGGAATATGAATGGACTTTGCCTCCGGGGTAAATCCACACATGTTTGTTCCTTGTGCCTTTAGCAAAGTGGAGATATAAATATGAGTCAGTGACTCTGGAGCCTTGCGTAGGCAGACAGCTGCTAAAACCCAAACAGAGCTTTGTTGAAGTCTGCCTTGACTCCTGAACATCTTGGCTTGTGTGCTGTTGTAATGCAAAGCTGCATGTTCTGGGAGCACTTTATTTAACTGAGTCTCCTTGCCTGCCCATCTTCCCAGGATATGCTCAGACAGGTTACAGGCCTCTGAATAAAGAGCAGAGGTGGTATTCTCCAGTGCATCTCCAAGCAGCCACCTGGACTACTTGAAATACAAGAGAAAACTGTCCCCTCAAAGGGAGGAAGAATTGAGTGATGTCATGAGAAATTTCAGCTGAAGAGCAGCAAACGCCCTGCTAGTGGCAGCTGTTCTACATAGATTAGTTCCCCCTGGAGAATGACTGGAGTCATTTAAACCCTAGCCAGATAGGAGCGGGAGCAGTCCTACAGGGAACGGACTCAGTTACCTAAGAGTCCTGTTCACTTTAGATTTCAGTAGCCCTATGACTAAGGCTTTCTTCTGACTCAGTGTTTTCTTCTACACATGTTCCCGAGATGAAAGCGTTAGTCTCTGATGTCACCAGGGTTCCCAAAGCAGACAGAGCGACTGCCCCTTGTTGCATCATAAAAGCACGTGTCTTCCTGACCCCTTGACTTAGGAGCAGCATGCCAATTCCAAACCAAGACAGGAAAAGCTGGAGAGAAAGAGAATGGATTTAAATGGATGAAAGTAGGGCGAGAGAGTTAGAGTTTCCCTTAGCTCCCTGTGGGGAAAATTTACCGAGCCTTCTTGCTTTTGATCTTGTTTCCATTCCATGCTGTAAGATTGATGATCTCCATGATCACAATAAAATGCCAAAGGCTGGGCAGGCTCTTCCCCAGAAGGCAGATGAATGCCATGCCTGGCCAGGCGCTGTTCTCTGACAAGCTCTGTAGCTTCTTGAACCAGAGTCTCTTAAATGTTGTTGCCTGTGTGTTGCTCCTTTCTCTAAGAAATGCTAAATGCTTTATGAAATCTGAACATCATACTGACCGTGAGGGAGGTACAAATCACCATAACTATAAAATGAAACCTACTCAATCCCTAGCTTTCCTCCAATTCAAACAAACACAATCTGGCCAGGGTGGTGCAGCCAGCTTTGGCTATGAGTTGGCTGCATGACCTGGGGAAATTCCTTTTCTGTTCCCACAAGTGACAGGGCTGGCAGATGACTCCAGGTCTTAACCACATCCGCCCTGACCCGGGGTCATGCTCTCCCCTTGCATCAGCTCCGATTTCACCTCTTCCCTCATCACTGCCGTGTCTGTCAGGGAAACTAACTCCTACTCTTGAGCAGACAGCCTGGACCACCACCTGGGTTTCTTCACCTGAGAGCAGCAGTCTTAGGTTTTGTTTCTTGCTGTCAAATGCCGGAACTGCTATTCTTTCTACCACTAAGATAATGTCCCTTCTGAAATGTCAAGTAAGTACTTGCCATAGAATAAAAGTACAGGGTTAGGACCGGACAGGAATTCCAGACCCCAGCAAAGGAGGCCCGTGCTCAGTGACTGCACCAACCTGTTGCTGTGTTTTACTGGTGGTAGATCTTAACTAGGAATTAAGGGCGAAGCTATTTTTGCCAACATTACTTGTAAAGCAGAGGGAGCAAATATAACGGCTGTCGCATGAAGAAAAACAGGTCTAGTTTTTTAGTTGCCCGTTTTTTGAGCTTTAATAACCTGCCAGAACAATTTAATAACCGTCCTAGGAGCTTTTCATACATAATTCCTAATCCTCCCTGAAGCCCTGCCAAAACAAGATGCTATTCCCATTGTAGAGACTAGGCAACTGAGCCTCCAGGAGGTGAAGTCATTTCCTAGGACTTATGAACGGCAGAACCAGCACATACAGCACAGGCTAATGCCTAGACTGTGCTTTTCCCTCTGCCATGCAGGATTTAGGCAGAATAGTGGGCACCCCCAGGCCCATGAGCCTCACCCAAGCTCACCCTAGTGCCCTGCTGGCCAGGCTGACTGCCAGGCCACTCTGTTTGTCCCCTGGCTTTCCTGTGAACCAGTGCAGGTGTCTGCACCTCATCTCTCCTTAATCCACATGAGCATCTCCTAGTCAGAGACTCTGCTGCCAGCTGGACTAGAACTGTCCAGTTTACTGGGGGAAGCTCATTTTGGGGAGACACAGTCCAATTTATGACAAATTAGACAAATTCTCCTCTAACCTTCCTGGCAAGTGACTGAGAGCATGTTTCCTGACCATATCCAAGCCAACTTTCAGAGGTAGACAGGTGGTCCCTTCCTCCCTTCACTCTTGTCTGTGAGTACATTTGGGGACCCTGATGCCCGGACTCAGCGTCAGGCTTGCTCACGATGCGTACCAACACCACGACTCTGACCAGCAGATAGCCCGAGAAGCAGGGTAAGCTCTGCACACTGACAGCATGTTGACAGCAGGCACCTTGCCTCGAAGCATGGGTCGGAGCAGTCTGACACAACATCAGCTTGTATCCTCAGTCTACAGCTAACCACTAACTCACGTGGCATCGATGATTCCTAATAAATGGGTCACAGCTCATAAACCCGCCATTTTGCTGTGACACTCCCTCCCTGCTGCCTCCATGGCTGGTATGACCTGCCCTCGCGAGTGGCAGGTCTGTCGGGACCTGGTCAGTAAGTGGCACCGTCTCCTGAATTGTGTCATGGCGACCCCAGAAGAGCTCAGTGGGCACTGCAGTGAGCAGAGCGCTCCAGCTGGGCGGCTTCAGAGGAAGCCCTGACACGTTGGTCCCTGCCCTGCTGGGAATAGTTCTTCCTTGAGTTCTGGCAGCTTTCACTTGGCTGCAGAATATCTAAGACCCACTTTGCCTTTTCTGGTCATAAACACTTGTAGTGTTGAATCTGAAGTCTTGATTGCTTTATGTTCTTAACCATGCCTTTGAAAAAGCCGAATGTTTCCATAGTGATGCATTCTGTTTGTTTAAATCTTTACATATATGTGGTTCCACCCACACGCTCTCCTCAGAGGGATTTAGTTTACAACTGTCTCTTTACCCCCTCCCAGCTTCCCTTTGCAAGGAACCCCAGTATGAGACCCCTGTCAGTTTTGTGCTGCTGGAATCCATTCTTAGATATGATGACTCCTGTGTCTCGGGGTCAGCAGGGAAATTATTTTGATGTTTACTAATGAGGGTGGAACACAGGCTAATGGTGCCTTTTCTAGCTGGCTTAGTACTGCTGTGATAAATCAGAAAAGCCTTCCCCAGCCTGTGACCAGAGCCCCATGCTGGGCTGGGCTTTCAGCTGGGCGCGTAGGAAAACAGGATAAATTAGGTAAGTATTTTTGTAGCTAACGTTACCCAAAAGATCGTTTTCTCAGATGAGCCAACTTGGAGATGACCAAGGCATGTGTGACACTGTTATCATTACCGTTATTTGAATGCTATCACTTCCCCTCCATGTAATGGTGATGTCACGCTCCCTGGACACCAGGGACAGTCCCTATTCTCATGTGGCCTCCACAAGTGTGGACACGCTCAGGCAGGATCCTGGCCTCTGACCCCACTAGCTTTTAACTCTGGACACAAAGTCTAGGTTTCTAAAAGGGAAGGAAAGGTGAAAGCCAGGAGGAAGTGTAGAGTATTTACTGGACCTGTTACGTACATAATCTGACTTATTCTTAAAAGCAACCGTATGAGGCGGTTGGTTGGTTTTTTAAACAGCTGAGGAAACTGAGGTACTTAGAGGATAGATTCGATCCTGAGACTGGGTGTCCCTGGTGGGCAGGCTCCTGCGTGGTTACTTGTCTGCAGTCATTTAGTGCGATCTCTGGGCCTCCCCAGGCCCTGGCGTAGGGGGGATGGGGGAAGCGGCAGCCTGAGTCTCCTGGCGCCGGAGGGACTGTGCTTTTCTCATCCCCTTTAGCAGCCAGCAAAACCTCGGGTCCTTGCCTGGGAGCCTGGAAGCTTCTCTCCAGGGGGCGGGAAGCAGGAGGAAGTGGTGGGCCAGGCGTGGGGCTCTCGAGGGCTGCGTGATCACGTTGCAGTTAGTCGCCCACTGCAGGAGGGGTGTGGGCGAGCGCTGTGGCCAGCGCCTGCCGCGCAGCGCCTGTGATGCTCCAGACGCCCCCGAGAAGGCGAGCGCGAGCCTGCAGGGCAGCATTAGCCGCGGAGACAGGACGGCAGCCTCGCCTTGCCAGGAGGCTGCAGCAGGGAGGCCCTCCCCCGGGCCGCTCTGTCGCTCTGAGGACTGAGTCGGAGCCTCTGCCACCAGGTCCCTCCCTGCCCCCACCCTTGTCTGCATGAGGATGGGACCATCTAGGAAGGGAATCCACACCCTCCAAAAAGCGATTCTGGGTTGCGGGCTGTGTCCTCCCTGCCTAAAGAAAGTTTGTGGGATGGGTGGACGAAGGATGCCGTGAGGGCCTCCCAGACTTGGGCCTGGGGTATTCAGGCTGCTGCCCACCCGGTCGGGACTCAGGAGAGTCCAGGAGAGGAGGAGGGCCCCGCAGAAGTGTCTCCCCCATGCCCCTGTTGGTTAGAGAAAACTTTTCTGGAATGTTTTCTCTGAAAAATATATCAAGGGATTAGCCACTAATTTCTTCCCTGAACCCTGTCTCTGATGTTAGCTGTGAGCCTCTATTCACCCCGTGTAAAGGGGAAAGGAGGACAGTTAGCCTAGAGGCAAAAATCTGGGGAGGACGTCTGAGTGTGTGGCTTCCCGCTCACCCCCCAGTCGGCCCCCTGGAGGGCCTCCCGCCCTGGGCTCAGAGAGGGGAGCCAGAGAGGAGAGCTGGCGGACTCTCCCCCTGCCTTGCTCTTTGTCTCCACAAGTCCTGTGAGAGTGTAGGCTAGGAGCTACTCTCCCCGTTGGACAGATGCTCTTCTGAGGGCCACCCAGGGCCATGCCGGCAGAAGCAGCGTGAAGAGCCACAGCAAGTGCCTAGGCCAGTGTTCTTTCCACCGCTCTGAGATTCCGTGACCTCTTCTGAGATCCCCAGCTGAAGGCAGACCCTGGTGACAAGAGGGAACATGGGCACAGACAGCCCCAGAAGGTCGCAGTGCCTGTTGGGGCAGCCCTCCAGGGACTGGTGTTGGCGATCTCCATGCCGTCCTGGCCAGGTGGCTCGGCACGTGGCCAGGATCCCTGGCGCAGCTCGAGGGAGCATCTTCCTGCCGAACATAGCGCAGGCCAAGCTCTGCACCAGCTGCTTGGGGGACTTAGCTGGACAGCTTCAGGCAAGACTGGTCAGGCCCCCTTTACTGTCACAGTGCTGCCTGCAAGGGTGGACTTAGGAAAGAGCTTTGACACACCCGCTCTGTCCCAGGCTCCACATCTGGCAGACTTACTGCAGAGCCCCCGTGGGTCTAGCCTCAACCTGAGCCAGGCTGACCTGGCCTTGAGTCCCGCTCTGTCCTTCCTAGCCGAGTCACCTTGGACCCGTCTGTCAGCCCCCAAACCTCAGTCTCCTCAGCTGTGAAGTGGACACAGAGGCAGCCGCCCCCCTGAGGTCTTGTGAGGGTCGAGCTCATGAATGTGACATGCCTGATGCTAATGTTCCTAGCATATCAGCAGGCGGACCCTCAACCGCTGCGCCACCAGGGAAGCCCTGTAATGGTTTTAAGTAGAACATTCCACCTGCCCTGCTAGCCCCAACCCTAACCCCTCTGCTGGGTGGGCAGTGCCGCTGTGACTGACAGATGGCCCTGTGACCCTACCCTTCCCCTTGCCCGGCTCCCTGGGTGCCTGCACCTCTGCTGTGGGCAGCGAGGGGAGGCCCAGTGGCTGTGGGAGGAAGAGCAATATGGAAATTGTGCACAAGGAGGCTGATCATATTAAGATCCAGCTGCACTTAAGCGTCTCCTGGGAAGCTCTTTACAGCGCACTGAAGAGAGCTCCCAGATGTCAAAGCGGCCTTGCATCGAGGCCCGGTAGCTCTTAGCGGCCTCGCCACATGCTCCCCAGGTAATTGGTCTCCTAATGCACCAGCCCTGGCCGGGTTCCACCGCCTCTTCCCCCTCGGGTCAGTTCATGCTGCTCCCCGGCCTGGCAAGCGGGTCACAGACAGTGTGACACACCCCCGCCATTGTTTTCTTGTCCTTGCAGGCCATTTCTAGATGCTGTACAGGATGCCTTGGCCTGGAAGAGTAAACAGGATTGCCAGGCAGTGTGGAATCAGGAATTCTGTTCAAGACCAGGGCTTTTATGTCCAGAAATTGTGTGTTAGATGCAGTGGGGAACATATAAAAGGGAGACACGATCCCTCCTATCACAGGTAGAAGTAAACCAGCATGGTTTTCATTTTCTTCTTCAACATTAGTTTTTATTCCTGACTACAAAAGGGATACGTGTTCTTGGTAAGAAATTTAAAAGAAAGATAAAAGGAAAATCATTTATAGCTTCACACTGGAGATGACAGCTCTTCACATTTTGCAGTGGATTTCTTCTCTACACGTTTGTATACTTCAAAAAAAAAAAAAAGAAAGAAAGAAAGCAACTTCATACTGAACTCATCAACTTGTAGCCTTTTGCTACTTATTTTTTAAATTGACGCATGACATTAATTGTTGTTCCTTAAGAAGTGGCAGCATAGAATGGTATATAGTTGTATCATTATGTACCCAGTCCGTTATGTTGGATAGTTCAAACATTGTTCAGGTTGGAGTTGCTTTTGCTATTTGTAACCATTCTGCTGATTTTGGAAATCATGAGAGTGGATGGTGGGGCTGCAGTGTAGCTAGGAGTCCAGGATTTGGCCTCAATCAGACCTCAATTCAAATAATAAAAGAAGAGATAAGTAACATTTTTATAGAGCCTGAATATTGTGCCAGGCACTGTGTTAAGTGCTTTACATACATTGACTCATGATTTATGAATCCACATAACAGGCTGTGGGCTAGGCATTGTTTTTATTCCCACTTTACAATTGATGAAACTGAAGCACCACCCCTCCACTTTTGCAGCCGTCCTGTGGCTAAACCTTTGTGCACGTGTATGATTGTTTCTTAGAATACATTCCTGAAAGTGGGGTCCTGGCCCAGATTCGGAAGGCTATACGTATTTTTAAGGCCTTGAATACATCATGTGAATGACTTTCCAGAAAGGTTGCCCCAGCTTCTCCTACCACCAGTGTTTGTGTATATTTGAGAAAATCGTGCCGTGCTTTGAGCAGCAATAACGTGCCAGGCCAGTGCTCTAGAAAGCTTCTCTCCTTGAAGGAGAGGCTGTGCCTGGCCTAGAGTAAGCAAGCACTCAGTACATCTTAGCCAGTGTTAGAACTGTCATCTCATCGTGTGTCGTTTGTTGAGAAAACAAGACGCATACTTGAAGAACCTCAATAACAAGGTGAATGTGGAACAAGGGGTCCTGACAGTGAGTGCCACACGTGTTGGGGGAATATGGGACGTAGTTTGGGGTAGTGGTCATGGAACGCTGCACGGCGGAGGAGGCACTTGGAGAATGGGAAGGAGGACCCTGAAGTAACAGCCTGAAGGCTCATGAGCAGTGGAGCCTAGGTGGC
Organism: Neophocaena asiaeorientalis asiaeorientalis; assembly: GCF_003031525.2. Lineage (NCBI taxonomy): Eukaryota > Metazoa > Chordata > Mammalia > Artiodactyla > Phocoenidae > Neophocaena > Neophocaena asiaeorientalis. The sequence continues at coordinate 15,761,883 of NW_020173674.1, read as the reverse complement.
TTGTGTCCAGGGCTTGTGTAGGGAGTGCTGAGCTGGAGGAGAGACAGTGAGAGAAGATGGGCCCAGATCAGACCTGGGAGCCGCCCCAGGCCAAAGGCTCTGATGGTGGGGAGCCTCCGAGGGCTGAGACTTTTAGGAAAATGTACTTATCAGGAGGGAGCGAGGGGATGGGACTCGAGGTGGGGAGACCTGTGCGAGACCTGGACGGGAGCTCAGGCAGAGGGATCTGCGTGTGTGGCCTGCTAGGCACTCTGGGAGCAGTGAGGAGAAAAGATGTGTTTCCTGGTGCTGGTAACAACCCTTCTTGCCGCGAGTCCTGAAGCAAAAGAAAAACAGACACAGGGCTCAGCTATGAGGTCAACATGTCTGACAGAGCTGGATGGGAGACCTTGGCTTCTATCCATGACCATGGTCAGACTCTTGATACTCCCTCACCAAGTCTGGGCCCTGAGGCACCCTATTCAAGGAAACAGCACAGCAGGCCCTGTCCCCGCCAGCTGCTGGGAAAGTCGCTGCCAGCCCCGCCGCGCCAGCGTGTGGAGAGCCAAGGAGGTGGGCCTCCAGGCCTGCTTCCAGCAGGTGGACGCTGGCCCTTCCCGGTGTCCCTCCCTCCCAGGCGGGGGACACAGGAGCCGAGCAGCACACTCCCTGTCTGTGGGCGGGCGCATCTGCAAGTGGGCAGGAAAGGGATTCGCCGTTCCCCCAGGCCAGTGCTTTCTCCAAGCTCCCCTGTCAGAGAAGTCTGTCCTCCCCTCCTGGAGGAGGGACTCAGGGGGCTTGGGAGAACATTTCCAGTATTCTTGCCCCACCCCCCGGGGCTGGAACGTTCCTTTCCTGGTTGCAACTAAGGTAAGAGATACTCCCCCCTCCCCGACACGGTCATCCTGCCCCATCCAGGATCCTTTGGAGGGACGGCTGCCGGGAATCGGCCGGGCAGGGGAGTGTCCAGGTGTCAGTTTTGGTGCCGTGTAGACCTGGTTCTAGAGCCAGCTCCTCCGCTTACTGCTGTGTGGCCTTTGGCAAATTTCTTGGCCTGAGTTTGTCTGCCAATAAGACTGGGTTGTTGCGAGAATTGAGCGTGACAGTGTAGACCCGTCTCGGTCTGGGTAACTGGCATCATCAAATAATGTAGACGGGGAGGAGCCTCCTCCAACCTGCGGGCTTGGGGCGGATCTCACTGTGATGGAGGTGGCGTGACTTCTGTGTAGACAGGTCTAGGACAAGGCCTTGGGGGAGAGAGGCCCCAGCCTGGCCAAGAGAGACTCGGGAGGCGGCTGTACGGGGCCATTGGGGGGGCAGTGGGAGGGAGTGTGGAAAGGGACCTGATTCTGGGGTGTTCCCATGGAGGGGGGCTTGGGAGGAGGGAAAGGAGGCGGGGAGAGAGCCAGAGAGGAAGGAGAAAGTTCTTTCACGACACCCCATTGCTCCCCACCCCAATACAAAGCACTGTATCCTTCCCACTCTCGCCTGGGAGCAACAGGGGGCAACCGTTGGCAAGGCTGGTTGTGTCTAAGGTTAAAAGGTGAGTAGGAAGTTGGGCCTCTGAAAGGTGGCCCCTGGGTGCTGGGGCAGTAGTGTCCTGGCATCCTGTCTCTGGGCCCTGGGCCAAGCCCTTCTGCACTTGGCCCCAGTTTTCCCATCTGCAGAATACAGGGGTTGCACCAATTTAATTTTTTGTAGCTGTTTTGACCACAGTTCATGGTTAAGAAAAAAAAAAGTTTCCACACACATTTAACTAAAACTAAAGCTTAATAGAACAACACTTCATTACACGTCTCTACTCTGATGTTGTCTGTTTTGCGTCATTCAGAACTGCTGGTGACGGCTCCCTAACTGATTGTATGGCCCACTAGTGAGTCACACCCCTCGCTCTGAACACTGACCCAGCTCATCTGGAAGTTTCCTTCCTGCGCTGGCAGCTGGCAGTTCTATTCCATTTCCTCTGGCCTCATGACCCCCATCAACCAAGCCTTTGTGGTTTTCTTCTTCATATCTTCAAACAGTAATCTCAGATGCGGGAGGGAGCCCCTGGCCTGATGGCACTGCTCCGAGTGCCCTCTCACCTCCGTGGGAGGTCCTGGCGCGCCCACTGTCTGGCTGGGCCCTGCCTGCACTGCATCAAGTGCCGGGACGTCCGTGGGTGGGGAGGGCCCTGTGCCATCACCACGGGCAAAAGAGTGGGTTTGGATGTCATCCACACTCCTCTCCCCACCCCACCCGACCACTGCCTGGGCCAGAGGACACCAGCCTTCTCTCTGGAAAAGTTGGGGGGCTTCCGTGGTGGCGCGGTGGTAAAGAACCCGCCTGCCAATGCAGGGGACACGGGTTCGAGCCCTGGTCCGGGAAGATCCCACATGCCGCGGAGAAACTAAGCCCGTGCGCCACAACTACTGGAGCCCGCGTGCCACAACTACTGAAGCCCGCATGCCTAGAGCCCGTGCTCCGCAACAAGAGAAGCCACCGCAGTAAGAAGCCCGCGCACCACAATGAAGAGTAGCCCCCGCTCACCACAACTACAGAAAGCCCACGCACAGCAACGAAGACCCAACGCAGCCAAAAATAAATAAATAAATAAATTTTTTAAAAAGAAAAAAAAAGTTGTTGGGAAGTGGAGCCTCCCAGTTGGAATTCCAGACTCTTCCTCAGGCACAGCCGCTTCACCGTGTCCCTCCTTTCACTGAACCCCTGTCTGGGCAGGTCCAGGGGTCACCATCGTGAGAGCTGCTGATGGATGATGAGATGAGCTTTGGCAGTGATAGACCTGGGTTCAAACCTTAACTCTATCTGCCTGGCTGTGTGGCCTTGTGAAAGTTCCCTAACATCTCTGAGCCTGTTTCCTCATCTAAAGTTTGGAGATAGCAACACCCATCTTGCAGGATAAACTTAAGGGTGAGATGATAGGTACCAAGTGCTTTGTGTTGGTGCCTGGCCTGAAGAAAACTCATTCCTTGAAATCCCATCCCCTTGGGTGTCCCTGTGAGGGAATGGCTGGAGAAATAGCAGCTGTTGCCGCCTTAAAGAAAGAAGGGGGAGATGCCTTCCGTGGGCCAGTTATAGGAGAGCAGTGTCGGAGAGAGGCTGCCTTGAGTGGGCTGTCCTGGGAGTGACCTGCAGCCCCAGCGTGTCCAAAATGTGCAAAGAGACTGGGGTGCAGCAGGCATCTTGTGTCCCCTGGGCAGCTGGAGACAATGTCTGAGGAGGCAGACAGGCAGGGACTGGGGAGAATGGAGTCTCTGGGCCCCCATGGCGGGCCAGGAGCTTTTCACGAGGCTGATGGTGTGTGCCAGTTCAAGGCCAGGCTCACAACACATCACGCAACAGGGCATCGTTTCAACCCTAATTTTTTGGAATACATTTAAAAATTCACCCTCCTGCAGGGCAAATTTTACCCCAATATGTTCTCATAGAACAATCTGGTTTGATCCTCATAACCGCCACCCTGGGTAAAGGATGGGGCAGGCACAAGGCCTCCGCCTTCACAGGGTAGCAAGAAGAACTTTCTGGCAAGCACTAGAACCAGGGTGCCCAAGCAGGCAGCCTCGATACGCTGTTTGCCTCTTCTCATGCTGTTACCCGTTGCCGAGGCTGCGTGAACGTCTTCTTTGTGGGTTGTCTTCAGAACCCACAACACTTTCATTTTGGTGCCCCCCTCCCATGATGATAATTATCGAAACATCCATATCCGGGCTCAGATCCGAGTTGTTAGGGATCTGAGCCAAGCTGGAGACAGGCATGAGGACACCTCTCTCTTCAGAGACTGCTGTTCCTGGGCAGCTGCTTCCCGAACACAGAAAGCCATTCCTCCCAGAGCTCCTGTGCGCATTGGCTCTTGATAGCTGTAGACACCGGGGCTCTGACAGCTGAGGCAACTTGCCCAAGGCCACACAGCTCCAACAGCAGAGGCTAGGGGCCCTTTGAAATGCTGCCTTATGCAGCTGGGACTTGGCACTAACTGGGAAGACCTCTGGCCCCTCACCTCTGTGTTCTCGGCCAGCTCCAGCTGCCCTCTGCTCTGTTTTGCCAATAACCAGGAGACTCTCCTTCCAGGGCAGAGACTGGCACTTTAACCTTGGAACATAAATAAGTTCCTGGGGTTTGCTTTGGGGAACACATGGGGCTGGCTCGTGGTTCAGTAGAGGCGGTGAAATTTCTCAGAATCTGAGGTTGCATGCGCTGCTTTAGG
>NW_020173674.1:15750185-15757570 GCF_003031525.2 Neophocaena asiaeorientalis asiaeorientalis | reverse complement strand
GTGGCTGGGGGGTGGGGGGGGGGGGGGGGTGTCTCTGGGCCTCAGTTTCCCTGCCTATATGTGAGGGGCAGTGCCAGATGGACCCCTTCTGGAGAACCTGTCCTCAGGCCAGCGAGGCTGGACTAAAAAGTTCAGGACTGGGTTCCATCCTTATTCTGCCACCACCTTGCTGCTTGCTGTGTGACCTTCATCTAGTTCCCTCCCCTCTCTGAGCCCCTCCACTCAAAAGACAGCAAAGGTATCCCTGCTTTGCTGAGGTCGTAGAGGGGAAACTACTTTGCCAAGCTCAAGTGCCACAGATGGTAATTTTATCATTATCCACGTAGTGATTCCCTGGCCAGCAGGCCCGGGAGAGGCGACACTCAGGCCTGCAAAAAAGCATGCAGGAAGGACTGGGCCACAGACTCTGGGCTGCCAAAGCTGTGCCAGCTAGCAAGCCCTTAGCAGGGAAATGCATTCCCATTATTCACATCAGCAAGCCAGGCCCACAGCCTGGGCATGATTGTTGGGAGGTTTCCCTGGGCTCTGGGTCCCCAAGAATGTCCTTGCTCCCCAGTCCAGGATGGTGTTCCCTGGAGCTCATCCTGGGAGTGGGGTGTTGTCAGGGTGCCTCCCCCAGTGGGACGAGCCCTGCCGTGCCAGCTCCAGCAGCCTCCCTGCCAGCAGCTGGTATTCTGTTGCACTGCGTACAGTGAGGCCCAGATTAGACAGCTCATCGTGACATGAATGGGGCCACCGGGGTGGGTGGGGGGGACTGGAGGCTGAAGAGCTGACTTGAGGGTATCGCTGGGGATCTCCCTGCACCCTCTCCCTTCTCTCTGTCTCTCAGGCTTGCTCTCTCTCCCCGCGCCCGTGCACACGTGAACACCCTCTCTTGGAGCTTGCTGGGGATTGTCATGGCAACCGTCCAGCGAAATTATCAAAACACTTTTATGCTCACAGTCGTACCAGACCAAGAGCTCATTCTGAGTGAGGCAGAAGCAGGTGGTTGGATGCTGAAGCCACGGGCTTTGTGTGGAGGGCCCACAGGGGGGAGAGGGCGCAGCAGGAGGGGAGGCTGGGGCCCGGCGGCAGGACCTCTGGGGAGAGGCCTTGGCACTTGTTCCTCCCCACCCCTTATGCCAAGTTCACATTTGTATTCCATCTCCGCACACCTGGATTCACACACACACACACACACACACACACACACACGTAGACAAGTGGTCACTGAGCCAAATACACCCAGAGTACAGATGGACCCAAACAGCAACATCTGGAATAACCATGACCTCATTCAGCACTTGGAGGCCTGAGATCCACTCTGGGGAGACTTCTGGGTGAGCAGGAGGGCACAGCCAGCCGACCCAGGCTTCTAGCTGGCAATAGGTCTGTGCCAGGGCAGCAAAGCAGCCACAGGAAGAGGCCAAGCCCTCTTGTCGGGAAGCAGAGAAGGACCTGTGACCAGAACCACCCTGACCTGGTTCTTCCCACCTTGCTGCACAGCCTCCGTGGCTCACTGCCTCTCTGCATCCCGGAACGGACTCAGCATCTCTGCTCCCTTCTGACCTGGGCCAGGGTCCCGCAGGCTCCCTTGGAAACAAAGCCCTGCTAACAGCCGAATAACCGGTGGTTGCTATTTTCAAACCCTGGTTCTGCCCGAAAGCCAAAGTGTGGGTGAGGATGGTGGAGGAGGTGATGGCACAAGCCCCTCCCCAGTCTGCTGCCATCTTCCTGCCCCATCTGCTCCCCCAGCAGCCCTCTCCATGGAGGAGAGCCTTCCCCTGCAGCCTCAGCCCAGGCTGCTTGCCACTCTCTGGCCCAAGAGGAAACATCTGCTTCCTGCAACTGGGTCTCCCCATCTGTACATCCTTCCAAGGATTCTAGAATATTAGAGCTGGAGGGGCCCCCAGCAAATCCGAGTCTAGCCTCCTCACTTCACGGATGGGGAAACTGAGGCTCAGAGATGGGAAGCAATGGGTTCAAGGCCACAGGGTATGTGGCTGATGGAGCTGATGCTGCAACCTGGGTGTCTGAATTCTAGTCCTGTGCTGTTCCCGTCACATCAAAGGGTTGGTGAGATGCAGTGTTGCCAACAGTGAGCGCTGATTTCTGAGTCAGGCAGACCTGGCTTGAGTGGCGGCTTCAGCACTTAACACCCAAGGTGACCCTGGTAAGCTGCAAAGCACCCTCCGCCCTCAGCTGTAAAATGGGGTGATAGTAGGGTCCTGCTTAAGGGATGCCATGAGGATGATTTAAGAGAGGCATGTGTAAAGCACTGTTGGCACAGAGTAGGTGTTCCACAGATGACGTTCTCTGTCCTTCCTCTGCAGTTCCAGGGCTACAGGCCTGCTGAGATGAGGGACCATCCTGCATCCCCGGTAATGGCCAGCCCGTGTCCCAGGGTGGCCAGGGGAAGCAACCTAGCCTGTCCTGGAAAGACAGAGTCCACCGGGAAGGCAGGCCACACTGACAAGTACGAGTAAATGAGAAGGCCTTGCAGACAGTCACCAAGGGGGGAGCCTTGAGGAGGGTGGCCAGGAAGGCCGCTCTGAGGAAGCAGCAGGGGAGCTGAGACGTCCTCAGCACAGGGAAACAAACGGCTTGGCCCAGGCCTCACAGTTAGTGGAACCAGGCTACGACCTGTCTTTAGACTGCCATTCTAATCATCTCCCTCCTTCTAGAAACATCCTTCTCTGGGATTCTGACATGTTTGTCTGGTGTCGCTCTTACCCTGTTGAACGTTGCTTCTCTGAGTCCTTGACTGGCTCACACTCCTCCCAGTGTTGGCTGGTCCCAGCCCTTCTCTGTCTAGAAGGTGGGTTTTCACCCGCTCCCGTCTACACCCTGACGAGTCCCATACGGCCACCTACATCCCTCGCCTCTCTAAGTTCCAGTGTCCTGCTCGACCTTTCCACCTGGATGTCTGGTGGTTCTCTTGGTTAGGACAATCTAAGTCGATATAATAGAGACCCCAAACTAGAGTAGCTTAAAAATATTCAGTTGGTGGCTCTCTCACAAAATAGCTCCAAGGGAAATGTTTCAGGTTGGTAGAGAGCTCCATCCCACAGGGTCATTTAGGGACCCAGACTGATGATGGCACTGCTGTCTTTAACACGAAACCTCCAGGGCTTCCAGCCAGTGTGAGGGAAAGAACACGGAAATCCCGGGCAGGAATTTCTTCTTAAGCAAGTGAGACAGGAGTCTGACTTCTGCTCACTTGCACAGATGAGAGCTTAGACACACAGCCCCACGGAGCTGCAAAGGAAGCTGGGAAGTGGGCCCAACTGGGCGGAGAGCTAGCAGTCTCTACCATGCTAGAATGGTGAGGCCTTCCCGCCTTGGTGGTGGGGGTCCCCCTTCTCTGGGGGCACTCCCTCATCCTGTGTCTCCCTGGCCCCCGGCTTTGCCTTTGCCACATTCCTCCTTGTCTGTGGCTCTCGACCGCCACCCAACAGGGTGTTGAAAGTCTGTCCTCCTTGAGCGCTTATTTAGGCTGGGACAATCATGGGCTTTTGAAGTCTAGCCTTTCAGTTTTGTTGATAGTAACAATCCCTTCAGAAGCATAGTAGGCTTTGGGTCTTTCTGCTTCTAGTGAGTTCCATGGGCAGTAACCACACCTCAAGTTCCTTTCTTGATGGAGTTACTGTCTGTCTGTGTTGCCCAACCCACCTCTTTCTCTCCCATTTTATTTATTTATTTATTTTTTGCGGTACGCGGGCCTCTCACTGTTGTGACCTCTCCCGTTGCGGAGCACAGGCTCCGGACGCGCAGGCTCAGCGGCCATGGCTCACGGGCCCAGCCGCTCCGTGGCACGTGGGGTCTTCCCGGACCGGGGCACGAACCCGTGTCCCCTGCATCGGCAGGCAGACTCTCAACCACTGCGCCACCAGGGAAGCCCTTTCTCTCCCATTTTAAATGAAAGTTTAAAAGTCCCTAAGGACATCTGAAATAATAGACTTGGATGACAAGGCAATACCCCTAAGAGAATACTTTGCCACAAGGGTGATTCCTTTGTTTGGCTTATTGTTTGGCCTAATAGACAGGCTTTGAGAAAGGCTCTGAGCGCGTCTGATCTCCTGTTCTTTGGGCAAAACCAGTTGTTTTTTCCAACCCTGAGGACAGTGATTTTCTGTGTTATCTCCTTTTCTGTTCATCTCTTCTTGCAAACCAGCCAATCTCTTTCTTGTAGTATCTTTGCTAAAGGCAGCATCGAGCAGCCAACACATGCAAATGTTTTTGGCTCTTTCCAACCATTTTTCTAGAATTAGTGGCTCAAGTAGGCACATGGTCCGCCTTCCAAATTATCACAGGTAATGTTTTTATTAAACGTTTTGTCACAACATAACAAGGGTCACTGGTTTTCCATTCTCCAGTATTTGTTTCCATGTTGCTCACCACCTGTTGGCCAAGCCAGTGCCACATGTTTTAGGGTTGTTATACATGGAAGCTTTCCATTCCTGGTACCAATTTCTGTATCAGAGTATTGCTAAGCTGCTATTAAAAGGGACTCCCGTGGCACAGTGGTTGAGAGTCCGCCTGCCAGCCATGGCCGCTGAGCCTGCGCGTCCGGAGCCTGTGCTCTGCAACAGGAGAGGCCACAACAGTGAGAGGCCCGCGTACCGCAAAAAAAAAAAAAAAAAAAGGAACTCCCCAATACAGTGGCTTTAGGATTAGAGAAGTGAAGTTTTCTCTCACATAATATGGTTCTGATATGATCATTTCAGGCGTCACCCTGGTGGGTAGTGGATTTTGATGGGTAACCTGCAGACCGCAACCCCACAATGGCCCTCCCCTCCCCAACCTTCTCTTCCCCACACCCCTCCCCTGTATCAGTGGCACCACCGTCTAACATTTGCTGAGGCCAAATACAAAGATGTCAGGCTTGATTTCCACCCCCCTCCCCTCAACACCTCCTCCCGCCGTCCAGGCCATCAGCAAGTTCTCTCAGTTCTATCCACAGACAAATCCCAAATCTGACCACTTCCCTACAGCTCCGTTTTCTTCACTCTCATCCAGGTCTTCAGTGTCTTACATCTGTGGGTCATGTAACGATCTTGTATGTGGGATCCCTGCTTCTTCCCCTAGCCTTTCCAGTTACTCTTCACACGGCAGCCAGAGTGGGCTTTTAAAAACGTAGAACGGAGCTCCCCTGCTCAGAACGCTCCAGTGCCTTACCATAGCCCTTAGGACAAAATGCAATCTCCTGACATATACACACTACTATATATGAAACAGATAACTAATAAGGACCTCCTGTAAAGCACCGGGAACTCTACTCAGTACTCTGTAGTGACCTATATGGGAAAAGAATCTAAAAAAGAGTGGATATATGTTGATATATCACTGATTCACTTTGCTGTACAGCCGAAACTAACACAGCATTGTAAATCAACTATCTTCCAATAAAGATTAAAATAAATAAATATTTTTTTTAAAAAGAAAATGCTAACTCCTTAACATGGCCCTCAAGGCCTTCCGTGAGTGTCCTTACTTCTCATGCCCCTTGCCCCCTCTACTTTAGCCACATGGGTCTTCTTGCTGTTCCTGGAAGAAGCCAAGATCCTTCCTGCCTCACCGCATTCCCTCAGCCCTAAACATTCTCCCCGCACTGGTCACACACCGGTTCCTTCTTTGTCCTCCACGGGGCAGACAGCTTCAGTGTAGTGTGTAAGCGAGAGGGCTTAGGAGCTAAGTCGCCTGGGTTTGAATCTCAGTTCTGCTGCTTACTAGCTGTGTGACCTTGGGGAAAGGTGCTTAGCTTCTCTGTGCCTTGGTTTTCCTATCTGTAAATGGGGACAGTAAAAGTACTTGTTATCCAGGGCTGCTAAGAGGATTAAATAAAATAGTGAACACATTAAATGAGTTAATGCATAAAAAGTGCTCAGAGCGTGGCATCTATTAAACACTTGGTGGTGCTACAGTTGTCCTTCGGGGGGCACCTTAACTATCACCCACTCTGGGGAGCCTTTCCTTGCTCCCTCGCCCCCCCCTCCACCTCTCCACCTGCATCGCTATCACACCACCCACAGTACATTTCTTGTTTAGGTGTTTATTGTCTGTCCCGCCCCCTTACCTAGACTGTCACTTTCATGAGCGCAGGGACTTTCCTGAGCTGGTACACAGTAGGTTCTCAATAAATCTTTGTTGAATGGCTATGGAAGGAATGGAGGCCAAATTCCATGGATTCCCTCCTTTCTCAGCAGCCCTGTGAGCTGGCTGCCGGCACCCTAGGGCCGTGTGTCAGAACAATGCTCACAGTTTCCTCTTGGGAGTCTGGGAACCCCGGGGCAGGGGACCTGCTCTTGGAAGCCAGCCATGGGGGCATTGGTAGGTATCAAGCCCTAACAGGGGACTATGAGAGCATGGACTCTGGAGTGGAGCCCACTTTTCCCCAGCAGTCTCTAATGGGCTAATTACTTATCTTCTCTGTGCCTCCACTTTCTCATATGTAAACCTGGGAAAATACGAATTACCTCACAGGGCTGTTAGGAAGATGAAGTAGGATAATATATGTAAAGCACAGCTCACTGCCTAGCTTGGAGTAAAGCTCTCCAGATGGTTAGTTATCATTACTGTTGTTGCTAGTGCCATATCTAAGCGTCATTTTTCTGAGCACGAATGGGGGTGCGCGAGGGACTTGGGGGGTGCGGGTAGTGAGGAGACAAACATAGAGAAGACGGAAGAGAAGTGGACTGGAAAAATCGGGTGTGTTTGTATTCGTGCCCGCGTGTGTGTGTGTATGTGTTTGGGGAGGGAGGTGCATGGATCCAAAGAGGACATCCAGTCCTTCCTCGGAACTCAGTTTTGGGGAGCCCGGGTGGCCTGGCTCTCCCTGCAGCAAGGAGACTGGGGGCTGCCCCCGCCCCACGCGCTCAGCGCAGCACCCGCGCGGCCAAATAACGAAGCGCCTGGATTGTGCGCCTCTGGGATTAGGAGGCTGGAGAGGCGGACGTGCGCCCCCGCGGCCGCCGCGGATGGTCCAGACTTGGGGATCCGAGGGCGGGCAGGACCCGTGCTCCGGGGCTACCCTGCGGCCCTGTTCCGCAGCGTTCTCCGGAGCCTCGGATGCTCCCGGAACCCCCGCGGGCGGGGCCTGCCTTCCGGAGCCGGGCTGGCGGGCGGCGCTGGGGAAAGAGCCGCGACTTTCCCAGAGTGGCGGGGCGACGTCAGGCGGAAGGGCGCGGGGCGCGCACGCTTTAAAAGGCATTCGCTGTCATCCGAGCTCGCAGCCGTGGGGGCAGGAGCCGGCTATATAAGCGGCGAGCCGGACCGCCGCGGGGCAGACGGCGACAGCAGCGGCGGCGAGCGCCTCAGAGCGCAGCGGTGCAGCGACCCCGTAGACCCGCGCCCCTCGACGGGTCCGCCTGCCCTCCCGAGGAGCGCCGACCCGGGCCCGCGAGGGC
>NW_020173674.1:15462534-15750094 GCF_003031525.2 Neophocaena asiaeorientalis asiaeorientalis | reverse complement strand
CTCTAGCTACCAGGCAGTGATGCCGCACTTCGTGTGCCTGGCCGACGAGTTCCCACAGCCCGTGCGGCCCGCCAAGCTGTCCAAGGGCAAGGGCCGGCTGCGGCGGCCGCGCCAGTCCCGCTTCAAGACGCAGCCGGTGACCTTCGACGAGATCCAGGAGGTGGAGGAAGAGGGCGTGTCCCCCATGGAGGAAGAGAAGGCCAAGAAGTCGTTCCTGCAGAGCCTGGAGTGCCTGCGCCGCAGCACGCAGAGCCTGTCGCTGCAGAGGGAGCAGCTCGGCAGCTGCAAACTGAGGAACAGCCTGGACTCCAGCGACTCCGACTCGGCCCTGTGAGGGGCGCCGCCCGCAGCCGGGACTCGCGCGCCTCGGCGGCCCGCCGGGGACAGGTGTGCGAACCTCTAGGGGCCCCGCCCCCCGGGGTCCCCCCGAGAACCGGGGACCGCCGCCCCTCGAGCGCTTGCACCCTCACCCGGCTACGAACTGGTCGGGGCTCCCCGAGCTGCGCTCGCCCTGGGCGGGAGCGCGCGCCGGGGCGCCAGGGAGGGGGCCCGCTTTCTCTGCCCTTGTAAATGTTTATTTTTTAACTCTTCCCAGTACGAACTCTGCTGTGAGTGTGTGCGGGGAGGCGCACCCTCGCCGAGTCGCCCCGGGTCACCAGAGCTTCCCGGAGAGCCGCTCCACGCCCTTGTCCGATGGTTTGCAACTCCGATTTTGCACATGGCTCCACCGTGCCCCCCAGCGCACACCCGTTCACACTCACTCCCACACACTCTCGCTGAACACTTTTATAATTGTTAGGCGCGGCCGATGGGACTTGGGGTGCAGCGCAGCTGCTGCTGTGGCCGGAGGATTGATATTTATTTTTGCATTGCGATGGCTGACGGCGTTTATTTAACGATCTTTTTACCTGGATATGTCTGTGAGACTCCCGAACGGAGACAAATAAAGTCAATATATTTGCACAGTGCATTTCTCAAGGCTCTTGACTTCTTGAACCTTGAGGGCCCAGGCTCCCAAGACTGGGGGAGAAGTGGGGAGGATTCGCTGGAACGGGGGCCGGGAATCCCCGGGTGGAGGCAACTCCACAAGCTTCGGTCACCGGAACGACGTCGCGTCCCCGGTGCCCGGGTGCATTACCCGCCTCCCCGGTGGATCCACCCTGCCCAGAGCTCTCCTGCCTCCCGGGTCTGTTCCCTATCGCCGGTGTCCAGGGTGGGGTGGAGCAGCTAGGGAGGCGAAGGTTGGTGCCGTGAGGACGGAGAGCGCCTGCCTGGCGCAGCTGACCTCTCAGGGAGACCCGGGTCAGGGTCATCGCCCGGTACCCACCACAGAAGACCCCACTCACTCCGAGCCCTTTCCAGGCGACGGGTGGGGAGATGGCTGAGCCAGCGATAGGAGACCCAGGCGGGGATATGTGGGTGGTGGGGTCCGAAGCAGGGCTGGGAGCTGGCGAGAGTGTGGGTACCCCCTCAAAGTCGCCTGCGGGTGAGGGCCCCGCTGACCCCGCGCTGACTCAGCGTGATGCCAGGCGCTCCTGCGCTGGGGGAGCAAACGGCGGCTGTTTCGGTTCTTTGGTCCTTTTCTCCAGCTCTTCCCTTTGCCCTCTTCCTCAAGGTTCCTCAAGGAATCTGTCTTTGGTCAGAGCTTGAAGGGCGCTTTGGGTACCACGGAGTCCCCCGCACCACACACACACACACACACACACACACACACACACACACACACACGCCTTTGCTTACAGATGAGAAAACAAACCTAGCAGAGAGGGAAAGGTCACATGAAGAGCAGGGGCTGTGCAGCGTGCTTTCCTGACTCCGCGTCCAGTGCTCCTTGAGTCACAGGACTCTGTCTTTCCAGTGCTTTCCAGCAGCTGTCTGCATCCCTGTCTACGCCCTGAATCCTCTGGGTTAGCAGCGTAAGAGGCTCCTCCGGCCCGTTGTGGTAATGGGGGTAATAAACCACATTCGGTTGAGGAGGGCAGGTCCTCACACTTGGGGGCCCCCTCCCAGCCCGCCCCTCCAAGAACACTCCAGACTTGAGCCACCGGGGCCAGGCTTTCCGCTGAGCAGTTTAGAGAGACGCGGAGAGGATGGATGCCCCCTGGTGGTAGGGGCCTGGCGCTCAGCTCAGCCCAGCCCTGCGGGACATCTGAGCTGCCTTTTACTCTTCACCCTGCACGTCTTGTCGCCCTGGGCTCTGTAGAAAACGAGAAGGCAGAGGAAAGAAAACAAAGAAACAAAAATAGAACACACAGGGTGTAAAAGAATGTCCTCCCCTCTGGCTCACACAGAAGGCGGCCGGGCTCAGGGCCTTGGGGACTGTAGCCTTTGGTGCTGTCCTCGCCCCTGGGAATACACGGGCCGTTTCAGTCCCCAGAAACAGCCAGTTCCTCTGTGAGGGCACGTGTCCAAGGCACTTGACTGCAAAGGCATCGGCCTGGTGAGGCAGCCGTGGGTCCGTGTTTTGATTCCCATCTCTGTAGTGGCCGTGGCGAGGCTGGTTTGAGCCCCTTGGGGTGGGAGGAGGGTGGCCCAAGCTCACAACTCCCTCCCCGAGCCCCCTCCCCATTCTCTTCCCTCATCCTGACCCCCCTCACCCCCATTTTATCTTACATCTTGGGCGGTAGCTCCTGTTTCTACTCTTCAAGAGGCAGGTGCTGCAAGCCTTCCTGTGGGTTCACCCTTCCAGACTGACATCCTGGCTAGGCATCCTCCTCTGGGCACCACGGCCCTGCCAATACCCTTCGCCCTGCTGGAGAGCCTCCTTCTCCAGCCCCCCATCTTCAGTCCATACCCCAGCTAAAGGCCTCCCTGAAGGGTCTCCTTGAGTCATCCTGGCCAAAGTCTGGGGAGATTGTAGGGGACCACATTCGATCGCTCCAATTCCTGCTCGGCTGCTGGCAGGGCCCAGCGCCCAGTCGGTGCTTCCGAAAAGTTTGTTGGGTTAAAGTGGGTAAGGGGGCAGTGAGGAAGATTGATGCTCCTCTTGCCTACTTCCTGATTTGTTTTTAAATTAATGTTTTGTTGCCCAAGAACTATGTGTTCATTGTATTAAAAACAAGTCAGTCATACTCCTACCACCGCCGAGATAAATATGTCAACATTTTGGAGGTTATGCCTGTATTTTGTGTGCATGTATATGTATATATATATGTGTGTATATATGTGGATATATATCCACATATATATTTTTTTTACAAAATGAGTTTATGCTCTAAATACTATTTAGGGTGCTTTTTTTTCTTACTTGGGTTTCTATTTAACATCAGTATGTATCGATCTGTATCATGATTTTTATGAACTTCTCTTGAATAGATACTCCACATTTAATTCAGCTAATTTCCCACTCTTTGGTATAAAAGTGATGTCCCATTTGTTTCAGTTTCTTACTTTTGCCTATACTGGCAGTTCTAAGGATTGAATATGGAAAGAAGTTTGGAAGAGGTGGTGACACGGAGAGAGGCTGGGGGTAGAGACTGGGATGCTATCGTGTCGGGGGCAGCAGGCTGGGTCGGGGTGCTATGGCCCCTGCACTACACGGGGGCACTCTCTGGTTCCGAGCATCTCTGCTCTGCACAGAGGAAGAAGGAGGGGAGACAGGAGGGGCTGCTCTGAGGCCCCTGTGTAACTTCTGGGACTCAGCTCCTCCCTGTGGCTCGAAGGGAATCCAAGGCAGCACGGGCTCCAAGGAGGCGGCTGGGCTGGGCTGAGCTGGACGGGGAGGCCAGATGGTGGGAGAGGAGGAAGGAGAGGGAGACATGAGCTGAGGGAGCAAGAGAGCATGAGAACCAGAAAGATGGGAAGGAATGAGGCCCTCGGGGAAACGGGGAAGCTCAGAGACAGAGAGAGATGGTGAAATACAGAGTCGGGAGCCAGAAAATGTCAGGAGACTGAGAAGAGTAGGGGCCACCCTTAGAGAGAGAGAGAGGAAGAGAGAGAAGGGGGTCTGTAGAAAGTAGTGGGGAGGGAAGGCGAGGTAGAAAGTACTCTGGAGAATGCGCATTGGAGCAGAGAGAAAATTGGGGTGAGAGCGCCTCTCTGGGAGCTGTAGAGCCGGCGTGTGCCAGGGGTGGGTGGAAGCCTGCCCAGCCGTCTGGCTTTACAGCCGTCTGGCTTTACAAGCTTGTCCAAGGAGACGCCTCCTTCCTTCCCTTCCCCACCTGGGCCTTAGCCCACAGTCCTAGCCTGGGTGATGAGTTTTCAAACAAGCTGGAGCTCAGAGGAGGTAGCAAGTTGCCATCCCAGCCCTGGCCGGCAGCCTCTTCTAAACATTCCTCTTTGGCCCTGGGGGAGATATTTATCAGGGTGTTTCTTGGACTCGTTTAAATGCCAGGTTGTCCTTTGCAGTCTGCTGTGTGCCACTCCTGGGTCTGCTTGGTGGGGGGCGGGGTGGTGGTGAGAGGGAGGTGCTGTCTGTGACCCCAGGGAATCGAGGACAGCTGTGGACTTGGGAGTCCTCCGTCAGGGAGCACATTTGGGGTAGCTCTTAGGCCCACCGGGCTCTGCAAGATGGGGGGAGGATAAAGACCACCATTTCGTGAGCACCTCCTGTGGGTACTCTGATTTCATCCTGAGAACCTTACCCAGGCGTTTTACAGAGGAGAAAACTGAGGGTCAGCAGGGCTAAGTTTCTTGTGCAATGGCATACGGCTAGTCAGTAGTGAGCTGGGTTGCCACATGTATTTTCTTTTCTATTTGAAAGCCTACACTCTTTCTAGAATATGATCGCAACTTCTTACTGTACCCCCTGTGGCGGCGATGAGAATGGGCCTTGCAGACCTCTGGTGACAGGGGTGTAACTGACCAGTACAGAGCAGCTCTGGCTTTGCAATCCATCCCCTTCTTTGGCAGAGCCTGTGCCCCCAACAGGCTGCTCCCCACCAACGACTGTGTACGTGGCTGGGATTCTAAGGCAGAACAGTTCTTGGAAGACACGAGATTTCTTTGTTGGTGGACTTTGGCTCAAAGATTTCCCGATGGCAATGCAGAAGCTTTCTCAGATTGCAGCGCTGTCCACGGACACCTTTTCTCCCTCTCTCCTTCTCTGGGGTCACTCCTGCTTTGCAGCCTGCTGGCTGGCTTCCCTCTGTATCTCACGTCACACAAGCATGCCTCCTCGTGAAAGCCTTGCACATTTAATCCCACCTTGGAGTCTGCTTCTCGGAGAACCCGGGCCTGCACATCCTTCCATCTCCTGGCAGCTTCGTGGCGCAGCCCTGCATCTCCCTCAGGCCCCCACTGGCACAGGGTGGGATGGCAGGCATCGTTTTAGAGAGAACTGTAGGGACATGGCCAAGTTTACCAAACAAATATGTGTTGGGAGGTCTGCTGGCCGTGTGGTTCTGGATGGGGAATAGCATGCTGCAGACTGTGTGTATATACGCCGTGAGAGGGTGAGGGACTCCCACGTGGACAGTCCTCTCAGCCACGTGACTCACACAATGGCCATCTGCCCATTCAGCTCCCAGGCCCGCAGTGGAGACTGATAATTGTTCACCAACATTGATTTCCCGCTTCCTCCAGGGCACACAGCCAGCCTCTGTGTCGCAGACGCTCTTGGACTTAGGTCTATCGAGGTGCTCAGTTTTTGCCAATGGCATATACTGGAAAGACAAGCGTGTTTCTCCCAGACCTCGGCCTTAATGTGTACCCTTCTGCTGCCCTGCCCACCGGGCTCTCTGTCCCCTACCCACAAGTGACAACATGGAGGTGCCTGCAACCCAGTGATCGAGCCGACAAGGCCAGTGGCCTAGGGGATGGCAGAGAAACAAGACGACAGGACCCCAGGCCCCTGGATGACCTTGTGGAACCAAACAGCCTGCCAATCTGGAATGATCACTTGGACAGTTACACACGAGAGAAATGCACGTCTATCTTCTCTGAGCCACTAAATCATTATTGGGTCTCTTTGTTATACCAGCCTTCCCTTACCCTGAATAAAGAAATATTAGCACTGGCAGTGGGGTACTGCCCTAACAAAACTTCTGCAGTACTAGGCATTGACTTAGTGATTTTGCTGCAAGCGGGGAGCGTATAAACATTGCAGGTTGGAAAGTTAGAGCCCCTTGTTATACTTTGGAAAAGCATTTGGTAAAACCATGTTTATGACATTTTGGAAGGCTGATCGTGTACTAACCGAGAACATAGCTCTAGGAGAAGTGGTTGGAAAGAGACAGAATATTTGTGTGCATTGGCTACTCACTGTGGCTTTTAGCAAATTATTACAAGACACGAATGATGGAAAGGAATAAGGAGTATCTAGAAACACGGGGCCTCACAGCGGTGAGAGCCGCCCCTCTTGGTAAGCCACACAGAAGGAAATCATCTGTTGTGGCCCAGAGCCTTTCTCGAAGGCCACCCAGGAAGCCCGGCCCGGGATCCAGCCCTGGAGCAAGGTTAGACTAAGCGTCTCATCTGCCCACTCAGACTTATTGTGGGAGAATCCACATTCCCCTCTCCTCCCCTTCACCCGCCACCCCATGTAGCCCAAATTAAAGTGAGAGTGTTACGGACCACGGTTCTTGGCCTCCTTAATCAATAGAAATTGATCAGAGGCCAGACAAGAAATTCAGACAAAGCTTTATTGGGGCCCCTGCTGCAGCAGGGGGGAGGGAGAACAAGTAACAGGTTCCCTTGTGCGGGGTGAGCTGATTCCTTATATGGGGTGAGGGTAGGGGTGTGGCCAGGGGTCGGGCCAGAGGGTCTTAGGCGTTTTGCCCACCCTTTGGGTGGTATTGTGTACAGGGGGCCATGCACAGTGTCCTGCTTTTGCTCCTGACCCCCTGCTTTTGCTCCTGGCTCCTCAGAAGTGGCAGTTAGGGGCTTCCCTGGTGGCACAGTGGTTAAGAACCTGCCTGCCAATGCAGGGAACACGGGTTCAAGCCCTGGTGCGGGAAGATCCCACATGTCACGGAGCAACTAAGCCCGTGCACCACAACTACTGAGCCTGCACTCTGGAGCCCAAGAGCCTGTGAGCCACAACTACTGAGCCCGTGTGCCACAAATGCTGAAGCCCGTGCACCTAGAGCCCGTGCTCCACAGCAAGAGAAGCCACTGCAATGAGAAGCCCGCGCACCACAATGAAGAGGAGCCCTCACTCGCCGCAACTAGAGAAAGCCTGTGCACAGCAACAAAGACCCAATGCAACTAAAAATAAATAATAAATTAATTAATTTAAAAGAAAAAAAAAAAAGAGAAGTGACAGTTAGGTTTTTTTGTTCATTTTTGTATCTTGTTGTCCATAATTTGCCCACTACCTTATAGTTTCTTTGTGTTTTGTTGCTGGAGGAGACATTTGTCCAGGTACAAGCACCGCAGCAAAGGGTCCCAGGTCCCAGCCTGTCTCAAGAGGGCTGGGCCAGAGCAGGAAACAATGAAATAAAACAGTCTTCAGAATCATGCTGAGAAGTGGTCTTTGCTTATGACTCTTGGCTCTAGAATCAGCTAGAAGCGCCTTGACCAGAAGCTTTTTGAACGAACAGCCAAGGCAAGTCGCAATTGGCCAGTGATCAGGATTGTTTGAGCCCCAAAGAAACCTTCAAGGAAGCGAGACTATTTAACACCTGCTTCAGACGTAGCCACAGAGGATGATGAGGAAAAGAGAGTCTTCCAGCACCAGGTTGGCCAGATTAGCTTCCTCTGCCAGAGCAAGTCCTCACCGTTCACGCCAGCGAGATTTGCCTCCCTCTGTGTACCAGCGACTTCTGAACGTTTCCCTTCCTCGCTTCCTCCCTTTTCCCCATGCGAGTCTGTGCTGCGGTTTTCCTATCCCTGTCCACCACCGGATTTGGGTTGGGGAGGGGGATGCGGCCGGGGTGGGGGAGGGCAGATGAATTGTCTTGCAGTTTATGTCACTGAAGTGGGAGGAGCCGTGTGGGGCTCAGGGGGGGATTTCCTTTCCCCCAGGTATCCTGTACTTTGATCGGGACGCATAACCAGATGGAGTTTGGGATCCACGTCCTTGGAGAGGATGTGAGTGTGTTCTGTTGTGGGAAGGAGGGTCACAGGGATATCTGGTAGCCAGCTGAGCAGTGGGTACTGCCAGTAGCCCAATGAAATCCGTTTTCAGCGTCTTCCCCGGCACAGGGCCAGGCTGCCGTCTGCCTCCTTTGCGGTGAGCAGGGCCGCGTGCGAAGTGCTCCGGAATGAGCAAGAGAGTGGTGCGTGTCGCCGTGTCACGCTGGGCCTGGGCCTTAAGACCGCGGGCGTGTGGCTCGTGTTCTTCCCCAAGGACCAGTGTGGGCATTCCTGTGGCCTGCATTTGACCAAGCATGAGGGCGGTGCTGGGGACCTCAGGACATGCAGCTGCCTGTGGAGGTGGAATGTCGACTCAAGATGGGCCATTCTCTGAGAGAGAAATGAGCTCCCGTCTTCCTTAAACCTCTGCCTTCCTGCTGGGTCTCTTTGTATTCAGCCAACTAATACAGAGGCCTTTCCCTCAGTCCACAGCAGAGTGGGGCAGAGGGGCCCTCCAGGAAAATGTCCCATCCTCCGGACCGGAGTGTGGACATCAGACTCTCACCCCAGATGTACTCCAGCGGTGGGGTGGGGAAGATATAAGCGGCTCAGGACCTGGACTCGCGAGACACTCGCCCCAGCTCTGCTCCTTGTCCTGTGGCCTTGAGCAAGTCCCTTCCCCTCTTTCCCTGAGAGCCCTCCCAGCTTTAATTGCTGAAGCTTATAGAAGACCCCAAGCACCTTGGAGCACCTAGAGCCTTAGAATCCTGGCCCTGGGGGACGTGTGGGCAGGCAGTGTTCTCAGGGACCAGACCTGCAACGCCAGCCTGTACAGATGGGGAGACGGGGGCACAGAGGGACAAGGTAGAGTCTCCTCTGAGACGACAGCACCTCCACCCCACTCCTCTCTCCCAACCTTGGGGAGAGTCCCAGAAACTCTAGGCTGGGCTGTTCTGTGCTGAATAATTCATGCCAAACCCAAAATAACAGCCTGAGAGCCAACCTGCCACAAGCTGGGACCCCGGCCAATGCGCCATTGCCCCACGGCCCTGATCCTGCCCTCACCAGGAGCTGCTCTGAACCAGTTGGTTGGCCTTTAGGAAACCTCTGACCTTCCCTCTGATCTTGTGTGGAGGAGTCTGACAAAGCTACCCCTGCCCCCGTTGTCCTAGATGTGTAAGATGCTCCAGGAAAGGCCAGACCCCGTGAGCCTATTACTCCCAGATCCATGCCTCGTAAACCCCATTTTATTGGCTGTTATATGTGTTCTGAGGTTTATTGGTTAGCTGTTCTTTGGTCTGCTGTAGAATGTAATCCCATAGAAAGCTTCTGGGTACGCTGAATCTGTTTTGGACCATCAATGAGTAGCCCAAGTGTGGGACTGAGCCCAGTGGG
Source organism: Neophocaena asiaeorientalis asiaeorientalis (assembly GCF_003031525.2). Lineage (NCBI taxonomy): Eukaryota > Metazoa > Chordata > Mammalia > Artiodactyla > Phocoenidae > Neophocaena > Neophocaena asiaeorientalis. The sequence goes on along the minus strand of NW_020173674.1, from coordinate 15,740,743 downwards.
GGGCATGGTCCTTGGCCCTAAAGAAGCCTGATGGGGACACACACATGCACACACACACACACACACACACACACACGGATATATTCATAAAACAGTTCAGGATGGGGAGGAAGCTCTCAACTTGAGTTGGGGTGGAGGTGGGGGTTTAAATCCTGACTCTGGCCCTGAGTCACCTAGGTTGTATTTGGCTTCAAAAGTGTAGCACAGAGTGGCCATGGCTCAGACCACAAAGGCAATAGTTACTGCTCAAAGAAAAGACAGCTGAAGGAGGGTTGAGTCGCTCAGTGATGCCATCAAAGATCCAGATTCAAAGAGAATCTTATGGATAGGAAATACAACCAGACCCAGCTTAGTGAAAGCTGGGTCTGAGGATCAGAAAGCCACCAGGGGCTATGCCGCTCTCTCCATTTCCAGGAAAATAAATAAAGCCAGGTGTCAGGGACTGGGCACTAAAGATGAGTAAGGCTTAGGGGGAAAAATAAAGGACCCAGATTCTGACCATGTTCTCTGCCATCTTTGACAATGTCTTTTCCCCTCATGGCTACAAGACGGCTGCCACAGTACCAGCATCACATCAGCCTCCCAGCATGAAGGATGGTGCTGGCAAACAAAGAGCCTTCACCTGGTAGCTCTCTTTTATCCTCTTACAGCATCATCTCAAAATCCAGAAATCTTCTCATCTAAATTGTATCCAAGTTCAGTGAGGCTCATCAGGTACACTTCCTCAGGTACAGCTCCCTACCTATGGTTCTTCTTGATCTGAAGACCTGTAGACTATAGGGACAAATTATCTGTCCCTCACACATCCAACGTACAGTGGTAGAATAAGCATAGGATAGCTTATATAGACCCTTCTTTTCAAAAAGAAGGAAAATAGAAGGTACACAGAAGGCACTGGTCCATAGCTATTCTGAAATATAGCTTCTCCTAACAGAGTCTTTAAGTTTTTACTAACAATGTCCTTAAGATCCTTCCAGCTTCTATCTACTACCTGGCCCCAAAGCTACTCCAAATTGTTTAGGTTTTTGTTCCAGTTACCAAAATCTGTATTACCATAGAACTAGTTACCCCAAAACTTGGTGGTGTAAAACAACAATTAATAATTATTTAATATCTCTCATGAGTTCTCTGGTCAGTGTTTGCAAGCACCTTGGCTGGGTGGCTCTGACTTGGAGTCACTTATGAGGCTGCAGTCTGACGTTAGCTGGGGCTGTAACCATATGAGGGCTTGACTAGGCTTGGAGGGTCCAAGGTGGCACACTCACACGGCTGGTAAACTGGCACTGTCATTGGCTGGAAGCCTCAGCTCCTCTCCATGTGGTCTTTTCTAGAGGGCAGCTTGAGTGTCCTCCTGACACGGTGGCTGGCTTTCCTCAGAGTGGATGATCAGCCTGATTCAGTGGGAGAAGATTACACAAGGGTGTGAATCCCAGCAAAAAAGGATTACCAGGAAGCATCTGGGAGCCTGGCTACCACACAATACCTCTGTTAAGAATGGAATAGTATGCAGTAGCAAAAAATAAAGAAGTTATGTGCATACGGAAAAGTCCTTAAGATCCATTTTAATGTAAAAGAAGCACGGTGAAGAACAGTGCATCTGTTAGGGAGAAGTTTGTATATGCATAGAGTACCTTTGGAAGGATGCTTTATGGGGTTGGATAAAATGCTGCTCGATCAGCCTTCTTGCAAAGATAGGGAAGTGGAGGCACCAGTTGGCTGATGGACTGTCTAAGCAAACAGTCTTCAGGTAATTGAAAACCAGCACAGACTTGGCTCAGTAGCGTGGGTAAAATGATCCCACATCCTTGATGAGACCAGAGGACAAAGACTCAGTTGCAGGTACTGCAGGGGAGCCCTGGTTTCTCTCAGGTGGATCTGCTGTATGTTTCTCCTCACCTGGGAAGAGAGAACCAAAGACTTGGAGACAGGGGTGTAGGGTCTTTCTGTGTATTTCATATTATGCAGATGATATGCAAATTAATACATGCCTCCACTCCTCTTCTTAGCGGAACCAAAAGCTTTGGAAGACTCTCAGCCAGGATGGAGCAAGGGCACTGAATTTATCTTCCTTCCTGGAATAGCCCCCAAAAGTCAGACAATACGGATATGAAACCACAATTTTCAAGTCACTGGGCATCAGGCAGTGAAGGACACTGATTCTTGAGATAGGAAATAAATCATGTGAGCCTTGCATTACTCTGGATTTCTGTCTTGAGAGACTTTCAAGACTGTGGCTCAGGAAGGGGGGCTCAGATGGAGCCTGGCACACTCCCTGAATTGAGAAGAGGAAGCTGAGAGCCTGGGCAGACCACGGCGTCTAGAGTTGGCAGGGCAGTGTGCCCGAGAGGAGAGAGCTGCAGAAAGAGCGAATTCCAGACATCTGCAGAGGGTCTCCCTCCAGGATTCAACAGATCAGTGAATGCGTGCGAGGCTGTGGAAAGAAACAACCAGAAAGGATTAGAGGAAACCCTACCTGGTGCTCACACAGGACTGAGAATAACACCTGTTCCCATCAGCCAGACTGGAAAACCTTATAATTCACCGGGCATTGGGAAGAGTACTCAGAAGGGGCTTGCCTCAGTAGCGGGGGTAATCCACCCTAGACTCGACATGGCTCTGGTCCTATGTAACAAATCCTAGAAGAAACACCCAAAAGGATACTTTAAAGCAAACATCCAATGATCTCTATTTTATTGAATGCTTTTATAAAGAATGGAGGTGAATGTTAAATGTCTTTTTGGCATCTATGGAGATGACCATGATTTATTTTCCTCCCTAGATCAATTACTAAAATAAATTTTACTAATAGATTCGCTAAACCGTACTTGAAGTCCAGGAGAATATTCCTATGTCAACGTGGTGTACTGCTCTTTTAATATGCAGCTAGATTCTGTTAGATATTTTATTTAGGTATTTTGAGTTGTTTTTCACAAATGATATTGGGCTGTGAATTTTTCTTTTTTTGGTGCTACCTGAAAATGATAACCCTCGACATTTTTCTCTATTTCCTTGATAGAAATGATCTGTTTAAATGTTTTTATTTCTTTTGGATCAGTTTTGACACATTATTTTTACTGAGGAAATTATCCATTTCATCCATATTTTCAAGTTCATTCGCATAACGTGAACCAATTAATCTCACGTGAGCCTCCTAATCTCTTCCGTTTCTGTGGAATTCCCCCTATCATTTCAGATTGTGTATAGTTTTCATTCCTCTGCCTTTTGCTATTGGATTTTTTTTCAAAGAACCAGCTTTTGAGTTTATATATTAGTTACATACTATTTTCTATTTTATAACTTTTATTAATGTCTGCTTTTATCTCTTATAGTTCTTCCTTTCCTTAGTTTTCAGTTTATTGTCTAACTTTCTGAATTGGAAGCTAACTTTACTTCTTACCACTCTTTTCAAAAAAAATTGATATAGATATTTAAGGCTATGAACTTTCCTCCAACTACTTCTGTAACTATATTTCATTTTCACTCTTTTATGGTAATGCTGCAGTTTTAGATTGCATTTCCTTTTGACCTGAGTTGTTTAAATACCAGTTTAAAATTTTTCCAAGCAGAAGAATATGTATTTTTCAGATTTAGTTATTAATTTCTTTTTCTTTAGTTTCAGTGTGGCCAGATAATGTTTTCCATACTATTTCTCTTTTTGAGAAGTTGTTGAGATTTTCTCTATGACCTTATGAAAGCTCCATGGTCACATGAAAACACAGTGCGTTTACAATTTTCATATGTCAGATTTTCCCAATAAATTATAATGTTAGTATGTTCTGTGTCTGTGATACAGACTAATAGGTATTCACTGTAACCTGTTTTCCTATTCTACCTGGGGACAACCTGGGGACAGGATTAGACCTCATTTACCAGACCTTCTTATAGATAGGTATGCCCATGAGACTAAGTTCTGTCCAGCAGAATGTAGGTAGACACTTGTGTGCCATTTCTACACCTAGGTCTAATGACTGTATATATGCTTCTCCCACATTTTCTACCTTCTGCTTGCCAGCTGAAACCTATATATGGTGGTGACGCAGCTTCTGCCATGCTGATGAAGACACAGCCCTAGAGATGGTGGACTAGACATTTGGAAGGAACCTCAGCCTGGCATGCTTACCTCCTTCTACTACATGAGAAAGAAGTTTAGTTCTTTAAGTCACCATTTCTTTTCTCTCTCTCTCTCTCTCTCTCTCTCTCTCACACACACACACACACACACACACACACACACACACACACACGCAGAGTCAACAACCCTTACCCTAACAAATATCAAAATTGGCACCAAGAGTAGGGCCCTGCCGTAACTGAAACCTAGTGGGCAGGCAGCAGGTGGCAGGAACACAGATATAGTTTTGTATGCTGGAAATCTGGGGACTCTTGGCCAAATAATAGGTGAAATTGTTTCCTGCGATGGTCTGAAAGGCAGATTTTGTACTTTGTAAGGCCGTAACTCAAGGAGAGGTCAGGAAGAGCTAGATGGTTAGTGAATATTGGCTGCTCCTTGTTACTTTTACCAAGATATTCAAAGAAAAGAGATGACATCCACACACATTGGACCAATTTCAAGCAAAGATGAAAGGGAATAATGTCTTAAAATGTCGGGGCCTCACAGGGTTGAAAAAGCCGTCTGCTTCTGTCACCTAAGTAATAGGAGATCTGACAGTTATGGCTCAGAGCCTTTCTCAAAGATTATCTGTTAAGCAAAACATTCATTCAAGGCATCCAGCCCCAAGGCAAGGATCAGACTAAGGGCGTTGCTTCTCAGCAGGCCTCTTATTTCAGTAGAACTCCGAATAGCTGCCTTTAATGTGAGGAAAGAGGTGTGGCTAGAGCTAAGAAGCAAAGGAATGAAGTAGACTTGAGAATCACCTGAGCATCAAGTGTGGTTACTGGCTTATGATATGACTGGAAGCAGATAGACTTTGATCTCTAATACATCTTCCAGGGCATTGTTTTTCCCAAAGAAACCTTAAAAACCCATAGTTGTTTAGGCCCTAAAACAGCCCCCAAGGAAGATGTATTTTCTGACACCAACTTCAGAAGAGGGCAGAAGAGAAGGAAGAATGTTCCAGAGGGCAAAACCAGAGCAGACAGAACATCCACTGCCAGGGCAGGGGGTCCTGACAATTCCTACCCTGGGATTACTGTGTATTTGTCCATGCTCTGTCTTCTGAATGGGGGTGTTTATTGTGGTCTCACTTTCTCTGTTTCATTACTTTCTCTTGGTCAGATAGGTGGAAAAAGAATTGTCTTTTAGCTTACAGGCCTTCAGACCACAAGGAACCACATGTGAACCTGGTGGCGAGGTCTGTGTATCACTGAGAGATCACCAGTACGGTAACTGGATGGACTTTTTGGTGTGTCCCCCATGGAAGAGGATTGAGTGTGTCCTACTCATGGGGGATTGAGCACCCTGGGGAATGGGCTTTGGCACGGATTGGTAGTGATCCCCTGGGGTCTATTCTATCCATTTTCCTAGGTGTGAAGCTGGGCCATTACCAGCTCACCTCACTCTTTGGATTTAGGTTTATACAGTGACAAGTTTCCTCCAACAAAATGTGAGTGCAAGTAGTATTTGCCACTTACAGACCCAGGCCTGAGATTATGGGCTCCACAATCTCTCCTCGCTTCTGCCAGGAGCAACGTGAATATGGTGGTAACTTGGATTCCACCAAGCAGATGTTGCTGCAGTCTTAGGGGATGGTGGAGCCACAACTTGGAAGGGATTTGGGTCCCTGAACTATTGAGTGAGCAGAGCTGTCTACCATCCTGGACTGTTACAGGAGAGAAAAATAAAGTTGTTTCTTCTGTAGATCTCTTGTGTTCAGCAGAGCTGCCTTACGTGATACACTATCCTTGCTTTTCTGCCCCCGAGACCCGCCATGAGAGATGAATTCCAGTCTCCTACTTCTCATGTGCTCTGATCTTCCTTGCGCTGCAGTAATTAGTCCTGGTGAATGTAGCTGCTGGGTTATCTGCTGCACAGACATTCATAATAGTTATATCTGCGTTTGAGTGGTGCCCTGATACATAACACAGTGCCTTTCCATTTTGTTTAGTGCTTTGGCCTGAACTGCACTTTGTTTGAGAATGAAATAATGACTCCTGCTAACCATCGTCAGTATTATTTATTTGACTAGAATGCTTCTGTTTGTCTTTTACTTTCAACCTCTTTGTATTAGGTATGTCTCTTGCATACAGTGAAGGGCTGGTTTTTATTTTACTTTGAGATTTAATCTAAACATATATATATACATTTAAAAAATTAGTTAAATACAGACCTATAACAAGTAAAGAGATTGAATCAGTAAATCAAAAGCCTCCCAACGAAGAAAATGTCTAGGCCAGGATCTGGCTTCACTGGTGAATTCTATCAAACATTTAAAGAGGAATTAACATCAATATTTCTCAAGGTCTTCAAAAATTAGAATAGGAGGGAACACTACTTAACTTATCCAGTGAGGTCAGTATTATCCTGATACGAAAGCCAGACAAAGACACCACAAGGAAAACTACAGACCAGTATCTCTTATGAATATAGATACAAAAATCCTCAACAAAATGCTAGCAAACTCAATCCAGTTTAGCCTATTAAAAGGATTTACACCATGACCAAATGAGATTTATCCCAGGAATGCAAAGGTGGTTCCACAAATCCAACATCTTTTCGTGATAGAAACACTCAGCAACTAGGAATAAAAGGGAACTTCCTCAACGTGGGAAAGGACATTTATGAAAAGCCCACAGCTCACATCATACCAGATGGTGAAAGACCGGAAGCTTTCCCTGAGATCAGGAACAAGATAAGGATGCCCGCTTCTGTCCTGCTAGTCAACATTGCACTCGGAGTTCTAGCCAGAGCAATTAAAAATCTTATTTGGGAAGGCTTCTTCTTCCTTTTTTCTAGTGTTTACCTTCATAATTATAGCGTTATATAGAACAGTTAGTTCCCTACTTGATTAGACAGTATCTGTTAGTGTCCCAGAATGAGCAATAAAAAATCAGTACATTTCCCCACCTCCCCATCTCTTCCCTCAGCACAATGCAAAATGATCTCTATACATGTTTATCTTTGTATTCTTAAGTATGCTATATTAAATACATTAAACATATTTCTATTATTTAATTTCTCTACTTGCGATGATCTTCCTTATCTCCTAGCTCTTACAGACAGGGCCATCAGAGAACATACTCTATTCTCATCTTCTTTCACTCCCCCCACCCCATTTTTTACTAGATATGTCATTTCTACATTGTCATAGCATATACAGATTTACACTCAGGTGTCCACATTTCTTTTTGCCTCCACTCTACATTTAAGTGCATTCAGTGCTTTCTCCTGGTCCTCCTTTTGCTGTGGCTTCCCTAGTCACCACTTGGTGGTCTGCAGTTTGTCCTCTGGTAGTTTTCTCAAGAAGAGTTCATGGGAACAGTACTCCCTGAGTTCTTGCATGTCTAAAAAATGTTTGGAGCTTTTATACTTGAGGAACATCTTGACAGCATATAAAATCCTTGGCTTACACTTTTTTCCTTAAATATTCCATGAGTGTTGTGCCACTGTTTTGGCACTGAAAATTGCTGGGGCTAGCCTGATTTTATCCTTTAATGAGTGACGTGATTTGTTTTGTGGGGCCTGTCTGCTCAAAGGATATTTTTGTTATCTTTAAAGCCCAGTAATTTTATTAAGGGAGTCTTGGAGTTTTCTGTTCTAGGTCAACTTTCTCTGGCACACATAGTACCTTTTACGTAAATTAAAATCTTTTATTTCAAGAAAGTTTCCATTAATTCTATTTTTCAAGTATTTTTTGTGTTTCATTGTTTTGTTTTTCTTGTCCAGAGACTCCAATTATGTGTATGTTGGCTCTCTTTTGTCTTTGTTTCTATATTTATCATTTTCTCTCTAATTAAAAAAAAAACATTTTGTACCTTCTGCCTCCTTCTATTCACTTTCCTTATTTGTACCCTCCTTCTTATTTATACCTCCTTCTGATTGCTTCCTCAGTTCTGAAATTTCTGAATTTCTGAGATTCTGCCCTCAGTTCTTCCAGCTCTCGTTTCACCTCCTCCCATTGTCTTGCCATCTCTTCACTGAGTTGTTAGATGTCTGCTTTGTGTTCTTCCTTCACAGAGGCAATTATTTTTTTAAGATTCGTTAATTCATGAAACAACGTTTGGTCATATTTTTCATCTATTCCATGGTAACTTTTTTTTTTCTAGCCAGTGTTCTTTATTGGTAGGTTTAATGACCTTTCCCATCCTTTTGTGAAGTATCTTTGTATTGCTTCTGTGCTAACTCAATGTTAAAAATTACATCTCTTGGAATGAGTTGGATTCCTATGCCCCAGCTATTGTAGAAGTTTCTTTCAGGCAGTGTAATTTTGCTGGCTTTTCCTGAGATTTGCTGTCGCTGGGCTACTGTGCTATTTTCTCTGTGCATTAGTTGCCTAACTCCACCTTCCACCACCCACAATGAGGCTTCTCTATCACTACTCTGTGCTTCTCAGCTCTGTATGTAGCTTGTGTTGAATACAAGGGATCTAAGTTTATTATTTTAGACCAGTGGTTCTCAACCAGGGACAATTTCACCCCTCAGGGGGTATTTAGCAATGTCTGGAGACATTTTTGGTTGCCAACATTTGGAGCGGGCATTGATGCTACTGGCTTCTAGTAGGTAGAACCCAGAGATGCCGCTAGACATCTTACAATGCATCAGCCTGTACAACAAAGGATTATGTACCCAAAATGGCAATAGTGCTGAAGTTGAGAAACTATTCTTTGAAATGAACCCTCAACTAAAGGTGAAGTCTTTTTTGCTGGAGTCGTTTGACATTGGCCACTCCTGGGCTGGCTTGCCATTCTGCTCTCCCACAGCCTCCACCAAGCAATTTCTGTTTCACTTCATCTTCATAGCTTTTGTGTGAAATCTTTGCTTTTGCTAGTCTCTGTGTATTTTGAGGGATTGGTTAATATAACAGAGTCTGCATCATTTTTTCTGTTTACCTTTTTTGCTTTTGAACATCCAGGAAAAGAAGAGGGAACTTGCTTCTTCCTGCTTCTCCGTTCACACCAAAATCCCTGGGTGGATACTTCAAAGCTTCAGCTTGTGATGTTTCAGTTTAATGTGAATTCAGGCTTCAAAACCACCGATAGCCCATGTGGGATTATGAAATCTCAGGGAAAATGCTTTTCCCCTCAACTCAGTGCTAAGATTTCTTTCTAGGTGTTAGTGGGGATGGTGAGTGGTGGCTTCTGCCTTTAGTTTCTCCCTAACCTAGTGGAGAGGCCACTGGAGATCCAGCTTTGTGCAGGGCTGGGTCTTCTGTTAGTGTCCCACCTTGGGTGGGTTCTAGGAGTTCACTCTTCTGTTTCTCATCTCTATCAATCAGCCCATGAGAACCAAAGCCAAGGTTCATATGACTTGGCAAATGCTCTCAAGGTGAAAGGCAGCCTCCTTCCCTGCCCAGCTCTCTGGGTTCCTGATTTCACCTATTTTTTTTGGCTTCCAAGTGTTCCGTACTTTCTTGTGAGATCACTGATTAATTTTTTTAAAATTCTTACTTTAACCAGCTTTTAAAATTGCTTTCAGCATAAAAGTCGGTTAACAGATCTATCCCACTATAGTGCCCCAAACAGAATTTCTCTCCTTACCTCTCTAAACCTCTATTTCTTCATCTCTATGGGATGAGGGAATAGTAACAGAGGTTATCTCTAAACTTTCTGTGAGGATTAGTCAGGTTAGTGTATGTAAACCACCCAGAACAGTGACTGGCAGATAGGAGGTGCCTGGCCAATATTAGTTTTTCCCCTTCCCTACTTCCCAGTCCCTTCCAGTCCCTCATTCCCCTCTCCCTGTGGTGGGAGAGAGCCCAGGGGTAGTGAATCTCCTGTCCCCAGCAAGCCCTGCTGGCCCACAGATCCTGCCGGGACCCCACCTCCTGCCCACGCCTCGGCTTCCCGGCACCAGTCCTCAGGGACCAGCTCCTCAGCCTTACAGAGCTTTCACTGTTTCCTCTTGTTGTTTCCTCCCGCCCTGGAGAAGGGCCAGAAATAATGTTTCTCACTGTCGGCACCCTTTCCTGCCAGCCGGAAACAACTCTGTCTGCACAGAGGCACAACTCCCTGGGTCGGTTTGGCAGTTCTAAGATCTGGCCTTGGATCTCTCTCTCCTCTCCCTCCGCACACCCACCCCCCACACTGAAACAAGCATGGGGGAGTTTTTCTTGATTTTTTTGATAACTTTTAATTTTAAAATAATTTCAGGTTTAGGAAAAAGAGGTGCAAAAATAGTACAAAGAACTTCTGTATATCCTTAACCCTGATTCCCCAAATATTCACATTTTACATTATTTGCTTTAACATTTTATCTACTGACTTATCTATATAACCATATATATATATTTTACACACATACATCCGTATTATTATTATTATTTTCTGGACCATCTGAGAGATAGTTGCATATATGAAGCTCCTTTACCCCTTAGTACCCCTTCATGTGTATTCCTAAAAACAAGGACATTGTCTTTCATTTCCACAGTGCAGTTATTGAAATCAGGAAGTTAATATAACTATAATACTATGATGTAACCCATAGACATTCATATTTTTCCAGTTGTCCCAGTAATGTCCTTCATGGCCAAAAAAATTTTTTTTCTAGTTCAAGAGCCTATCCAGGATCGCATGTTGCAATTAGCTGTCAGGTTTCTTATCTGGAACCTTTATCTTTTGTGATCTTAACATCTTTGAGGAGTACCAAGCAGTTATTTTGTAGAATGTCCCTAAATTTGAGTTTCTCTGCTGTTTCTTCATGATTAAATTCACGTCATGAATATTTAGGAGAGATACTACAGAAGCAATGTTGCTTCCTTCTCAGCGCATCATATCAGGAGGTACATGATGTGAGTTTGTCCCGTCACTGGTGATGTTAACTTGAATCACTTGGTTAAGGTGCTGTCTATCAGGGTTTTTTTGTTGTAAAGACATGATTTTCCTCACTGTAATTAACAAGTATTCTGAGAGTATGTAAAATTCCATTCCTTGTCAAACTCTCACCCAGTGGTTTTAGCATCCATTGATAATTCCTGCCTGAGTCAGTTATTGCTATGATATTTGCCAACTCGTTTTTTTCTAAAACTCCATCATTTCTTCTACATTCATTAGTTGGCCTTCTTTTTTTGTTTTTTGGCTGCATTGGGTCTTCATTGCTCCGCGTGGACTTTCTCTAGTTGCAGTGAGCGGGGGCTACTCTTTGTTGTGACGCACAGGCTTCTCACTGCAGTAGCTTCTCTCATTGCAGAGCATGGGTTCTAGGTGCTCAGGCTTCAGTAGTTGCGGTGTGTGGGCTCAGTAGTTGTGGCACACGGGCTTAGCTGCTCCATGGAATGTAGGATCTTCCAGGACCTGGGATCGAACCTGTGCCCACTGCACCATCAGGGAAGTCCTAGTTGGCATTCTAACATAGCAAATAATTCCACCACCACCCCCATTTGTTTATTTATACCTGTATGGACTCATAAATTCCTGTTCTATTCAACCCCTTATAATTGTTGCTATCATATTTATATGGAGGTTCAAATAGTCCCAGACTTAGTCAATGGGAGCCCAGTAGTATTTTAACTGTCTTCCTGTGTCTAGGAGCAGGGCCTGTGTTTGTTTTGCTCACTGCCAATCCTAGCTCCTAGCACAGTACCTAACATATTTTTAAATGAATGCTTGAACCCTTATCTGAAGCGTAATTAGCAGTAACTATTATAGGTTTTTTGCAAGAAGTAAATGAGCTATTACATATAAGTGCTTAGAACACCAGTTATATTAATAGCAAATATTTATTCCCCACTTACTATGTGCCAGGTACTGTTTTAATACTTTGACATGTATTAATTCACTATACTGATTCTGTGAGGTGAGTAATATTGTTTTCTTAGTTCACAGAAGAGGAAACCGAGAGATAAAGCATCTTGCCCAGAGTCACAGCGGCAACATGCAGTGGATCCAGGATTTAAAAGCAGGTCCGTTTGCTCCAGAGCCTGCATTCTGACCATTGCACCATATTGCCCCCTTATCCATATCATGAGAGTGAGACAGATAAATTAATGAGCATACAGTAGGAAGGGTTTTGATACATTGAGGATGGAAAGAGGGACCAGCATGAGGGATGTCACACTGATGGCGGAGTGCAAGGTCCAGACCCCCAAATAGCAGCTCTGGGTCACAGCCCTCACCAGTGCTCCTTGACAGTTAGCTCCCTGCCCACTGGTCCATGACCCTGACCATTGACCCTCTGCTTAGCACTGATCACTGTTGCAGCTTCATAGTTATTTATTTGATTAGTTAGTTCATGTCTGTCTATCCTGGTAGACTCTGAGACCCATGAAAACAGACATCATGTCTGCTTTTGTTGCCATTTTATCTCCTGAGCCAACCTGACACATAGTAGGTACTCAATAAGTACTTGTTGAATGTATGAATGACTGTAGCCCTTTACTTTCTTTTCTTTTTTTTTTTTTGTGGTACGCGGGCCTCTCACTGTTGTGGCCTCTCCCGTTGCGGAGCACAGGCTCTGGACGCGCAGGCTCAGCGGCCATGGCTCACGGGCCCAGCCGCTCCGCGGCATGTGGGATCTTCCCGGACCGGGGCACGAACCCGCGTCCCCTGCATCGGCAGGCGGACTCTCAACCACTGCGCCACCAGGGAAGCCCGCCCTTTACTTTCTTACCCACTCTTTCATTGACTTTACCCCAGAGTTTTGCAACAGAGCATCCTCAGCTATAAAGAATGAAGGTATTCTTGACGATTCAGAGAAAAAATGGGCCTGTTTCCAAAATCCCACACCAGGCAAGTAACAGAGCTAAAACCTAGGCTTATTCTACCTTTGTGACTTGTGTCTCCCACTGCCCTTCACCTCAGTGTTCGTGTTCCCAGCTCCATGGAAATAGCTCTGGATTTCTAGAAACCCATGCAGAAGGACTCTGGGTAGTAACTAGTTCTCAGGAAAATGAAGTCATTTATATTCCTAATACTTGTTTTTGAAATTTGTATGATTAAGTGTTTCTGGTGATTCACACTGACACCAGGAGTGGCCTTAGAACCCATCTCAAACTGACAGCTAGATTTGGCTGTGCAGTCATGCAGGTGACCAGAAGAGACCTTTCCGGGCAGATAGTCTCACACCTCCCAGGAAGTCTGGACCCACCTGGTAATATTAGGTGTCAGGGCTAAACCCAGAAGATTAGGAGTATACCCTGGGATACAGGTGATTTGCTGTCACTGACAGGCACAAGTAGAGAGTTTCTGTATTAGGCTTACCGATAATCCCAAGTACAGACTGAATATAAATTGAAAGGAAAAGGTCCCATGTGACCCAAGCAACAAGCCAGAACTTGTGGAGAACAGCCAGGAGCAGGGCTTCTCTGCATCAGAATCACTTTGGGAGCTGGTTAAATGCAGACACCTCAATAATGCTAAATCACAACCTCTAAGCAGAATTTTTATCTTTTATAAGCACCCACCCACAGAAACTGATGTTGATAACACTGGACTTTGAGATCCAGTGTCTTAGAGAAAAGACTACACAGTGTGACCTGCAATGAGACACAATTAGTGCCAAATATATGGGTGTGGACACAGATTTTGCGAGATAATCCAGCACTATTTATCCCAGGCACTAAGTAATTGTAGTACATGTTCTGCGCACAGAATGATTCTGAGTGGTAGGTTTAATGTGTGAGTGTTCCATTTATGGATTCCATATGCATATATCATGGAAGTTTTTAAAAATAAATGTAGATGCCTTGTTCCTTGGTTTTTTTTTTTTTTTTTTTTTTGCGGTACGCGGGCCTCTTACAGTTGTGGCCTCTCCCGTTGCGGAGCGCAGGCTCTGGACACACAGGCTCAGTGGCCATGGCTCACGGGCCCAGCTACTCCGCGGCATGTGGGATCTTCCCGGACCGGGGCACGAACCCGTGTCCCCTGCATCGGCAGGCAGCCTCTCAACCACTGCGCCACCAGGGAAGCCCCCTTGGTTGGTTTTGATATATATGCTAGAAAAGAAACTTCAGTATATGTAATCATAGTTTGCAAAACAATAACGCTTAATCTAATACCATTCACCAGTTATTAATATTCTAAAATATTACTTTGGTCTGCCTTCAACCCCTGCAGTGGACTGGAGTAGGGCAATTTGATTGCACTTGATATAAAAGGGGACTCCCAGATCAGGAAAGAAAAGAGAAACATCTGATGAAAGGAAAAATGTGGAGGAGCATTGAAGTGGTTTCAGTGAGTGTTGAGAGAGCTGTTCTTGAATCCTCACTTAAAGAATGAGGTCCTAAGGATTATTCACTCCCCGTGTTTCACTTGAATTAGGCAATGTCATAACATTCTCTATTTCTTCATTTATTAAATGCAAACTCCCACCTCAGAACTTTCTGTCTTAGTTTTCCTCCAGGGGAATGTATAGGATCATTATAACATGGGGGATTTGAAGGACCTTAAGTACCAAGATATTGAACTGATATTCACTAGAATGAAAGCTCCATGAAGTAGAGATTTTTGTTTCCATTGTTCACTGTGGTGTCCCCGGCACTGAGAACAATGCCTAGCAAGTGGTAGGTGTTCTATACATATTTGTGCAGTGGCCACTATGAGATTCCAAAAGGCAAAAAGAGGAGGAGATTTATAACTCAAGATACACAGCTTTGAATTTAGAGCAAGAATCACACTGACGGGCTGACTTCTTGTGGTAGCCAGCTGTAGTGGAGTCCTCAGCTGCTAGAAATTAATATGTTGGCAGGATAGGTTCCTTCTGAAGACTCTGAGGGAGAATCCATTCCATGCCTCTCTCCTAGTTTCTGGTGACTTCCAGGAATCCTTGGAGTTCCTTGGCTTGTAGACACCTACCTCTAAAACTTATGAGAATACAGATAAACTTCCATTTCTGTTAATGGCAAGCTAAATAGTTTGGATAAATCCTTCTACTGGTGACAACTTAAAAAGCTGGGTGAAATATAAATTAATTTGTTAAAAGCATTAAAAAGTTGACAAGATAATGACGAAGTATGGAGCCTAAATCTAGAAGGTGAAAACTCAAAGAAGTAAGCCCAGCGCTCAAAACTATCTTCACAATGAGGTCATTTGCTAATCTAGCAGAATCACTTACAAAACTGGTAACTCTTTTCCTTCAAGCTGGAACCTCAAATATCTATAACTTCAGGATAAGGGTGAGCAGAAGTAAACCAGTCCTTGAGCAGATTTGCAACTCAGATTTGCTTGACTGGGTAGCCCAGGAAATCTCAATCCTTGAACTCAATTAGGGTAATCTCAGACTGTTCATACCTCCAGGTGCCTGGCGGAAGTAAACAAAAATATTTTCTGAAGGAAAATCTTTTATGACGAAGAGCACTGCCATACTGTTCTCAAATTATTTCTACAATTGATTTTTCATATACAATATCTAGCATGCCAAGATAACCCATTGCATAAGGAAATATGAAACAGTGAGTGAGAACCAACAGAAAGAGACCTCCCAAAGACCTGAGATGTTGATATCATTAGACCCAGAGAATAAAATAGTGACGCTTACTGTGTTTAAAGAAATGAAATGTGAGTTGAAAATCTGTGTAAGAAATAAGAAACTATAAAAGTATTATAGAATATTTGAAAAAGAACCAAATAGAATTTTTAGAAAGGAGAAAATACAGTAACTACAATTGATTAACTCAATGAATAGTTTAATTGTAGATTAGCCACATCAGAATAGGGAATTTGTGAGCTCAAGATAAGTCAGAAGAAAATATGAAGACTTTAGCAAGGAAAGATGAAAAATATAGAAGTAATGATAAGAGATATTAAAGGGTGCAGTTGGAAGATCTAATGTATATTTCATCAGAGATAAAATGTAAGAAAAAGAGCAAGAGTAGGAGGCAATATTTGAAGAGAGAATGGCTGAGAATTTTTCAGAACTGAAGGAAGATACCAATCTACAGATCCAAAAAGTCCAAATAATCTCAAGCAAGATAAATGAAAAGAAATCTCTATTTAGACATATCATAGTGAAACTGCAGAAGGCCATTGAAAAAGAGAAAAGTTTATTAAAAGCAGCCAAGGAGAAAATAAGGATTACTTTCAAAGCAGCCATTTAGACTGTTCCCCATGCTATACAGTAGAACCTTGCTGTTTATCTATTTTATATATAGTAGTTTGTATCTGCTAATCCCAAACTCCCAATTTATCTCTCTCCCCAGCCCAGTTCTCCTTTGGTAACCATAAATTTGTTTTCTATGTCTGTGAGTCTGTTTCTGTTTTGTAAATAAGTTCATTTGTATCATATTTTAGATTCCACATATAAGTGATCGTGTATGATATTTGTCTTTCTGTCTGACTTACTTCACTTAGCGTGATAATCTCTAGGTCCATCCACGTTGCTGCAAATGGCATTACTTCATTGTTTTCTATGGCTGAGTAGTATTCTGTTGTATATATGTACCACATCTTCTTTATCCATTCATCTGTTGATCCATTTATCACTTAGGTTGCTTCCCTGTCTTGGCTATTGTAAGTAGTCATGCTGTGAATGCTGGGGTGCACAGAAGTAATTTTTTAAAAGGAAGTAAGTGATCTGGTAGGTCCCACAATGCCCAGACACACTTCTAGCTTAGAGGTAGCATTTGGCATCATCTCTGGCTCAGGTTATCGATCCTGTGGCTCTCCTTGGGTCACTACCAAAGGGAAGGGTGTTAAATCTCCAGTGAGCCATTTCCAAGTCAGGAGCTGCTGTCAGGTAAGTCCGGTGTGTGTCTGGGTGGGAAGGTAGTGTGGGCTGTAAGGACAGCATTGAGATACCTTTTGTGTGCATCAGTCCTGCCTGAGCTAAAGTTGATGGATGGTGTTAGTAAGTCCCTTGTTCACACCTGACTTGTCTCAGCAGGCTTTGCCAGAGGTCAGGGGTTGTCAGCCCAAAAGTCTGCTCTGAACTGTCCTAACCCAAGCCAGACCTCAGTGCAGTAAGCCGAGCTGGATCCTACAACTTCGCTTGGCCCTCTCCTCCCTTTTAGCATCACCCTGTGGTTGTGACCCATGGGCTGATGCTTCACTGGACCTGCTTCGCTTGTCAAGAGAAACAAGAAATACTGGAGGACACACTGGAGAGGAGGGTACTGATGCTGTAGATGAAACTTAAAGCAGCCGCTGGCTAAACCCCTCAACATAACTCTCTCTGCTAGGGCCTTCTAAATAAGTTCCTTCATAGCAACAGATTGGCGGGTGCCAGTACTTAAAAAGGTTATCTTTTCAGCCAGCAACTGCATTAAATAGGAAAGATCAGTGCTTAACCCAAAGAGTCGAGTCCTAATTAATTTAATGCAGCTTTCTGGATCCAAACCTTCAATTGTTCCTAAATCGCCTACTGAATTCAGTACAGACACCTACTCTGGCATTCAAGGCCCTTAACCTACCTTTTCAGCCACATCTCCATTACTTCCTACATCAGCAATGTGTTCTAACCTAGCTGGACCACTAGCTCCCCCAGGCCCAGGCATGCCTTCTGCGTCACACACACCTGAGTTCCAATGCCAAGAACCCTGTCTGTTCACAGTGGGACCTTGGGAAAGCCATGTCAAATCTCTGAGCTTCTGTTTCCTCATCTGTAAAGTAGGAATAAAATAGAACTGAAATGTCTTGGGGAGGAATCCCTGAGGTAACATCCAGGGTGTGGAAACAGCCCAGAGCCTGGTGTGTAGTTACTGTTCAATCAGCGTGAGTTCACCCTCCCCACGTCACTTTCTGTTGAACTGTCTCTTCACTTCTCTCAAAATCTGCGCTTATGGCCCACTCTTCCCTTTACCTGGTTGGTATTTTTCTCATTGGAAACTTTTCTTTCTTCCCTGACGGTCACATTTTATGCTGTAGCCATTGGTACTAGATTTAGCCCGCTCTATTTGCCTTAAATTTTGTTTTACTGTGGTTAAATATACATAGCCCGAGTCACCCTTTGAACCACCGAAGTGTACTGTTCGCTGGCCTTAAGTACATTCACAGTGTGCCTCCGTTACTATCAACTATCTCCAGAGCTTTTCCTTTTCCCAAACTGGAACTGGAACTATTACACACTAACTTCCCATCCCTCCCTCACCCCCAGCCCCTAGCAACCACCGCTCCACTTTCTGTACCTATGAGTTCGACTACTCTAGGAACCGCAGAGGAATCACACAGCATTTGTCGTTTCGTGGCTGGCTCATTTCACTCAGCATACTCTCTTCAGGGTTTATCCATGTTGCAGCAGGTGTCCAAATTTGCTCCCTTTGGGTTGGGTCTCCTGGCAGAGCCTGGCACATAGCAGGTATCATCAATCTTTCAGAGTTGTCAAGATATTTTCCTGGAACTGGAGCACAGAAGGTGAGAGAGGCCACCACCACCCTGAGGAGGAAGCCAGGGAAATTCAAGGCAAAAAGTGGGTGAGAGCAGCTTTCCAGCTGGTCCCACTGCTTCCACTCAGCCCTCCAATCCCTCCTGCCCATGGTGGCTAGTGCAAAGATCACCATGTCAATCCGTTTTCAGACCTTTAATGGCTCCCCAAGGTCCTCGGGATACAGTTCAAGCTTTTGATGATGGTCCACAAAAGCCTTCATGCCAGCCTCATCCAGTCTCCATTCTCATCTCTTAGCACTCGCCACACCAGCTAAATTCAACTTCTCCTAAGTCACAAAACAAATCATGGGCAGGTACGTGCAACTCTGTCTGCCTGGAACACTCTTGTTGGGGCTTAACTCCTATTCATCCTCAGAATCTGAGTCTGCCATTTGAATCCTTGCCTCACTGGGTGAGGGTTAAATGGTAAGAAGCATGTTTTCAGTTGCAAGTAACGGGAGACTCAATGCACTCAATGTGGTCAACCAGGAAGGAGTGTTTCTTGTCATCACAAGAAGTCTAGGGTTGGTTAACCCAGCGGCTCAGGGATGGCATCCAGGGTCCAGATAGCCTCCATCTTTCCTTTCTACCATCCTCAGGCAATCGACTCGTCCTTTTGGCCTGGCTCTCCTCCTGGTGCCAAGATGCTTGCAGTAGCTCCAGGTAGGCTCCAGACTGGTGTCTCTTTTTAGACACAAAGAAAACCTTCTCAGAAGCCCCCTGTCAGATATCCCTGAACATTTCATTGGCCAGGATGATGTCACATGCCTTTACCCCAGCTAGTCACATGGCCCAGGGAATGAGATCATGTTGAATACTCAGGCGGACAAGGACCTGCCCCCCGCGTAGGATGGGGAAGGACTCGGCTCAGTGCTGCCTGAGGGTTGAACAAAATCATTGTCTTTTAGCAAGGAAGGAGTGCAGCAATGGCTTTTTCTTAGTCTCTCTCCTCTGCATCCCCAGTACCTAACCAGTGCTTGGTACACAGTAGGCATTTAATAATTATTTGCTAAATGATGTCACAAGCCCAAAAGGAAGGATGTGGCATCTTTTACCCTGCTCTAAGCAGCATGAATATATTGCCACCAGATGCAGGCTCCATGGTGGGTCAGGGATAGTCCTTCGAGTGTTTTCATCCCATGGATATCCCTCAGGATCACCCATTCCCTAAACCGTTGTACTGCACTCACCGAAATACTTCATCATGTAAGCAGAAACACAAACGACCATTATATCCCATTAATACTCGTGAGGGGCTTTAAGGCATGCCAAGAGAAATAAGCTACCATTTCTTTTTTGTTTTCAAAATTCAAAAGTTTTATTACTCATCTATTCATTCTATTACATTTATTTATTCAGTTTTATTGGGTTTTTTTTATCCTTTTTTTTTTTTTACATCTTTATTGGAGTATAAGTGCTTTACAATGGTGTGTTAGTTTCTGCTTCATAACAAAGTGAATCAGTTATACATATACATATGTTCCCATATCTCCTCCCTCTTGCGTCTCCCTCCCTCCCACCCTCCCTATCCCACCCCTCTAGGTGGTCACAAAGCACGGATCTGATCTCCCTGTGCTGTGCGCTGCTTCCCACTAGCTATCTACCTTACGCTTGGTTACCTAACACGCTGGCAGAAATGAAACAGTTGGTGGCACATAGTACTGACAAGGGTTTGGGAAAACAGGTACTTGCATTCGCTATTCATTAGAGTTGAAATTGGTACAAACTTAGGGGAAGGCGATTTGATGATAATCCTTCAAAACGGGGGTATGAGGGAGCCTTTGGCCCCAGCAGTTCTCCTGGTGGGAACACAGCCTTCAGAAATCTACACTAGGCTGTGCAAAGGTGGATGTGCAGGAACATCCATGGTGCGTGTTATTCATAATATCAAGAAGCTAGAATCATTTGAAATATCCATGAAAGGGGGACGAGCCAGGTAAATTACGGGACAACCTTACAGCAAGAAATTGGATAGCATTAAAAAAGCTAAGTAGCTATTACACTTAATCTTAGCCAAAAGTCTAAGAAGCAGTAGTGTCCTGTCCATAGTTAACAATATGGTATTGTGGACTTCAAAATTTGTTAAGAGGGTAGATCTCATGCCAAGGAAACACACACGCACACACACACACACACACACAGGAGACTCTGGGAGGTGCTGGATATGTCTATTATCTTGATAGTTTTCGTATGTCCAAATTCATCAAATTGCACACATTAAACATGTGCCGTTATTTATGTATCAGCTTTACCTCAATAAAGCAATTTTTTAAAACACGACTAAGTAGATCTACATGTACTGAAAGGTGCCCTTGGTCTACTGCTAAGTGAAAAAACAAGTTGCAAAAACAGCATTTGTATCAAGATACAATTTCTATATTTGTCTTATAAGTATATGCTTTTTATTTGCTTGGTAGTAACAATTCTGAAAAATTTAACAAAACTGAAGTGTGCAAGTATTTGTTAAGGTAATGATAGCTGGCGTAACTAAGTGCCAAAGCTGCCTGGCACACACAGCGGAAGTTTATTTCTGGCTCGTAATGTCAAATACAGGTGTCCCAACCAGTGCACCTCCTTCCTCCAAGTGGTCATCCAGTTCTATCCCGAGGTCTGCCATTTTCCGTACTTGATGTCCCAGGAGGATGGCTATAGGAGGATTCCTGGGGCCAGGCTTGGAGGTGGTGGGCTTCACTTCTGCTCGTTCCCGTTGGCCAGAACATGTCATGTGGCAACACTGGACTGCAGGGGAGGCTGGGAAAAGAGGGCCAGCTGTGTGCCCGGTGAGAGCCAGAAACAGGTTCTGGTGGACACATTATAGGGCCCCACAGTCACACACTTCTGTGATGCTTGCATATTTTCTGTGAGCAGATAGCACTTTTATAATGGTAACCATAAGTTAAGAATGAGTGAATAATCCTCGTGCTGGGTCTTTCTGACCCCATCAGGACCAGGACAGGGGCCCTTCCCACTGTGATAAATCACTGATGTTCCTAGCCTGGGAACTGGTTTCTTGGACATTTTGTTCAGGGTGAATCAGTTTCTCAAACCCCATGTGAAGGTGAGAACTAGACCCTGTGTTTGGTGACTCCACGGAGTCACAGTCATTCTGAGTGTGGGCAGAATGTCCCTACACCTCAGGCCACATACCCAGGATATCCATGTCCTAATCCCCAGAACCTGTGAATGTTACCTTACATGGCAAGGGGGAACTAAGGTTGCAGATAGAATTAAGGGTGCTACTCATCAGACTTTAAGGAAATTATTCTGGATTATCTAGGTGTGCCCTGTGTATTCACAAGGGTCCTGACGTGGGAAGAAGGAGGCAGAAGAGTGAGAACCAAAGAGATGGCACAATGAGAAAGACTTGACTGGCCATTGCTGGCTTTGAAGGTGGTGGAAGGGGCCACGAGCCAAGGAATGTGTGCCCTTCTGGAAGCTGCAAAGGACAAATAAATGGATTCTCCCCTAGAGCCTCCAGAAGGCAATGCAGCTCTGCCAACACCTTGAATTTAGCCCAGCGAGACCTATTTCCTACTTCTGAACTCTAAAATAATATATTCTGTTGTTTTAAGCCACTAAATTTATGGTAATTTGTTACAGCAGCAATAGGAAATGAATATACTGAGCGTCCTGCCTAAGGAACCCACCAGGATGGTTTGGAGCCACCTCTCTCTGAATCTAACCATAGTCTTTGGTGGTGGAGGCAAAATGACCTGGGTTGGAATCTTGACCTCACCACGGGAGCAAGTTGCTCATTTCTCTGGGCCTCATTTTCCACGCCTGTAAGTTAGGGTTGTGGTGGGTAACAAATGACATCATTTTTGTATAACATTTAGGATATGCTCCATAAATAATGGACAATAACAATGGACACACATGTCACTGGGTGGAAAGGGCCCTTCTATTACTTGCCCCTGGGAAGCCCCGGTTCAAGCCAATCAAGACCTGTCCTTGGCCTGCCGTTTTGTCTAATGTTTCGTAAGGCCTTCATGAAGTATGGTTAGAAGACATAAACCTCAATGTACTACAAGTTCAAACAGATCACTGTGTAACAGAGGCTCTCCTGAGGTTCTGGCATTGTGGAGAGGGAGGGGCCCAGGAGCTCCCTCCTTGGCCTACCCCTGCCGGGGTCTCTTCTGCCCATGCCTACAGGTGGGTTTTGTTCCCACCCAAGCAGGGAGGCACTGAGTCTCCCATCACCCCATGCTTCTGAGGTGGCGAAACTTGTTTGTCTCTCCTGCTTGAGACAATGGTCACCAGGGTTGCTGAAACACCTCATCTACTTAATGCCTCAAAAACCCACATGACTTGGATGAAACTTCCTGATGGAGAAGGTGGGGGTTTTTAGCAATAAAAGGGAGACTGCTCTTCTCCAGGAATGGTGCCCCTCCTGCTTTCCAGTGCCAACTGCTCTGGTAAGGAGTTTTCATTCCTTTAATTACCGGGCACAACTTCGGCCCTGAGTGGGAGAGGCTGTGATTTGGGGTTACATTAGGAAAGCCTTTTGGTACTAATTATTGCTGTTATGGTCATTTCTGGGTAAGGAATGTTTACAATTGTTGTCCTTTAAATCTGGGTGAGGGGCCAGGGAGGAACCCTCATGAGCATGTTCTGGGTGGTTTCCATCTGGCCAAAGTAAAATCACTCACCGTTTCTATTTCATCAAAACCTCATCCAGATTGAAGTTTGGTGAGACACAGGCCACCTCCTGAGGGCTGTGGGATGAAGGCCTGGTTGTTTGTGGCAGTTTGGGCTTTTTATTACTAGTAAAAAGGCTGCAGGCACTCAGAGAAGCTTTAGATCCACCTAAGGTGTCCTCTGTTTGATCTACATATTGGTATATAGTGATCATTTTTTACTTTTTTTTGCGGTACGCGGGCTTCTCACTGTTGTGGCCTCTCTCGTTGCGGAGCACAGGCTCCGGACGCGCAGGCTCAGCGGCCATGGCTCACGGGCCCAGCCTCTCCGCGGCATGTGATCATCTTTTAGCACGTTCTCACTTATCCCCTTAAATTAGTTGAGACCACTCCAACTTGATGGCATCTCTTTTCAAATCCATATGCTTTGTTTCTAATTAAAAAGTAAATATTTTCTCATTGTAGAAAATATGACAAATATAAAACAAGTAGAAAGAACAACAACAAAAATCACCAATGTGCCACTTCTGTCAATATTTTGCTCTTTTTTTCTTCTTCCAGTTTTTTTCTTGATATTAATAGTGGCCTTATTAATTAATTGTTAATTCATGAGTAAGGTTAATTAACTAATAATATATTAAAATTATAAATTAATATTAACTTTATGGTGCATGTACCATCTTATGAGCTTTCTAAAAATGATTCTGTTGTAGGGCTACTCCTTGGTGTTTAGAATTACACGTGGTCTTGGGAGGTGGGGTGGTATTGCTTGCACCGTGTCCTGCTAGCTCAAGAGAAGAGGGAGGACAGATTGGCATGGATTTTTCTAATTATTTGCCCGTTTCAAAATTTTAAACATTATAGAAATGTGTAACTTAGATATACAAAACCCTTATAATCTGAACCTTGGAAATAATCTCCACTACTTAGTATATGTTATTTCCAGATTTATCTATCCAATTACAAAAATTTACAAGGATATATAAAACTATTACTTAATCAGAAATATGATCTTGCCGTCCATGGAATTTTACGACTTCTACCTCATAATAAATCTCACCTCGACAACACATGTAAATCTCTCTTTCTTTTCCATGGCTTCCTATTCGGTTGTTTGGATATACCATAATGCATTCATTTAATCCCTTATCAACCACATTTGGGTTTTAGAAATTTTTCCTGTAATGAATGTTGTAATGAATATTCTTTCACCTGAACCTTTTTTTGCACAAGTGTGGGATTTCTCTTTGAGGAATTCCCACAAGTGGTTTGTGAATTTGGAACTTGAATCATATCTGCCAAACTATCCCACAGAAAGATTGGAGCAATTTGTGTTTTCATCCGCTCTCTGTTTTTGCCCCACTCTTATCACCATGGGATATTATCAATCTTTTAAAAATGTTGCCAACTGGATAATTTTTATGTGCTTGAATTACTATGAAGTTAGGTTGTGCATTTTTTTTTTTTTTTTTTTTTGTGGTACGCGGGCCTCTCACTGCTGTGGCCTCTCCCGTTGCGGAGCACAGGCTCCGGACGCACAGGCTCAGCGGCCAAGGCTCACGGGCCCAGCCGCTCCGTGGCATGTGGGATCTTCCCGGACCGGGGCACGAGCCCGTGTTCCCTGCATCAGCAGGCGGACTCTCAACCACTGCGCCACCAGGGAAGCCCAGGTTGCGCATCTTTTAGTCCATATATTGGGTACTTTTATTTACTCTTCTGTGATCACTGATTCATGTCCTTTGACTAAGAACTTTGAGTCCTTCGTTAATTAGGGATAATAATCCTTTGCTTTTCATGTGTTGTAAATATTTTTATTGTCTATTATTTGGTTCTCTGTTTTATGACCATCTATTAATTACAGCTAGTAGTTTTGGAGTGTTTACCAAGTACTATTTACCAAGAAAATTGCTTTACATGAATTATCTCATTCAATTCTTTCAACAAATTGTTGAGTTCGGTACTGTTATTATCACCCTCATTTAACAGGTGAAGAAATTGAGGCTCAGAAGTGTAAGTCACCTAGGGAGGAGTGGGTGAGGTCAGGATTTGAACCCAGACCCCATTACATGATTTTGTTTACAGAACGTCATCTATGTGGTTATTTTAGCTTCCCCCCAGAGGTAAACCCTGAGACGGAATTTGAGTGCAGTTTATTTGGGATGTGATCCCAGGATAGGGTAAGGGGTCAGGGAAACGAGACAAGATCAGAAGGACTCCAACACAGAGTGCATTATGGCTTCAGTCGGGCTGGGGACCTCTGAAGGACTGGGTAGTATGTCACATAGGCCCACAAGAGGGGCAACAAGCAGGGTATTTATCCATCGATTCCCTGTAGCACTGGCTGAGGTCAGCTCCTAGGACACATTAACTCCCTGCAGCTTCTGGCCTGCCCCAAACACTGTTTTCCTTGCGTCTGGAGGGAAGCCGCAGCCAGAGAAGCACAGATACTTGTATGAAGCTGCAAGTCAGGGTGTATGGGATACGGGCAGGAGAAGAGTGGTCTACCACAGTAGCCAAGTTTATCTTTTTCTTTTAAAAAAACAGGGTCATTTTTGATTAATGTTTATACAATAAAGGCAAGTTCTTTTCTCCCAGTGTGACATTGTATATGCCCTTCCCAATAGGAAGGAGACAACAACAACTTCCTATCACCCCTCGTCCACGGCGTTAATTACATGGGAAGGATTTCATCTTTCTTGCTCTTACTCCAGGTACTTTGCCTTCCGAGGTCCAGGAGGCCAGCCCAGCAGTTAAGCTCTAGGGACCCTTTGCTCACGAGCCTCTCCTGGGATGTCTTGGCCAAATGCCCAGGCGGGGGAGGGTGCAGCCTTGGTGCCTGTGGCCGAAATCAGTTTGGGTCAAGATTTTGAGCGAGAGAAGCTGGCTTCCCTCTGCCCTAGCCGCTCTCCCTGCGAGGACACTGTCACCATCTCCTTTTCTCTTTTCACCTCCAGTCAAAACATTCTCCCTGCAAAGGAACTGAAAGAGGAGGGCCAGTCGCTGGGTCTTGGTCTGTTTGTGTCTTTGAAGGTGTGGAGTACTCAGAATCCGTTTGCTGAGAAAGCTTTGTTTAAGCCTGGTGACATAGGCAGCTCACTGGAGCAGACGGGGTACCATCGGTGGGCCTGAGGGGGGCTCCAATAACCCCCCTTCCTAATTCACAGGGTGACAGAGCCTGAGCTCCGCCCATGGTGACGGTAGCCAGGGAGCTGTGGATGCTCGGCTGCCCCATCCACTCCCTTCACCTCCCTCAGAGCGGCCTTCTCAGGACCACCCATCTCACCTGCCTCTCCCTCCCCAAGACCCTCTTGACCAGTTCCCCCTGTTTCTAAACTTTTCTTTATACGACATATCACCACTATATATTACTGGCTTGCTTTATTGGTGTGTGCGCGTGGTGTGTGTGTGAGACTCTGGCATGGGGGAGAGAGTAGAGATGCACCTTCTGAGCACACGTGTCCCCCACGCTCAGGCCTGGACCTGGCGCACAGTAGCCTGAACTCTGTGATGGGGACCTGGGAACCAGGAGTCCCGGGCTCTGGTCTGGACTCGGCCATGGGGTTGCCGGCGGACCTGGAAGTCTATCCTGTCGTGGTCAGGTTCCCCCGGAGCCAACTCTGAGAAGGAGATTCGTGTGCAGAGCCACAGTCAGGGAATGATTCAGGATCCACACTGCGGGACGGGAGGGAAGAAAGCAGGGAGTGGTCAGCAGAGCTGTGGGTACCACCCGCCCAGGTCACCCTGAAGATGGGTGGTCTTGCGGACTGAGGAACAAGACTTTACCCCCTTGTGAGTGCATCACCCAGGAAGGGGCAGGACGCTGGGAGGAGGCCCTCTTCAGCTGGGGCGCTCCCCAAAGACAGCTGACCGTGAGGTTGGGGGGATCAGTCCCCCAGCCTGAAGGGGGATCTGGGGGGCAGCTTCTACCCACAACCCTCGTGCCCCGTTTGGCCCATCCTTCTATGGGGATGGTTGTATCTCCTCTTCCCAAGTGTTCCAGGGATGCGAGAAGGCAACGAAGAGAAGAGCGTAGGTTAAAAGGTTTAGAATAAAAGTGCTGCAGGGAAAATGCACTTACTGCTTGGAATTAATTAGAAATGGGAGCCCAAGTTTGAATTACAGACAATTCTTTAAAAAAGGATTTCATTGCTTTCATTTAATTCATTCGTCTAGAAATATCTATCACACACCTTCTATGTCCCTGGAGCAAGAGATATGGTCCTTGCCTACGTGAATGTACATTTTAGTGGGGGAGACAGACAGTCACCAAATCAGCGTACAGGATCCGTTTGGGTGTTGGTCACCGCTATGAAGGACAGAGAAGGGAGTGACAGGGCTGGGGAGCTATTTCAGATGCTGGGGAGGGAGGCCTCTCTGAGCAGATCCGAGCAGAGGGAGGGAGGGAGGAGCCAGCAGGCACGTGGGGAAGGGGCAGGTGCAGGAACAGGATGGAGCTCAGGGTCACCGGGCGGGAGGGCAGGCACAGGGAACGCTTTGGACTGAGATCACGAGGGGACACGAAGAGACACGAGTAACTTTTTAAGGAACACACGGAGCAGATGGAGGTCGGGGTCACTTGTAAATCACACGCTAAATGTTCTGAAAGATAATCATAAGGGGCGTGGTGGAGGGCAGGGAGAATCAGACCTGGCCTGGATTCCGGCTTCTTAACCCACTAGCTATGGCTCGAGGGATTCTGTAATGTGATGGAGCCTCAGTTTCCTCATCTGTGAAACTAAGAAGAAAGAACACACATGACCAGTATAAGGAATGAATGAGTGGACATAACTAGAGACGCTACAGACATCAAACGAGGAAGGGGATATTATGAACAGCTTTATGCCAGTACATTGTAAGTGCAGGTACAAAAAGCTCTCTGCAAGGCATAAATTCCAAACGGTATCCACGAAGAAAAAGAAAATTTCAATGCCTTTAATCAATGAAAGGAATTTTTAAAAAAACCTGATTCCAAGCCATTTCTGGCACACGGCAGTTGTCTAATACACACAGCCATTATCATGCACCTATTCCAAATAATGAGGCAAATATTTCATCATCGTCAGAAACACCTTACAGTATAAGAAAAAAGTACTCTATATAGTTTCACCATTAAACTCTCTCCTATACCTACTTCTGCCCCTACTAGCCTCCAAAGACATTATCTGCTTTATTTATTATACTTGATACAAAAGACTTTCACTTGTTACTAAAAATATGCTATATACTTGCTTGTCTTGGGAGAGGATGCCCAGATAAATGTACTGCAGGCTTAGACCACCTCTCAGTACAAACAAGAGGTTTGGGTGTGCAGAAGCCAGAAAGGGTTATGCCCTGCCCCTGAAATTCCACATGTACTCCACAATGACCTAGCAAGGCTCTGTATTCAAGGATGCTGCCGGGACATGACGCTGTAGCCGGGGTCTGAATAAATTAGCAGTGAGCGGGAGTTAGTGGCGCCCAAAGGACATTTGTCTGTCGACCTTGCCAAGATATTCATTTCAAAGAAGGCCCTGGCTCCTTCAGGCGGCTGTTCCCGTCGGTCACGTGCCTCCCCAGCAGAACTGTGTTGCACAATTGGCTTTCCAAGCAGAGGTCAGGTCTTGTCCCTTTCCTGTCACAGCCTTGCCCAACTGAGGGAAATTGTTCCAAGCCCGGGCCATGGGACTTAGACGTGGAGAGCAGGTAGTGTGTGTCTGCTGGACTGAGCAGAGGCTGCTGGGAAATGGCAGGGGCTCCTGTGGTAGACTCAAAGAACTGCAGGGTTGCCAGGGACCTGCCCAGTTTCATCCAACTTCCCGTTTATCAGACGGGGAAACTGAGGCCCAGGGAGATGAAGGAGTTGGCCAAGGCAGCACAGTGGGTTCTTTCCAGCCTCCTCCCACAGATGGGCACAGATACTGCCTGGGGCCTGGGCCACCTCCGTGGCCTGCGAGGAAGCTCGGCTAAGAGGATGGCAGAGCAAGCCTGGGAACGTGGGTGTCTCTATGGAAGAGGCTGGAAAGAACCTGCTGGTGGGCGCTGTTGTCAGGTAGAGCGTGAGCCTGGGTTGTGGAACACGGAACAACACAGAGGGAGGCTGGCTGTCCCACAGAGTCCTATTCAACGTGGGGAGGGGCTACGTGGAGAGGGTCCCCGTGCGTGTCCCCAAGGGTGCTTTCCCCAGCCTGCACTCCTTTTCGGCCAGATGTCACAAAGCCTGCCATGCCACCACCCACACTCCTCTTTGGGGCCTTCTCTGCCTTCCTGTTTTAAATGTAACGTCCCAGGGGAACAGAACACTCCAGACTCTTCGCGAATTCTTGTTATGCCAACAACGCCCTAAATGCTTCCTCCCTTGTTTCCTGTGGGTAGCAGCAATCAGGTGGGCCCTGCCTCTGCCCACCTCCCAGGGTAGTTTGAAGGACCACTCAAGATAATGGCAGGCAAAGTGTTTTGAGGCCTGAAGTGCAGTGCCTGTGCCGGCATAAGAGGTGGTCCTAGTTAATGATTTATGCCTGGGGGCTGTGTTTCCTGGCGGGAAGCTGCCAGAAGAGGAGACCAAAGTGAGAGATGGGAAAGCCGGAAGCCAGCGGCCGAGTTTCCCAGGGGACCAACCTGGACAGTTTCCTCAGGCAGTGTCTGTCACGGGGGGCTCGATTTCCAGCTCCATCTACACACCCAGCAGCCTCTCCCCGTTCAGTTCATTTCACAGAGATTTACTGAGCACTTCCCTACCTCCCTGCCCACCAGGCTCCAGCCCAGCACTGGCCTCAATGCTGAGAACAGGGTTAGGAGCCAAGCCAGGCGCAGCTCCTGCCCTCGAGGGGCGAAGGGAACAGGAAACAGAAACACAAGTCATCATATATGAGCATCACAATTATTGTCACTGCTGTGACTATCCAACTGCCTCCTTCACATCCCCTTGGATGTCTAAAGGCATCTCTAACTTAGTCTGATGCCAAGCATTTCATTTCACTGTCCCCCAGTCTTATTAAATGCCATCCGTCAGGTTACTAGAGCCAGAAGCCATTCTTGTTTCTCCCCCTCTCACAGTCATCAACTCCTCAGCAAGCCCTGTCACTTCTGTCACCCGAAGCTCTCTTCAGGCAGTCCGCTTCTTTTACCATCAACACTGCCACCCTTCAGGTGACGGCATCACTCATCCTGATCATTGCACAGCCTCTTAACCAGGCTCCCTGCTGCTTCTCTCTCTCTCCCATCTCACCCCCATCCGCCCTTTATTCAGAGCAAAATATGCTCTTAAAACATAAATTGGATCCCATCAACCCTCCTGCTTATAACCTTTCCCTGGATCGCTGGTGCTTTCAGAATAAGACTCAGGCTTTATGTCCTGGTCATGAAGCCCTGTGTGACCTGGTTCCAGCCACCCACTGTGGGCTTTTTTTTGGTGACAGTGCTGAGATCTTGCTGACCCCAGGGCACTTGCACCTGCTATGTCCTCTGCCTGGAAAAGCCCTTTCTCTAGAGCTTCACCAGGCTGGTTCCTTCTCTTTCTGTGGGCTCAACCTAAATGCCCCCTCTTCAGCGAGGCAGTGCAGACCCCTCTGTACCCCCCTTTCCACCAAGCGCATCCCAACCCCGTTTGCTTCCACCACACGGGTGTTGCAGTTGGTCATCCCTCATTCCTTTGCTGGCTTGTTGGTTGGTTTTCTCTCCCACAAGTGCAGGGACCTTGTCTGGATGGTTTGCTGGGCAAATTCCCCAAATTAACTTTTGTTAACTGGATAAAGGAATGTGTTCCCTCACCACTCCCATCCCAGAAGAGGTGAGTAAATTCTAGCCATGCCCCCACTCCAAGAACTGGCATGGTGTGGGCACTGCAGGACCCCAGAGCCTCTTCCTTCTCTCTAGTGTCCTGATCCCCTAGATTCTTCTTTAAGAAGAGCAGCTTAATGGATTCTTGATTCCCCTGTCACTGTGGTAGGGGCACATGCATCAGGGTTTTCACACATTTATTCAGTCACACACGCATTTCTTCTGAACTTCCTGAGAACCTGGAGTCAGAAGACCTGGGCCTAGATGTGGCCTCCGCCACCAACTCACTGTATGTAGCTTTGGTCATGTCTCTGCTGCATCCTGTGTTCAGTTTGTTTCTGTGCCAAAAGGGAGATGATGGAGGCTGGACCTGATGGACAAACTCTTCAGCTCCATCAGAAAGAGCGGCCCAGGTGGGGCCAGGTGGGCTGCATGATGCCCGACTCCTAGCTGAGGCGAAACCTGAGTCTCAAGGCCTCACGGCAAGGAGACGACTGTTGGCTTCCTGCTGGCCCGTGGTCTGTGTCCAGCCCCAGCTGGTGTCTGGGAATGGAGGGAGGCAGGACCGGAAGTGCAATGTGGGTCACCAGCCCACCCAGCCTCCCCATTCCACCACCCACGTTCCCAGGCTCGCTCTGCCTCCCTCTGAGCCAAGCTTCCTCACAGACCATGGAGGTGGCCCAGGCCCCGGGCAGCATCTGTCCCCATCTGTGGGAGGAGGGGGGAACACAGGGCAGGAGGCCTAGCCGACTTCCCCCAGTAGGCCCACATCTCTTCCCAAGTGAACAGAATCCAGTTAATCCAGCATTCTGAAGTTCAAGGCCAAGGCAGGGCGGAGGTCCCAGCAGAAGCGGGTCTGAGGCTGGGATACGGCAGGAACAATGATGTGCACTTGGCAGGCAGAGAAGATTTTTCCTTTCAGCCACTTTAGGCGGATGCCTCTTCCCCTGCCCCCCACCCCAAACCTCCTGCAGGGAATTTCCTTGGGCCAAGGACCAGCAGACCCTGGAAGGATCTGCGTGGAAACTGGTCTCCTTGGTTTCTGTCCCAGAGGTCAGATCTGCATCCTCGCTCCGATCCCAGCAAAACAAAACAGGATGGATGAATTCCCCTGACGCTCTAGGCTCAGGCAAGAGTTTCCCATGGTGTGAACCGCTTTCTCCTACAGACTTGATCTCGCTAGAAACTTCCCTTCCCCCTTTCAGAGACAAGTGGTTTATGAAACTAATTCATACTAAGGTGTGAACAGCACCCTGCTGGCTTTCACCTGCCCTGTGTATTTGACTATGAACTCCTAGAACACAGGGGCTGTTTTACTTCTCTTCGTAGCTCCAGTGCCAAGTACAAAGTTGGCGTAGCGCGGATAACCATAAAGATGACGGCAATGGCAATAATAAATAATAACAGCTAACAATTACTGAGTGTTTTCTAAATGCCACACAATCTGGTAAGGGCTTTATGTGTGTTACCTTATCTTCACCCCAAGTGGTAGGTACTCTTCTTATTCCCATTACACAGAGGAGGAAACCAAGGCTCAGAGAGGTTAAATAACTTATCCAGAATCTGAAGCGATGGAAGTAGGGTTTAAATCAAGGCAATCTGACTCCCAAATGCACACTATTACCTAACAAGCTAAGTTCTAACCAAGGTCAATTAGGCTCGCTCTAAAGTTCTTCTATAGCACTTAACACGCCCTCCCCTCTGAGATGTGTCTCTAATGATGAATTTTAGGCTTCCATGAGTGTGGGGGAGTGTAGTTTCTTCTAGGAAGTCCCCAAATCCCCATCAGAGTGGTTCGGGAAAGGACTGGAAAATGTCAGTGGATGTGGTTGTCCTCCCTACCCTACCTCCTGCTCCCAACTGCCTGGTGAAAATCTGGGAGCCCCTGGGATGCCCAGCTTCACGGTGGGCCTGGAAAAGGCTCAGGGAAGCCAAGCCTTTGCTGGAGGGTGGGGAGCCTCACTCTGGGTTTGCTCTAAGCCCCCATTTTCCAGAGGTCCCCTCTTTTCCCTTCTCATGGCTCCGTGGTTTCCCTAGGCACACTCAGCACAGGCGTTCAGTCAATCATGCCTTTACTAGTTCGTCTCCCTCACCAGACGCTGTGCTCCACAAGACCAGGCTCTGTCTAGTTCACCAGAGGATCCCCAGGCAGGGGCACAGGGTCTGGTACACAGTAGAACCTCAGAAAGTGGCAGCTATTTTGAGAACTGACCCTGGAGCCCAGCGCTCCCTCCCAATTCCAGCCCTCTCTGAGGCCCCAAAGCCGGGAAGAAGGTCCTAACCCAAACGATCTTCACCTAGACCTCTCATTGAAAGGGAAGCCCGCAGACACGCAGCCGCAGGGTGAGTGTACCTACAGAGGCTGCCACCAGCCCCGAGCCACAGCCTCCATGTCCATCTCCATCATCTGGGTCCTGGTTCCCCTCCTCCAGGAAGCCCTCCCTGATGAGCCCCACCCACATGCCCTGCTTTTGCAGCTCAGGTTCCAGGAATCTCAGGGCGGCCACACACACCCTATGGGGAGAAGACTGGAGAGAAAGACTCAGACTTCTTTAGGGTTCAGAAGTGGGCTTTCAGTTCAAGATCTCAGTTTCTGGCCTCCTCTCTCCTCTTTTTCTCACACAGAGGCTCTCCCATTCATCCTTCCTTTTCCCTCTCTTTTTCTTCCTTCTTTTCTCTTCTTGTCTCTTTCCCTTCTCCTTCCACCTCCCCCTCATTTCCTTCCTTTACTCCAGCTGTGTTTCAGGGAAGGCCTGAGGCCACTGTTACCTCCAGCCCACCTCCAGACCGCTGGGTGTTCAGACTGGCCCGAAGTCTGCTGACAGGAATGCCAAAAGCAACACCAGCCTTAGGCGCTGCTGGTACTTCCTCTGGGCTGAGGGTCGCGACAGGGCAACCTTGGGGGTAACACTCAGCCCCAGCGGCCCACACCCTACCACCCACCCTGCTGGGCCAGCACTGGAACCAAGGCGCCTCTCCTCCCACCCCCCGGCAGGTGCATGAAGGAATCCTGGGGCCGAGGAAAGAGCACTGGAGTAGGCGTCCCGAGACTGAATTCCCTGCACGCGTGGCCCCCATTTATATCCCTGGGCACAGCATGCAGCCAACAGATATTTGTGGAGTGACTGCCTGAAAGCCAGAGACTGAAGTCCCAGCTGGCTGCCTCAATTCAGATGCATCCCTTCACCTCTCTGAGCCTCAGGACCCTCGGTTAAAATGGGGAAGGATGGCCTGGCCCTTGTCCAGCAGGTGTGACGGTGCCTCCAGTTGTAAAGCCCAGGCCAGCAGGTTGTGTGGGTGACAGTGGGAGCAGGTGGGAGAGGGCTGAGCCGGGGCCCGGCTTTGGGGATGGAAGAGGACCGAACACTCTGTGCTGAATGATCCCAAGGAAACTACCAAGCATGGAAGAACTGCAAGTTTCACATTAGGGATCCCTGCTTCCACCCCAGCAGAACCCATGCGGGGCCTGCCGGCAGCGCCCCAATCGCTCTTCGCTACCAAGCCTCCCATTGCCCCGGCCCTCCCAGGGCAGGCGGGCCAGTGCCACCGGGCTGGTCCTCGCTGGGCTATCCCTGCTGAGTCACGAACTAGACTTTCAGGAGGAGCTGGTCTAGGTTAGATTTAGCCAGAAGGCAGAAGACTGCTAGCAGGTTCCGGGGTGGGCAGGCTGCAGACCCATCAGGCCTCGTGTCTCAGCCTGGGACTCAGGCTTCCTCAGCTCTGCTGCTTGCCAGCTGTGTGGCCTCGGACAAGTCACTTTACCTCTCTGAACCTCAGCTTCCTCACTTGCCACATGACAAGAATCCTTGCCTTGGCAGCCATGCTGTGAGTGTCCACAGAAGATGAACAGAAAACCTGGCAGGGAGAGGCACTGGGCGATGGTGGGTGTCTGCTTGGCTCGGGGGAGCCTATCCACACTCCGCTCTCCCCTCCCCCGCCTCTCTTCCGGCCCAGGCTCGGCCAGATGGTGGGAGCAGGGAAATGCAGGCGAGCTGCGTGCTTCTGGTCTATTTTGAGACGCCTCCTGTTTCCTTTACTGCCTGGGGCCATGTGGTGGCTGCGGGTCTCTGCTCCCAGGATGGGCTCAGAGATGGACCTTGTCCTTCTTCTGCCCTTCACCCCCAGCCCTTCCCTTCCACCGTGACCTGGGCCCTCTGAGCCTCCACATCCTGGCTCCCAGCTCAGGCACCACAGCCTTACCCAGTAGGGGCAAAGGTCAGGTGCCCAAAGGGGCTTTGGGGTGGTGGCTGGTCACTTGTCAGCAATATGGAGAAAGTGGGGAGCTGAAGCTGGCCCCTCATTGCCAGGCCCAGCCCCTGGCAGCTCAGCCCCCACTTCTGCAAGCCTGGGCCTCCACGGCTGTCAGCATCCTCGGTTACCTGGTAGCAGTTATCACTGCTGGGGTTGAGCGTTGGGTGGAGTCATCTGTATTCCACACACAGCTCCCTTCTGAGCCACCTGGGGGGCCCACAGAGAAACACAGCCACCCAGGACGCTGGCCCGGCCAGGAGGTCGGCCAGTCCCCTGGCTTGTGGCCTGGCTCGTCTGAATTCCAGGCCAGCGGGGAAGCCGAGGACCTACATCCCTCAGTCACCTTGCCAGAAACCTGGGAGCCACGCCTACCTCCGCTCCCACCCTTCCTCCTCCCTGCACAGAGCTCTGACCTGGGTGTGCCTGGCTTTGAGTCCCACATCCCTCACCTATTAGATCTATGGCCTTTCACCTCTCTGTGCCTCATTTTACTCATCTGTGAAATGGAGCTAAGGGGAGTCCCTATTTCATGGGCCTGCAGGGAAGAGATATTGAGTTAATACTGGTAAAGTGCTTAGGACAGGGCCTGGCACATAGTAATTGCTCAGTAAATTGTAGCTCCTGTTATCTGATTGATCAACAAAGTCTTCCCACTCCAGCTCTCTTACATCACTTCCGTCTTCTCTACTGCTATCCTAGTCCAACCTCTCCCGGGGCGTTGCCAAACCTTCTCGCTGTTCTCCATCCCGCTAAAGCCAAGGGCATCTTTCAAAGTAAAAAGTCTGATTAGTGCTGCAGGGTTTTGAAATTAGATTCATTCGTTCACCCCCAAAATATTTGAGGGCCTACTCTGTGCTGCTGCAGTAACCTTTAGGTTACTACTTTGTTTACAAAGTAGGACTCATATTCTACTGAGTTCAAGTCCCGGCTCTACAGCTGGGTGGTGTTGGGCAAGTTGCTAAACTCTTGGAGCCTCAATTTTGTCATCTGCAAAATGGGATCATAGAGAACCTGCCCCATGGGCTTGCTGTGAGGATTAAGTGTTAGCAGGGTACGCGGCTCTACAAACGTAGCATATGAAATAATTTCAAAGTGGTGGCTCTGGGATGAAGATGGTAAGGGTGGTGTCGTTCCATTCCTCACAACCTTCCAAGGTTCATGCTGGACTCAAGCATGGCGTTCAAGGCTCTCCATGATCTGATCCCAATAGATGCCTCCCCCGTCCCCCACCAGCCCTTTCTCTAACATGCTGCTCATGGTATTTGGATGCTCGGGCCACCCCAGACTTCTCACCACTCCCGCAACAACTGGGCCCTTTCTCACCCCTCTGCCTTTTCATGAAGCCTCCTCCTTTCTTGGAATTTCTCCCTCCCTCCCCTTCTTTTCTTTTCCACTCCCTCCTCTTTTCAAGGCAGCCCCAGTTACCTGCCACTGCTAGGTAATGTCTTTCCAGCCTCTCAGACAGGACGAATCCCTCCTGGATCTGGGCTCTGTCCGTCAGGTGTTCACGCCCCCAGTACCTCCCTTCCCATGGTCATCATTACTGTGTGTTCTCAGCCCCTCGGCAGGAATGTGTCACATTTACCTCGTGCTGTCAGAACCTGGCACTGGCTTGGCATATCGTGGCACTCATTGACATTGGATGAATGTATGCACGGCTGCCGAGATACCTCTGAGGATCAGCCTCGGTTTAGCCACGTGGAAGGTGGGATCAGTGTTAGAGATTCACACTCTACTGGAAGGGAAGGACCTTGACAAATGCCATCCCCCCTGCCATCTGCAGCAGAGGTGACCTGAGAGAGTCTTCTACATGCTGGTATAATGGGACGTGTTAGCGAGCATAGACCACAAAATGTCTGGTGGTGCGCACACAATGGAAGTTTACCTCTCACTCACACAAGGCTGAGAGGCATGCTCCGGTCTGCATGCGGCTTCCTCCACACCGGGATCTGGGGATCCTGGCTCCCTCCATCTTGAGGCCCTGCCATTATTTAGGTCCTTGTCATCTGCATCCAATGGGCAGAAAGAGAAGGTGAGAATGTGGAGGCGGTATACCGCTACTCTTAAAAGCCTCAGCTCGGAATTGGTACAGGTTGCTTCTACTCCTGTCCCATTGCCTAAAACCCCATCACATGGCCACCCCGAGAGCAAGGGAGGTGGGAAATGGAGGCTAGTGTGTGCCCTGGGAGATGGGGAGGATGCAGATTTGGGTGAACACTGACCATCTCTGCCAATGCAGCCACCAATCTAACTTCATTTTTCTAGCTCCTGTGTTTGCGTGGAGACCGCAGGGCAAACCCTCAGGCCACAGTGGAGGGCGCTGGGCTACTAGCCTGGCTGCCCGCTGTGCCAGACCACTGGACTGGAATAACTTGAGCAGGTCGTGGATCACAGCCCCTGCTGGTCTGTTGGGCAGACAGAGACAGAGAGGCTGCGCACCAGTCAGGGCGGAGGGGTGGGTAGCTCAGGGAAGCCTGTCGGGTTGGAGGGTGTCTCTAGGTCCAGCACCCTTCCTGGGGGCCTGAGGGCTCTCTCGGGGGTTCTGGGACAGGGTTTTGCAGCTGCAGGAGTCCAGACCCCGGCAGGCTGCAGCTCTCCTTCCTTCATGGAGTGGGCCGGGCTGAGTCCTGAGTAATGTCCCGGCCTCTCAGAGGGTCACAGCTGCTTAGAGGGCAAATTTCTGCCGCCCCAGCACCAGCCAGTGAGCTGAGACCAGGCATGTTTCCACAACCAAGTGCACTCAGCTGCAGTTTGAAAGGCCCTTTGGAAGCTGAGCCTCCCTTTCCCCCAACACTTGTAAGCCACGGGAAGCAGAAGGAGCCCCCTGGCCATCCCCTGCTGGGGTGAGCAGCATGGCTTGGCCAGGACACCTGGCACCCCGCTCGGCTCCGTGGCTTCCTGCCCTGCCTCCTTCTCACTCCAACGCCTGTCCCCTTCTCAGCAGGTCCCACGCCAAGGTCAAGAATCTAAGGAAACCTGGGAAGAGAGGATTCCTATTGACCATCTAGTCCAGTGGTCTTTAGCAGGGATGTTCGGAGCTTAGTGGGTACATTTTGGATGGCTGCAGCGATGGGGGGAGGGGGCGGGCACTGGCCAGGGATGCTCTGGATTCTGGGCTGGGTAAGAACTGTCCTGCATCCCACACAGCCTCTCCGCACCCAGCTGCGTGCTCCTGTAGGGCAGTACTTCCCAAACCTGGACACACAGGGCCTGAAAACGCAAATCCCTGAGCTCCACCCCAGGTTCCTGATTCATCGGGTCTGCGGTGAATGTGTGTTTCTAAGGGTACCCAGGGGATGCTGACACTGCTAGTCCAGGGACCACACTTTGAGAACCACTGTTGTCACGGGAAATCTGTTTTTAAGCATCTGAACCTGGAATGTAATTCTGTTTAACATCTAAATGTACTTTTTGCAAAGCACTTTTTGCCTTTTCCTATTCACTTAATTTTTCTGGATTGCAGCTACCATATATATTAATCTTTTTTGTTCTGTTTACCAGAAAATGGAGTCCTCCCTGGCAATGC
This sequence comes from Neophocaena asiaeorientalis asiaeorientalis, assembly GCF_003031525.2. Classification (NCBI taxonomy): domain Eukaryota; kingdom Metazoa; phylum Chordata; class Mammalia; order Artiodactyla; family Phocoenidae; genus Neophocaena; species Neophocaena asiaeorientalis. The sequence continues at coordinate 15,702,166 of NW_020173674.1, read as the reverse complement.
CACTGGAGGTATCTGAGTCGCTGATTTAACTCTCTGTGGTGGTTTGCATTTGCAGCTGGGATGTTCGCGGTCATCTCTCAAATGTATACCTTCATCATGCCTTCAGTGTAGTCATACCATTACTGAAATGGTTTTGAAATGGCCATGACTTTAGTATAAAATATTTTCCTTTTATTCTCCCTTATATTAGCATTAGAGCAGTGTGTGTGTGTGTGTGTGTGTGTGTGTGTGTGTGTATTTCAGTTTAGTGAGTGGATAGTTTTTTGTTTCCAAGAATTTCATCTTGGGAGGTAAAGGGGATGTTACTAAATATTTACTATAAAAAGGGGGCATCGGGCTTCCCTGGTGGCGCAGTGGTTGAGAGTCCACCTGCCGATGCAGGGGACACGGGTTCGTGCCCCGGCCTGGGAAGATCCCACATGCTGCGGAGCGGCTGGGCCCGTGAGCCATGGCCGCTGAGCCTGCGCGTCCGCAGCCTGTGCTCCGCAACGGGAGAGGCTGCAACAGTGAGAGGCCCGCGGACCGCCAAAAAAAAAAAAAAAAAAAAGGGGGGTGCATCACGTCCATATGTCAGAATTGAGACCACTGCTTTAGTCCAACTCCCACACTGGATGGGGTAAAATACACCCCAGGCAGAGGGAGAGACGTGGGCACGGTGGTACCGGAGTCCCTGCCCCTACCCGGACCCCTAGTGCTGTAGTCTTTCCAAGCAGAGGAGAATGAACCCCCTTGAGAGCTTGCTGGGCATGGCGCCAGGTGTTGGGGGGAAGGGAGTGGGTGTCATTAAGCCCATTGTTCAGTGAGGACTAGTGCTCAGGAAGGTTAGGTGACCTGCCATGTCTGTTCCGTTGTGGCACTGGGATGCCAACCTGAGACTCTGATTCCACAGCCACTAAGAAGGCTGCTGTGCCTCCATATTGGAGGATAACATCTTCATGTCATATATGTGATACTCAACACACATTGAGGACATGCATGAGACCCTAGACAGTTCAACAGAACTGACTTCGTGCCTGTCCTCAGGGAGCTTACCTTCTGGTAGAGAAAACAGAGCATAAATAGCTCGTTGCCATGTAGATGTCCTAAGAAGGTATAGAGGACAAGGAGAGTGTGTCCCAGGGAGCACGACCTGACCTGGGAGTGAGGGCATTGGGGCTGGGAGGGGATTGGGAGGGCCAGAAGCAGCTGGTAAGTGAGGAGGCGGGAAAGAGAGACTTCTGCTTCCAAGGAGACAGTGGTAGGTGAGCTGAATTTAAGAGGAGGGAGGCCAGGGAGTTTGGAGCACAGAAAGCAAGAGAGAGAATAAAGCAGGAGAGGTGGTTGGGCCAGACCTCAAAGGAACAGGACGGCCATGGGAAGAGGTTGGTCTTTATTCTAAAAACAAAGAGAAGCCTGTTTAGGGTTGAATCGTGTCTCCCCCTTCCCCTGCAAAAGATGCTGAAACCCTAACCCCTAGTACATGTGAATGTGATTTGATCGGAAATAGGGCCTTTGCAGATGATCAAGTTAAGATGAGGTCATTAGGGTGGGCCCTCATCCGATATGACTGATGTCCTTATAAAAAGGGGAAATTTGGACATGGAGACAGACACAAGGATGGGAAAGACCTTGTAGAGACGTGGGGAGAGCCATCTGCAAACCAACAGATGCCCAAGGCTCCCAGAAGCCTGAGGAGAGGAGAGGCATGGCACAGATTCTCCCTCACAGCTCTCGGAGGGAACCAACCCTGCCCACACCTGGTCCCAACCATATGGCCTCCAGAATGGTGAGACAATAGATATCTGTTGTGTAGGCCTCCCGGCTGTGGTTCTTTGTAATAGCGGCCTCGGGAAATGCTACACCATGGGTGGCTTTTAGCGGAGGAACAGCATGACTAGCTTTGGTGTTTTGAGATGGTCTTGCTTGGTGCTGACCATTCTCCATAGAGAATGGACCCGAGGGACGTAAGTGGCTGCAGGGAGACCTGTCAGGAGGAGACTGTCGCATTCTACTGACAGTTGATGGTAGGTCGGTGTGACTGGGGCAGATGGAAATGACAAAGTGGACAGATGTGGCAGGCAGATGCTCAGAAGATAGAGTTTATAGGGTGCGTCAAGGATGAGTCTTAGGATGCTAGCTTCTGCTAAGGAGTGGACAGGGGTGCCAGTCCCTGAGATGAGGGACAAAAGGGCCAGGTTTGACGATAAGGATCATGAATTCGTGTCGGATTTGGGGTGCTTTCAAGGCATCCAGTGGAGCTACAGGTTCTGTCCCTCAGGAGAGTTTGGACTGGAGATAAAGTCTGGGCCCTCATTTCAGATGTTTCCAGAAGCCCCTGGCTTGGGGACTCAGCTAGGGCAGCTTTGATGGATCTCACTGGGGAGACTCATGTGCTCAATAGAAGTTCTCTGCCTTGGTTTCACAGTCTACTCATGTGGGGAGATTTTAAAATCCCAGTGTCCAGGCCATCTCCTGGACCATTAAACCGGAATCTCTGGGGGTGGGACCCAGGTGTCACGGTTTCGTGTTTCGTTTGTTTTACTTTTTTAGCTAAACAAAGGGTGCCACGTTGCTGTTTCACTGTGGGCTGGTCTGGTTGAACTGTTTCTGGGAACCCCTGGTGTCAGTTTCTTTTGGTCTGTGGGAGTTCCAGAGAAGATTCTTCCAGGTTCCCTGCATCTTCTGCTAGGGTGGGGTCAGGTGGGAGGGGCAGGTCGAAGGGAGGTTGCCCAACTGCTAGGAATGGGAAAGGGATCAAGGACTCCACCTGCTTTTCTATAAACTGTCATCCGATCCCTTTATTTCAGTCCACCTCTATCCTCAGCCCCACTCCCTCTTCCAGAGACCCTGGGGGCTGGCCATTCCCGGTCCTCTAGGGGATTCTGCAGTGCCAGTGCCAGAAGGGAGGCCAGGGAGTTTGGAAAAAAGCAGGTAAATTCTCTGCTTTTCCCCAAGTGCTGCCTTGGGATGCAGCTTTCTGGGGGTCTCTGCTAAGTCAGCTGCAACCTGTTTGCCTGCCTATCAGCTGCAGCATTTTTCATGCCGTTTTCCCCTCTCCTATTCGCCCTGTCCTTGTAGTTTTATGGCTAAAAAACATCCCTTGACTCTTGTTTCGGTGCGGTTTGGGGAAGAATGAAAATTAGAGCGATGGGTTTAAACTTCACCCAGCCAAGAAACATGTGTGAACACCTTGAGATACAGATCACCTTTTGCCAATGGGTCATCGGGAAGCCTTCTGGCTGCGTGTACTAGGAGCCCCAAGGAACAATGGCTAAAGCAAATGTGTTATCTCACACAAGAGGCTAGACTTTAGCAGCTGAAGACTTCGGTTCAGGGGCTCAGCAGTGCTGGTGGCTGCCGCTCTCAGCCTTGCCTTGTGCTGGGAGAATGTGTCCCTTCTCCATCACCTCTGGAGGAACAGGCAAGGGAGCAGGGGCCGGGATGTGCTGGGTTAGCCATCCAATGGCGTCTCTCTCGCTCACCAAATCGCCATCAGCATTGCGTGGTGGTTAAAAGCATGGCATTTGGAGTTCGGCAAGGCTTGGTCTGAATCCAGTTCTGCAGTTTCTTAACTGTTTTGAGCCTCAAATCCCCCACGTGTGAACTGGGGGTGACAGTGGGCCTCACTGAACAGGGGGTCGTGATGCTTGAATGAGACAAGGTATGTGAACAGTTCAGCTGGGAACTGTCCCAGGGCAGTGACTAAATAAATGCAGGTGCCCCATGTCATCCTCACCAGCGTGTACAGACGTGAGCCTGGTTAGAGTTGGATTGCCACAGCCATTTAATCCTCTACTTGACCGTGTGAAGGAAGTGCAGCCAGCCCTCCGTATCCGCGGATTCTGCATCCACAGATACGGGGGCCCACTGTAGTTCGCCATTTTATAGAAGGGACTTGGGCATCCTCGGATTTTGATATCTGCAGGGGCGGTGGTGGGGGAGACTGGACCCAGTCTCCCACGGATACCAAGTCATGACTGTACTGTCAGCCCATTTCACAGATGAGGAGGCTGGGTCACAGGGAGTTTGAGAAAATAGAGCCTGGATTCAAATGTGATCCTGGAGCTTGTCCTTATAACCTTTACTTAAGCTGCCCCTTCAAGATATAGTTGCCATTATTATCGTTACTCAAACATTAACTAGTCACCTGTTTTGTGCCAGATCCTGTCCTGGTCATGGGGGTCACAGAGACATATGTATAAGATACAGTCCCTACCGTCAAGGAGCTCCCAGTCTTGTAGGGGAGACAGAAAGGGAAACAAACAATACTGAGCCATGTGGAAACCAGGAACCATTTTACCAAGCAGAAAAGTTGGTGGATAATACTCATTATTTGTATGCAAAATGAAATCACAACCAGGAGCTGTACTTGCATCCAGGAACAAAGGAAGCTGCCCAGCCCTGGGTGGCGATTTGCTTCCAAGCTTCCCCAGAGGTTGTTTCCAGCTGTTCATTCTTGTGCTACAAACGGCAACAAGCATCCAAATTTAAAAAAAAAAAATGGAGGAGAAATACCAAAATTATTAAAATTGGGAAGTGTTACAAGATTCTGGGGTGAGGCTGTATGGAAAAGAATGGAAGTGGGAGCTTCGTCTGCTGTGACTTGCTGGTGGCAGAGTCTAGCCTCAGTGTGTCCATCTATTCAATGGGATTCATTCATGCATTCCTATATTCATTCAAGAAAATAGGAGATCCGCTCACCTACCTTCAGAGCTGATTTATAAATCTAAACTGTAAGAGGACAGACAGGAGGAATTATAGAAATGGAGGCTTGGCCTCTGCCTTAGAATCATGGCTGGGGTGGGAAGGAGGGAGGTGGAGGTGAGGGGGTGAGCATGAGAGAGAGAGAGAGAGAGAGAGAGAGAGAGAGAGAGAGTGTGTGTGTGTGTGTGTGTGTGTGTTAAGGAGGCCAAGCCCTGCTTCCCCACAGTCTCCTCCCCGACCGCCTGGGTGAAAGGGCCTAGGAGGCACCAAATCCCTTTTTCCCCAGCATCTCCTCACCCCACTACAGCCTGGTGACAGATCCTCTCAGAGCCAGAACGGCTCTTCCCAATATTAATGGCTCAGGAAGGGGGCCTTGGTGGCCGCTGATCGGGGAGAAGGAAATGGGCTTGCAATTATAGGCTTTGTTTTTCTTTTATCTGCAGGCAAAGGAGGTGGGGAAAGTGTTCCTGCTTCTTTGTCCCTGCTCCTTGGTCCCTGCTCGTGGGCCAAGGTGACACAGGCTCTCCTCCCTCCTGTGTCCTGTGGCCCCAGACCACTTGGGGTGCATTGCGGTGGGGGCAGAGATGGGGACAGGGTGTGGGACTGAGCCTCCCCACACTGCTCTGGGTTGTGTTTGAACCTGGCCTTGAAGACTCATCTCTTCAGATTCCTCCGCAGACTGTCCCCCACCCTCTCCACGCTTTGTCCTGCTTGCACCCAAGTAGAGGACATAGGACCCCTGGGAATGACTCACTCATAGGAAGAATTTGCATCCCCAGATGGTTTTCAAGCAAAGCTGATGGCATGAGGGTATCTCTGGCTTCTGTTTATAACTAGTCCTGACACAGGAGGGCCAAAAGTCATCCCTGGGGCCAGTCCATGGTTTTACCACTCATTTCCCAAGAGACTGGGCCTTGGGAACTTCCAGTAACTTCGGAGGCTATAGTCAGGCGATCACTCCCCAAGGGCTACTGCCCCCTTACTCGGGTGGGAGGGGCTCTCCTAGGTCCTAACTGGCACCTGGAAAAGGGCGGTTTGGGAATCTACCTTCCATGAGTCTGAATGCTGTGTGACATCAGGCAGGCTATTCAACCTCTCTGAGCCTCAGAATCCTCACTGGTAAAAAGGGGATAGTCACCTTACCTGGAGTGATTTTTGTTGTAGAGACTAAATGAGGTAATATGCAAAAAACCCTGACAAGGCCCCTGGTGGAGAAGCTACTCAATAAAAGGGAGTGGCTGCTATGGCCTTGCTGGGGGCTGGAGGGGTCCGCATGGGGCACTGTGATGGTGGCCCGTCCCAGTGTGGGATATAGCATGACGTTCCGGGTTTCAGCAGAGAAAGGCCCTGGAAAGAACTTCTCAGGGCCTTTTCAGCCATTGTCAGCTTCTGCCCGCTGTCTTTGAAGTTCGCGGCATGGAGAGGCAGCCTGGGAAGTTTCCAGGAGCTCTGACCCTGCTGCTTGGGGGGGGGGGGGGGGGCGGCACCTGTCACCCACCAGGTGGTGAGTGTCTCACTCTGGAAGGCTCTTACCCTGTAGGCAGCAGCCCGTAGCAGGGAGCTCCTCCCTCCTGAAGAGAGGAAGGTGAGGGCTCCTGGGAGAGGCCTGGGGTCAGGGTCACCAGAACCAGACATCTGGGACCCTGAGCAGAGACTGGCTAGCTCCCTGCAACCTTTAGTTCTGATTGGTGCTGAGGACCAGGGATAGAGCTGAGCCTGCATGTAGGAGGGGGGAAACTGAGGCAGGGGGCTCCCAGGAGTGAGTCAAGTGCAGGAGGGAAAGTGTCCCAGGCAGCTGGAAGCATGTGTACAGAGGCTTGGAGCCAAGAGAACCAAGCAGGTCAGTCAGGGGATGGGCATCGATTGGGCTGTCCTGGGCCAAACTCTTTTTCTTGGTGCCTGTCCATCCATGTGCCTCCCTTGGGGACCCCCAAACCACCCACAGACCCCAAGATTAAGAGGTGGGAGAAGCAGTTTCACCAGCCTGTTCTAAAATTTAAGCTCCAGCTGATCCCTACCCGCATCCAGGGCTTTCTGGGCCAAGCTGAGGTCCGGCCCACTCCCCATAAATGTGGTTTTGCCGCTCCCAAGGGTGTGTTCACAGCAGTTTCTTATTCGTTCTCAGGGCAGCCCTGTGATGCGGGCATGATATCCCTCTTTCCCGCATTAGGATAAGGAGGCTCTGGGAATTGAGGGAGCTTGCCCAATGTCACAGAGCAGGAAAATGACCCCCGGGGTCTTCCCCTCCCTTCGCCCACCACATCCCCAGAGATGCACTGAAACCTCTCTCCTCAAAGTGTGGTCCAAGTCAAGGGCACCGGCAGCATGTGGGAGCTGGTTAGAAATGCAGAATTTCAGGCCCCTCCCTGGACCCCCAAATCAGAATCTGCATTTTTAGCAAGAACTCTGATAATTTGCAAGCACTTTACAGTTGGAGAAACACTGCTTTAGAGAAGTTCTTTCCCCTTAGGGTGATGCAACTTCCTGTAGGCAGGAGAGGATACCTACCTACTTCAGCAGGGTCGACCCCTAACGCGGGACATTCGAACACTCGCAGGAGATCTGTTTTACGGGGACACACTGGGGTGACGAGGGTGGCCTTGTCTTCAAAGACCCTTCCCTCCTCGCCCACCACTTCTCCCCTGGGCCAGCCTGCAAGTGCACCCCCAGCCCTTCATTGTACAGGACAGCTGGAGAGGCGATGAGGGGAGCCGTTTCAATAGCTGCCTCCCCAAGACTCCCAGTCTTTCCCTGCCCCCAGCTCCCTGCCTGGTGAGGCTGATTGTCCCATTCAGCGCCCCTCCCTGCATTGGCTGACGGGCTTTCAAACCCCCTCGCTGCCTAATTACCGCTGATCAGGGGCTGCACGTGCAGGCTTCTGTGAATAAGTGATTCTGTAATTACTGCTTGTACCCACTCTGCCTCAGGCGGGGGCGGAGGGGAGGGTCCTGAGGACAAAGGGATTTCACTGCGGGGAGAGGGGGGGACCTGAGGGCAGCACCGGGCTTTGTTCAGCTCCTGGGCTTGGGGGCTCAGGAGGCAGATCCCCTGTGATGAGGCCGGGCTGATGGAGGGAGCCACAGCTGAGGAGGGGCCGCTAATGCAAAAACAGCTTTTGTGCATTGGGTGTGTTCTCGGCCAGGGTCTGTGCTCCGTGATTTGCATACCAGATTTCACACCAACTCATCCCGATTGCCCTGGGACGTTCACAGTATTCACGCATCCCCAGAACCCACCCACCTCTACCAGTTCCAGCAAACCTTGGACAGATGCTCACACTACAGCTAATTCTCTCAACAACTAGAAGAGACAGCAGGCCCCTTAACCCCGTTTTACAGATGGAGAAACCAAAGCTCAGAGAGGTTGAGGATTTTGATCAGGGCCGAACAGCTGCTAAGTGCCGGAAGCTGGACCTGGACCCAGGCTTATCTGATTCGAAAGATCCAGAGGGCAAGGAATCTGACCAAATGCCAAAGTGCAGAGGAGGGCAGGCCCTCGGGCCCAAGTATGCAGTGTGTGGCAACTGCCCCATCTTTTCTTTGAACCCTGGCCTAGGCCTGTGGCCCTCACCCACCCTCCGCTGGCTGCCCATTAGAATTTCCAGCCTTTCTCTGTACAGACTGTCTCTCCTGGACCTAGGACTGGGCCAGACTCAGAAGGTGTGGACTGCGCAGACCCAGGACCTGCCTAGACCCTCGGGGACAAGGTGCCCAGGACAAGGGGCAGAGCTCTGGCCTCAGAGTCTGGGTGCTCGAGGCCTGCACCTACCACCAAAGTGCAGCACCAGAGGCCCAGGCTACTTTATGGGGAGGAGCGGTGGGCTTGAAGGCAGGCAGGCAGAGGCCCCTTCTAGGGCTGCGCGCCAGCTGGATGCAGAGTGGCTGAGAGTCAGTGTGCCTGGCTTTGCAGCCCTAGCTGACTGTGTGACCTTGGGCAAGTTACCTAACTCCTAGGTGCTCCCCAAAGAGGGGATAATGATGTTGCCTGCCTCTTTAAGGTCTTAAAGAGACAATGCATGGGGCTTCCCTGGTGGCACAGTGGTTGAGAGTCCACCTGTCGATGCAGGGGACACGGGTTCGTGCCCCGGTCCGGGAAGATCCTGCATGCCATGGAGCGGCTGGGCCCGTGAGCCATGGCCGCTGAGCCTGTGCGTCCAGAGCCTGTGCTCTGTGACGGGAGAGGCCACAACGGTGAGATGCCCGCGTACCGCAAAAAAAATAAATAAATAAAAATTAAAAAAAAAAAAAAAGAGACAATGCATGGAAAACTCTTACTATGATGCCTGGCGGAAATAATAGCTAGTTGTTGCTATTCTTGTTATTATTTTTAGTGATCTCCCTCTCCCTGGGTTTGGGGACTCAAGCTAACATCTCCCCATCCCCACCCCCAGGCTGCAGCAGGGTCCTGGCAGGCCTGGCTGCTGTTTGAGCCAATGAGAGCTGAGGGGAGAGACCGACACTGGCCCAGGGACTAAAATAGAGACAAAGTTGTCTCCAAAGCCAGGCTTTCCAGGACAGTTTTGCCCATACAAGGCCAGAGTCGGTGCCACCTGGCAGCCCCTTGGGGCAGGGAGCTGCGGGGCGGACTGCCTCAGGCCTGCTCTGGGTTTGGCCAGATCTGCCTGGGGCCGCCCCAGTCACATGCTTCTTCTCCCTCAGATTGATGGCTCTCTGGGGGCTGAGTTTTATTGGAAATCAGTTTGAGAGAAGCAGCCCCGGGCTCCAGGCCCCCCTCCTGGCCAGATATGCCAGAGTCTGGATGGGAAAGAGGCCCTAAGGCCCAAGATGCCCCTCTTGGATGTGGAATTTGCAGCCATTGCTTCTGGGAGTATCTGGGCAAAAGCCGGGGCTTCAAAATCTCCCCTAGAAACAGACTTCCAGGCGGTGCAATCATGGGCCACCTAGGTCCTCTTAACCAACTCCTTGATTTTTTAGAGACAAGGCCCTGGACTGAGTTCAAGAAAAGGCACTTGAGTGTAGTGGGAAAGACAGCATTTGAAATTTGCCTCTGCCATGCAGAAGCTGTGTGACCTTGGCCTAGGCGCTCAACCTCTCTGAGCCTCAGTCTTGATTTCTGGTAAATGGGGATAATAACGCATGCCTTGACAATGTGTGGTGAGGATTAAATGAGACGATGGCAGGATGGAATGAACAAGCCCGGGGCTGGCATACAGTAGGCCTTCTGTGCATGCTCACCCTTGGTCACAAGACGGTATGGGCAGGAGTTTGGATGGTGTAGTGAGATTGGTCTCAATTCCTTGAAATAGCGCATAGGATTCACCTCTCCCTCAAGGTACGTCAGGCACCTGAGCGTAGGAAGAAGGTTCTCGCACAGACAGCATCCACCCAGCACTGTGTATGTACGTGGGACACTGGTCCAGCCTGGAGGGTGATACGGCAGCGGATTCTCCAGCCAATTTCCAGGCTACTGTCTCATTGCCCCATCAAGCTGGACATGCCAATACTTCAGTGCCCCAAGGGCATCTCCCAGATGCTTCTCACACCCCAGGCTGAGTCATCCTCTGTGGCTGCCACTTACTCCAGACCATAAGCAGATGCTCAGTGATTGCTCTTGGTGGTGGTAGTGGGGACCCTGACCACTGCAGGAATGAGACCCTTCTTCCCTGCAGAAAGCAAAGAGGTGGCACAGCAGCCATGGACAGCATGGCCGAGGAGCAGGGCCTGGAATACAGGGGCCTGTTCATGCTCTGGTCGGTGGGCAGCTTGCCTCTCGGGGACCTCCTTCAGCTGTCAGGGGACCTGATCAGCACCATGGGGACCATCCTTATTCTGTCACTGGGAGGAGCAGGGCTCATCTGAGCCTTGTTTTTCTTATCTGTAAAAGGGGAGTTTGTCCAGACAGTGAGTGCAGGGGTTTAGAAGGTGGGCTTGGGGCCAGCCGCGTGAGTGTTAAGTGTAGACCTCCCACATGTGACTTGTGTCCACCTGGGCAAGGTGTTTAGCCTCTCTGGGCCACTGGGTGTGGCAGTGGTGATAACACCTGTCTCCTAGGTTTGCTGCTTTAAATGGTCCGAGGCACCTGGTAACACTGCTGACCACCCCGCTGGTGCCAGGCACTGCCCGAGCGAGTTACCTGTATCAGCAAGTTCCATCTTCCCAACAACCCCAGAAGTAGGTGCCAATATCAGGCCCCGTTTACAGATGAGGAAACTGCGGTCCAAGTTCCCATAGCTAAAGAGTATCAGGACCAGGATTCAAAGCCAGAGAGTTTGGCTCCAGAGCCCACACGCTTAACAAATAAATGTCAGCTCTCATTGTTGTCGCTGTTGTGTTATTAACATTAAGCACGATGCCTGCTGCTCCATAAGTGCAAGCTTCTGTTGCTAATGAACAAGACACGAGTGACATGGTCTCAGTGGCCCCAGGCCTTTGCTTCCCCAGCTGCTGGAGAGGTTTCCGACGTTTCTTCCCTTCCCCAAACACACAGGAGGGTCTACGAGTGCCTGGCCTGCTCCTTGGGTCTAGGCTAGGACTTGGTTGGAGGAGGGGGATTAGAAGAGCCAGGAGAGGATTGCCAGAGAATATAGGTGTGAAACAAAATTGGGGGAAGACAAAACTGTACGTGGAAAGTGACACGCAGAGCTCACGAGTTGGTTCCTCTTAAGCACCCTTTAAGAAATGTGAGTTTTAGGGGCTTCCCTGGTGGTCCAGTGGTAAAGAAGCTGCCTTCCAACGCAGGGGACGTGGGTTCCACCCCTGGTGGGGGAACTAAGATCCCACATGCCGCAGTGCAACTAAGCCCGCACGCCACAACTACCGAGCTCGCGTGCCTCAACTAGAGAGCCTGCGTGCCGCAAACTACAGAGCCCATGTGCCCTGCAGCCTACGTGTCACAACTAAAGAAGAGAAAACCTGCACGCCACAACTAGAGAGAAGCCCGCACACCACAGCAAAGAGCCCACGCGCTGCAATGAAAGGTCCCACATGCCTCAACGAAGGTCCCACGTGTCACAACTAAGACCCAAAGCAGCCAAAAATGAATAATAAAATAAATAAATAATAAATAAATAGATCTTTTTAAAAAAATGTGAGTTTAAAAAAAATCTATTAAATGAATTGTGAACCATTGAATTGTGCCATTTGAATCCAATACCACTTAGAGACTGAGCCATGTGGGCCCGCCATCAGCAGGGTCACGCTTGATGTTGAGTGAAAATGTATGCCCAGGCTTCAGGGGAAGCTTTGGATGCACAGGGAGATGAAGGAAGAGGGCTGACCTTTGGTGCCTCCAAACCACCCTTGAGTCTTGACACTCTCATGAATACCTTCCCCCTTAGTGAGACTACACACTCCACCTTCCCTTGTTCTACAGCCTTCTGAGGTCTACGGGGGCTCAGGCCCATCCCGGGGACGGTAGACATGAAGGAGTATCAGCTGCATCCCAGTGAGTTCTGAAGCAAAGGCCCTCTCCAAGCAGCCTGTGGTGGGCAATGAGGGCTGGAGTCCAGGGCCGCTGGGGGGAGTACAGCCCCATCAATGTCTAGGTCGCAGGCCCAAAGAGCCCTTGTTCTTAACACTCTGGTGCAAACAAGAGGGGACTGTGAAAGACAAGAGCCACTGGGCAAGTGCAGGGCCTAGGAGTGGTCAGGGGAGCAGACAACAGAGCTGACCACTAAGGCCAGCGTGCCTGCATCCCCAGTGGAGGGCCACGATGTCATGTAGGGGTTGATGTGCCGAAATGGGGTGACTGGTGGCATAGTGTTTTAAAAGTGAATCTAGGGTGGCACAGTGGTTAAGAATCCTCCTGCCAATGCAGGAGACATGGGTTCGAGCCCTGGTCCTGGAAGATCCCACATGCCGCAGAGCAACTAAGTCCGTGCGCCACAACTACTGAGCCTGCGCTCTAGAGGCCACGAGCCACAGCTACTGAGGCCCGCGCGCCTAGAGCCCGTGCTCCGCAACAAGAGAAGCCACCGCAATGAGAAAGCCACGTACCGCAACAAAGAGTAGCCCCCGCTCGCCGCAACTAGAGAAAGCCTGCGAGCAGCAACAAAGACCTAACACAGCCAAAAACAAACAAATAAATTTATTTAAAAGAAAAAAAGTGAATCTACTACCTACTTCCATCAATTGTAAGATAAACCATTGACTTTATCCTAGTTCTTTGGGAGACTAAAAAAAAAATGCTGCCTTTTATATGTGCATATCAACTGGAAGGCCCAGTCAGATATCCAGACTATTACAATGTGAACAAATCACGCGTCTTGGAATCTGGGGGCTCTGGCTGCTCACAGCAAGGCATCCCTGTGAGTGACGGATTTAATTTGTTATCTAAGCCCAGAACCCTTTCCATGTCTTCCTAAAAGTTATCTGGTCTGGAAAATGGCAAAAGAAAACTGGAATATAGAAGAGAGAACAAGAGGTACGAACAAGAGGGGGTTTTGCTGACATGAAAGCCCAGATTGAGGAGTTTGCACTATATTTTTAACAAGAATCTGTACACATATCCACGTACGTTACCTCTATCCTTAGTCTGTGAAATGGTGACTCAGGCGAATTGCGTGATGGAAAAGCTGGGAAATAAGTGTCCAAATAAGTTGAAATACCGTGTTGCCCTCAGGGTCTGTAATCTGGGGCTCTTCCAGTCTCTCCACCCTTTGGAGAAAGAAACACAGGAATCCCCTACACCTCCCTTGCCTGTGATTTGACTTCTTAAGTATCTCTCAGAGGGTTTCCCATCTCCCCATCTGCCCTGCGAGCTATTTAGTCCCTGCTGCCTTCACCTCTTGCCTGGACATTTGTTCAACTGGCATCTTTGCCCTGACCTCCCCCTCTCAACGCCCCCATCAGTTAGGCTAAATCCCCCATTGCTGGCTCTGACACTGGCACTTCTTCATAGCACTCATCGTGGTCCTAACTGTGGATTTATCACTGAGCTTGTTTAAGTAATGGCTGCCTCCCTCCACTTCATCAGTGTCCTTGAGAGCAGGGACTACACCTGTTTTTGCTCTTGATTCTGTCCCCTGCACTTAGCACAAAGCTAGGAAGGGGTTTGAAACGTGTTTTGACCAAGACTTTGTGAACACGTCCATGTAAGTTAGCTCTGTCCTTACAACTAGCCTCTATCTCTCCTTATCCGTAGCCATGGAAAGTGCTCAATAAATATTTGTGGAATGAATGGATAAATGAATAAACAAGCTTTAAACATAAAAAAAGAAGTAAATAATTTTTTACGTGTATAAAATCAGTTTTTCTCCTCCCCACAAAACAAATGCTGCGGAAATATTTCAAGACCGTCCATTTGGAAGACATAGTGGCCTGTTCAGAGCTCACGTGGGTGGTGGAGACCCTCACAGACCGTGTGTGTGTGTGTGTGTGTGTGTGTGTGTGTGTGTGTGTGTGTGGTTGAGAGGCTAAAAGAGTATTCCCTGGGGAGTGTAAAAAAGAGGAAGACAGTGAAGATTCTATCTCTATCTCATTACCTATTAAGATACAAATACATCCAACCAAGAATCCTGGAGGCTTATATTAAGTAGAAACCTACTAAATATTTGTGCAATGAGTGCAGATGTGAGGGAATCGCTCCCCTGGTGCTGATGCTATGCGAGGGTGCAGGAGAAAAGAGTCTCCCTTACAGTCTTTTCTCTCTCCAACTTGCCAAGGTCTTCTCCTGGGTGACCTGTGGGCTCCTGTGAGGAGGTGATGGCCCAGGCAGTGGTCAGTGGGGCTGGTGTTTGGCTCTAGATATATCCCCTCTTTATACCCACTTTGTGCTCAGTCCTCCATAAAGACCTGGTGCTGGCTAAGTGTGGCAAACAGGGTCTCTTATATACTCTTTTTGGGAGTATAAAGTTGATCAACTTTTTGTGGGGCAATTTAACAATAGCTGTCAAAAACTTAAAGACACATATCCTTGATGGGGGAAAATTCCCTTCCATGAATCTATTCCATGGTTATACTTGAACTTGTGTGCAGAGATGGATATATAAAGATGTCCATTGCAGTGTAAATTATGCTAGCAAAAAGTCAGAACAATTAAATGTCTAACAATAGGGAAATGGCCTAATACATTGTGGTCCAGCCGTACCATGGAATATTATAAAGTTGCAAGATGGTTTTCTCCATGTTACACTCTCTTGGTTCTTCCCAACTTAAGAATGTTGCTTCTTAGTGTCTTCTTTTTGAGTTCACCTCCTCCCAAATGTCAATAGTGCTGAGGTTGAGAAACTTTAGGCTAGAACAGTGCCTGGAACAGAGGAAACAGTCACTACATATGTGGTGAATGAACAGAGCCTGATATGTAGTAGGTGCTCAATAAATAATTGTTAAATGATTGAAGGAAAGAGAATGAGGTAGATCCATATGTGCCAATAAGAAAACGAGTTTAAGACACATTGTAAAAAAGCAAAGTTAAAAACAGTATGCATATTACTATCACTTTGGTGTTAAAAATAGACATAAACAAATGGATATGCTTGTCTATGCATAGGAAATTCATGTAAAAGAACATAAATAAGTCTTCATAATGGTTATCTCTATGAGTGGGACAGAGTTTGGAGTGGAGAATAAGGGAAAACATTGGCTTTTCATTTCATAGTTTTTGAGCTGTTTAAATTTTCTATTATGAGCATAGAGTGATTCTAGAACAACCACCACCACCACCAAACCCAGTTTAATTAAAAGAACAAAAACAATACCACAGGACTGCTTGGTACACCTTGGTTGCAACAAGACCTAGATGTAAGAAGTGGCATTTGAGGCCTTGCGGAATGAGCCCTCTAGGTCAGTAACAGCTGAATGTGAGTTTTTCATAACCTGCAGCTGTTCAGAGCCTGTGACCCACCCCCAGCTTTGAACTCGTCTCTAGAGGTCTTCATATCAACTCTAAGAAGAAGGCCTCTCTGTCACCATTTTTACTGCTAAGGAAGCTGAGGTCCAAGGAATTTAGTACCTTGCTGAGGGAGAAACATCAGAAAAGCACCTTTGCTTTGACCCAGTGGGTGCTGGTTGGGGAGGAGGCATGTATTAGTTAGCTAGTGCTGTGAAACAAAATATCCCCAAACTGTATCTTAAGATAACAAACATTTAATATCTCACAGTTTCAGAAGGTCAGGGTTTCAAGAGTGGCTTAGCAGGTGATTCTGGTTCAGGGTTTCTCAGGAGGCTGCCATCAAGCTGTGGGGAGGGGCTGCCATCATCTGAAGGCCAGACTGTGGGGGTGGGGGGTGGGGATCTACTTCCAGACTCACTGTACAGTCATGGGAGTCCTCAAGTTCTCAATCGTTCTTAGCCAGAGGCCCCAATTCTTTTCCACATGGGCCATAGGCTTCCTGAATGTCATTATGACATGTCACCTGGCTTCCCCCAAGAGGATGAGCTGAGAAAGAGCGAGAGAGAGAGAGAGAGAGAGAGAGAATCCCAAGACAAAAGCCACAGCCTTTCATAACCTAATCTCAGAAGTGACATGCCATCATTTCTGCCATATTCTACTGGTCACACGTACAGTGTGGGAGGGCACCACACAAGGCTGTGATTCCCAAGAAGTGGGATCATTGGGGGACATCTCGGAGGCTGGTGACCACAGGGCAGCTCCTGGCAGAGCCTTATGCTGAAAGTCTGGATTCCATTCTTAGGTGGCCCCTGGGGCAGGAGCCTAAGAGGACCCACCCGGATGAGTCCTCTGGTACAGTGGGAGACACCATGGAGAGACACCTGGGAGGAAGGAAAGGTGTGGGCCTAGGCCTCCAGAGCCCTTCCCCGACGTGGGCTCCTGCTCCAACCCCAAGAATTCACAGGCAAGTCTTTGTACTTCTTGGGTCTCAGCACCCTCCCTCCACCCAGAGCCAGTGATGACTCAGCTGCCTACTGCCTTCCCTCCTCTCGGGGATGTGGTGATACAAATGCAGGGGGCACGCTGGAGACAGTGGGCACTGTCAGTGCCATAATCACAGGCATGATAGAACTGCTCTAGACACAGTCTCTCCACGCTGGCCGTGTGACAGGTGCTTGGTAAGCACCTGGTAATGGACTAATGGCTCCTTCTGTAAACACATGTATTGAACGCTTACTGCATACCAGGTCCTTTGATAGGGCACAATGCATGCACTATATCAGTGTTTGCCCCCAGCACACCCAATAAGCTTGGTAACCACAGTAGTCCCATTTTGTAGACCGGAAACTGAGGCTGGGAAGGGTAAGCGCGTTGCCTGTACACAGGACTTGCACCCAGATCAGCCTGGCTCCGAAGCCTCTGCTCTTGCCTGTGATGCGGCCCTTCCTCCTCCCTACTCTCCCCTCATGGGAATCAGGGACTTCTGATAGAAAACATGAGCCTGGGACCTGTAAGGCACTTTATATAGGCCTCCAAGTCCTCTATTCCTCACTAAAGAGGAGGAGAAGCTGCAGTCCCCAGACAAGAAGCACCTTCCCTCCTTGAGTGCGGAGGAGAGCCCAGACCCAGAGCCTCCTAAGAGCCAGGCCAGTGGTCTTTCACTTCTGTCTGCAAGCCCAGACCTGATAGCAGATCATGCCTGGGTTCACTTTCAAGGTTAGAACTAATTCCCAGAAGGGCAGCATGCTAGAATGAGCCTGGGCTATGGCAAGAGGCAGACATTTGTTAAAATCCCACTCCTTTGTCCTTGGGCAAGTAGTTAATCTTTCTGAGCCTCAGTTTTCATATCTGTACAATGGGGAAGTCACACTCATTTCTGAGTTCATTGTGAGGATTAAATGAAACATAAACAGTAAAAGTACCTGGCGTGTTGTAAGTACCAAATCATATTCATTTCTTTGTTTCCTTTGGTCTTTTTTTTGGTCATATTGTAGAAGCTCCAACTCTCCCTGCAATAAAAATGTTCTTTTTTGGGGTTGAAACAGGGGCCCTCAGTCTAGCCTGATAGGTTTTTTTCTCTGTGGGGTCCTAACATCCCCAAACACCTCTTCCAACTAGTGAAGACCTGTACAGCATTGATGGGAACTTTGTATTCTGTGCCTTGATTAAAGCCAGGCCTGAAGCCCCCAGGAAAATGGGGCCTTGATACAGCTGGCTTAGTTTCAGCCAATTGTCCCTCTGGTGGACCAGGTCAGGGGAGGTTCCTGCAGTATTTCTGGAGTGGAAAAACCCCAGGTTGCAGGCTGGTGCCTGTGACAGCACTGCTGGCCAGCTTAGTCACTGGGGGCAGGCCTGGGAGGTGGTTGGATTCCAGCAACAGAGGTTCCTTGGGGAGTCTCTGCTTCTGTCCTAGCAGAGCTGGGAGAGGGGCCACGGGAGAGCAGACATTCTAGAGACACTCAGCTAGTCCCCAACGGCATTGAAAAGGATCCTAAATCCTCTCCTAGCGACTTTGACCTGAGGTTTTAGGGAAAATCAGGGTCCTGTACTGCTTGCTCGCTCACAGATGGTTGAGTTAATAGAACCAGAAAAGGATAGTTTCCATTCCTCTGGGAAGGCTGGCTCTGGGCAGAAGGTGGTGGTGGGGTGGCGGCCCTCAGTAACTGAAGGGTGGCTGCACCAGGCCTTGAAGGTCCTTTCCAATCCTGAAAATACCAGGATTCGCGACGCAGGGCTTTCCTAGGGTCAAGCAGACAAGCGTGGGCGTTCAGAGGCAGACCTGCTGCAGCATTTCTGGGGGAGAGGCGGGGCCGAGAACCAAGACCCAGGGTGGTCAGTGGGAAAAGCACTGGACGGGTAGTCCGAGCTCTGACTGCCCTTGTGACTCAGGGCAAACCACTTCCCCCTCTGAACCTCAGTTTCCCCACTTAAAAGATGGGGAGGGCGTGCTCTTTCAGAGAACCCCTCCAGCTCTGAAATCTCTGATTTGTTTCTGGGGTTTTTGCTTCATCCTTGGTAACCTGGAGACCTGCCAAGGCACAAATATTTATAGAACCCTTGGCATCTTGTCAGGTGAGGTGGGAGGAACAAGTAATTTCAAAGCCAGCCTCTGCCCTCCTGGAGCACTTCAAGGGTGCTCAGATATATACAGGTTCACCCACAGAAGTGGCTACTCAGTACCCAATGGACAGTACCTATCTATGGGGGACCAGAGGAAGAGAGATCAAGGTGGCCTGGGGTGGTCCAGGAAGGCTGCTTGGAGGAGGGAGAATTTGAGCCAGGCCTTGGAAGATGGACAGAATTCACTGGGTTAAAAGAAGGGAGCAGGGTGTCCCATGCAAGGCCTGGTCAAAAGTCAGGGCTCACATATACATACAATTGTGTGGTATGTGCACTGCTTAACTCCTGGAGTCACCAGTCACGTGTGGGCCATGTGACTAGCACTGCCTGGGTACAACCTATATGGCCTCACGGAAGTCCCTGGAAAAATTGCTGGAATAGATGTCTCCCAGGGCCACAGGAGTGGGGAAGAGTCTCTGCCCATTTGCCCCTTGGCGTGTGAGGTGGTACTGTTCTCCCAGCCTTGGGGATCAGCCCTGCTCATTCACTGAACAAGGCTCCAAGTGTCATGAAAAGAGTATATATAGAATGGATGCACCACAAGGTCCTACTGTATAGCACGGGAAGCTATGTTCAGTATCCTGGGGCAAACCATAATGGAAAAGAATATAAAAAAGAATGTATGTAAGTGTATAACTGAGTCACTTTGCCGTACAGCAGAAATGAACCCAACACTGTAAATCAACTATAATTCAATGAAAAAACAAATTAAAAAAAAAAGAGTACAGTCAAAGAGATGAGGTTCAGATATTTCCTCCGCTGCCTCGTGGGATCCTCAGGAAGCGACTACCTCTCCAGGACTCAGTTTCCTCCTTGAAAGCAGGCATCACAAGAGTCCGTCCTTACTGGGTTGTGGAGGAGATGAAAGCAGGTCGTGTACGTGAAGTGTCCAGCCCTGGGCTTGATAAATGGTGCACGTTATGGTGACTGACTTGGGGGACAGAGTGAGAGGATGGGTGGAGTGGTGTCTGGAAGCTGCTGGGTGCTGGGAAGGGACAGGGTGGGGGTGAGCAGCTCATGCTGAGGCTGTGCATGAGCTATTGCCAAGTAGCGATGATTTTGCCAGAAAGTTTTAGATGGTTTCCAGGGCAGCATCAGGGTCTCCTGGGAGAAGGAGAAATGTTTTGTGAAGAACCTTGGAGCCAGGGACCCAGGGGACCAGAATTCTTTTCCTCGCCCACCAGGAACCTTGGGCCACTCCCTGCATCTAGGCCCCTGTCTGTCCCCCACCCCTACTAGGGGAAGGACCCTCACAGTGGCTGGATTCCCTGAGCACTGCCCAACCCAGGCTTGGTTAAGGAGACCGAAGATGAAGGTGCCTGGGAGAGGTGAGCTTCCCAGGGGTATCGCGACTCCAGGCAGGCAGCTCCGCCAGACTGGGATGTGAGCTCAGAGCAGCGGGGTCTATAACAGGAGTGTTAGCTTCACCCCACTCACACCAGCTCTGAAGACACAGGGCTGAGCAACGGGAGGCCCCAGCTCGCCCCAGCCGCACTCAGGTTTGCCCTCCTGACACAGGAGGCTATGGCAGTCAGCACAGAAGCTTCTCCCGCGGGCTTGGATTCGGCCCAGGCTCGACTTCCTCTTTCCTGGCCTGTGCAACCGGAGATTGAGGGCACTTCGCCTGGTGGGGGCCACCAGCACACTCAGTCCTTTGAGGCCCATTATAGAAGGGTTTCCAGGCTTGGGGACAGGATAATAATAGTAACTAATCATCTTTTAATAAAGCAGCTTTATTGAGATATAATACAGATCGCAAAATTTACCCTTTAAAAATATACAGGTCAGTGGTTCTAAGTATACCCACAAAGTTTTGCAAGTGTCACCATGATGTAGTTACAGAACATTCTCTTCACTCTAAAAATAAATTCATAACAATTTTTAAATTAAAAAAAATTTTTTTTTCATTTTTTGGCTGCATCACACGGCATGCGAGATCTTAGTTTCCCAACCAGGGATCGAACCCAAGCCCCTTGCCGTGGAAGTGTGAGTCTTAGCCGCTGGACCACCAGGGAAGTTCCAGAAATTTGTAACCATTAATAGTCATTCTCCATTCCTGCCTCCCTACTGCCCCTGGCAACCACTAATTTACTTTCTGTCTCTATGAATTTGATTATTCTGGGCATTTCACATAAATGGAATCATACAATATGTGGTATTTTATGACTGGTATCTTTCACTCGGCATAGTGTTTTTAAGGTTCATCCACATTGTTGCATGTATCAGTACTTTGTTCCTTTTTATTGTTGAGCAATATTCCATTGCATGGATATACCACATTTGCTTATCCATTCATCAGTTGAAGAACTGGATTGTTTCCTCTTTTTGGCTATTATAAATAACGCTGTTATGAACGTTTGTGTATAAGTCTTTGTATTCACATATGTTTTAAATTCTCTAGGATATATACCTAGAAGTGGAATTGTTGGGTCATATGATGACTCTAAGTAAACTTTTTGAGGAACGACCAAACTGTTTTCCCAAGTGGCCGCACCATTTTACAATCCAATCAGCAATGTATGAGGGCTCTAGTTTGTCCACATCCTCACCAACGCTTGTTATTGTCTGTCTTTTTCATTCCATCCATCCTAGTGAGTATAAACTGGTATCTCGTGGTTTTGATTTGCATTTCCCTAATGACTAATGATGCTGAGCATTTTTTATGTGTTTATTGGTCATTTTTATATCTTCTTTGGAGAAAAGTCTATTCAACTCATTTGCCCACTTAAAAAATTGGGTGATTTTCCCTTTATGATTGAGTTGTAAAAGTCTTTACATCTTCTAAATACTAGAGTCTTCCCAGATGTATGATTTGCAAATATTTTCTCCCATTCGGAAGGTTGTTTTTCACTTTCTTGACAGTGTCCTTTGGTAGCACAGTTTGTAATTTTGACGAAGTCTGATAAAATTTTTTTCTTTTGTTACTTCTGTTTTTGGTGCTGTGTATAAGATATTGTTACCTAACCCACGCCCGTAAAGATTTATGTCTAAGTTTTCTTCTAAGAGTTTTATAGTTTTACCTCTTAGATTTGGGTCTCTGACCCATTTTAGGTTAATTTTTGCATATATAAATTAGGGGTCCATTTTCACCCTTTTACATGTATATATCCAGCTGTTCTATATCATTTGTTGAAAAGACTATTCTTGTCTCATTGAAAAAAAATCAATTGACCATAAATGCAAGGGTTTATTGTTGGACTCTGAATTCTACTTCATTGATCCATATGTCTACCTTTATTCCAGTACCACACTGCCTTGATTACTGCAGCTTTCAGTAAATTTTGAAATTAGGAAGTATGAATCCTCCATCTTTGTTTTCTTTTTAAAGATTGTTTTGGCTATGTGAGGTTCCTTGCATTCCCAAATGAGTTTTAGGATCAGTTTGTTAATTTCTGCCCCAAAAAGGGGGTGGGGGACAGCTGCGATTTTGATAAGGATTATGTTGAACCCGTAGCTCAGTTTGGGGCTTGTTGCCATCTTAACAACTTGTCTTCCAATCTGTGAACATGAAATGTCTTTTCATTTATTTAGGTCTTTTTACATTTCTTTCAGTGAGGTTTCATAGCTTTCAGTGTACGAGTCTTATACTTCTTTTGTTAAATTTATTCCTAAGTATTTTATTCTTTTGTATTGCAAAAACAGTTGTGAATTTATTTTCCTAATGTCATTTTTGAATTGTTCATTGCTAGAGTGTAGAAATATAATTGATTTTTGTATGTTGATCTTGTAGCCTGCAACCTTGCTGAATTCATTTGTTAGTTTTAATAGTGTGTGTGCATTTTCCTTAGATTTTCTATATATAAGATTATATCATCTTCAAATAGAGATAGTTTTGCTTCTTCTTCTTTTTTTTAATAATATAGATGTCTTTTATTTCTTTTTCTTACTTAATTGTCCTGGCTAGAACCTCCAGTGCAATGTTATCAAGAGATGGTGAGAGCAGACATCCATTTCTTGTTCTTGATCTTAGGGGGAAAGCTTTCAGTCTTCACCATTAAGAATGATGTTTACTGTGGAGTTTTCATAGATGCCCTTTATCAGGTTTAAAAAGTTCCCATCTATTCCTAGTTTATTGAGTGTTTTTACCATGAAAGCGTTCCACAAGGGGATGACATATTCAAAGTGTTGAAAGAGAAAGACTGTTGAACATGAATTCTATAACCAGCTAAACCCTCCTTCATAAATGAAGGAAAAATTAATATATCCCTAGATTGAAAACAAAATGCTTTTTCTGTTTCTATAAGACTATCATGTGTGTTTTGTCCTTTGTTCTATTAATATGGTATATTACACGGATTGATTTTTGGATGTTAACACAAACCTGCATTTCTGGCATAAGTCTCACTTGGTCATGGTGCATAATTCTTTTTATATGTTGCTGGATTGAGTTTGCTAATATTTTGTTTAGGATTTTTCCATCGATATTCATAAGGCATATTGGTTTGTAGTTTTTTTTCTTGTGCTGTGTCTGGTCTTGGTATCATGATAATACTGGACCCTTGGGATGAGTTAAGAAGTATTCCTACTCTTCTGTTTTTTGGGAGAGTTTGTGTTGATTCTTCTTTAAACGTTTAGTGTGATTTATCAGTGAAGCCATCTGGGCCTGGGCTTTTTTCTTTGTGGGAAGTTTTTTGATTACTAATTCAATCTCTACTTATTATAGGTCCATTCAGATTTTCTATTTATTTCTGAGCCAATTTTAGTAGTTTGTGTCTTTTTAGGAATTTGTCCTTTTAGTTTAAGTTATCTAGCTTGCTGGCATACAATGTTCACAGTATTCTCTTATAATGTTGTTATCTTTTCAAAGAATCACCTTTTGGTTTTGTTGATTTTCTCCAGTGTTTTGCTATTCCCTATTTCATTTCTTTCTGCTCTATTTTTTATTATTTCTTTCCCCCTTCTGTGTTGGGTTTAGTTTGTTCTTCTTTTTCTAACTTCTTAAGGTGGAAAGTTAGGTTATTTATTTGACGTCTTTCTTCTTTTTTAATATGTGTGCTTACAGTGGTAAATTTCCCTCTAAACACTGCTTTAGCTGCATCTCATAAGTTTAGGTATGTTGTGTATTCATTTTTATTTCTCTCAAAGCATTTCTAGTTTTCCTTGTGATTTCTTCTTTAATCCATTGATTATTTACAAGTGTGTTGTTTAATTTCCACATATTTGTGGATTTCCCAAATTTTCTTTTTTCTTTTTCTTTTTTTTTTTTTTTGCCGTACGCGGGCCTCTCGCTGTTGCGGCCTCTCCCGTTGCGGAGCACAGGCTCCGGACGCGCAGGCTCAGCGGCCATGGCTCACGGGCCCAGCCGCTCCGCGGCATGTGGGATCCTCCTGGACCAGGGCACGAACCCATGTCCCCTGCATCGGCAGGCAGGGCTCTCAACCACTGCGCCACCAGGGAAGCCCTCTTTCGTTATTGATTTCTATTGATTTTCATTGCGTTTAGAGAACATACTTTGTATGATTTCGATAATTCTAAATTTACTGAGACTTGTTTTATGGCCTAAAGTATGGTTTATACCAGAAAATGTTCCGTGTGGGCTTGAGAAGAATGTGTGTTCTGTTATTGTTGGGTGGAGGGTTCTGCAGATGTCTGTTAGACCTGGTTGGTTTATCGTGCTGTTCAACTCTTCTATTCCATTGCTTATCATGTGCCTACTTGTTATATCCATCATTCAAAGCGGGTATCAAAATCTCCAACTATTATTGTTGAATTATGTGTTTCTCCCTTCATTTCTCTCATTTTTTTGCTTCATGTAATTTGGGACTCTGCCGATAGGTACATATATGTGTATAATCATTATGTCTTCATGATGGATTTATCCTTTTAATCATTATAAAATACCCTTCTTTGTCTCCAATAACAATTTTGTCTTAAATTCTATTTTGTCTTATTTTAGTATAGCCACTCCAGCTTTCTTTTAGGTACTCCTTCTATCTTATATCTTCTTCCATCCTTTTACTTTCAATCTATTTATGTCTTTGAATCTAAAGTGTGTCCCTTATAGACAGCATAGAGTTGGATCATGTTTTTTTTTTTATCCTTTGAGTGTTTAGTTCATTTACATTATTTTAATTACCAATAAGATAGGGTTTACATCTGCCATTTTGCTATTTGTTCTCTATGTGTCTTATGTCTTTTTCTTTCTATATTCCTCCATTACTGCCTTCTTTTGTGTTAAATAAATGTTTTCCGGCATACAATTTTAATTTTCTTCTTGTTTCTTTTACTGTATATCTTAGTTATTTTCTTCGTGGTTGCACTGTGGATTATAATTAACACCTTAACCAATTTTAAAACAATCTAGTTTGGATTAATACCAACTTAATTTCAATAGTATATAAAACTTTGCGCCAGTATAGCTTCATTACCTTCCCCCTCCTTTCTACTATTATTGTCACATGACTTACATCTTTATACGTAAGATCTTCAATGGTTTTGTAATTATTGCTTTATACAGTGTCCTTTAAATCAGGTAGTTAAAGATAAGTTATAAATTAAATACAACCTTTATGTTGCTTTTATATTTACCTATGTAGTTGCTGGTGCCCTATATCTTCATGTGGATTTGAGTTATTGGCTAGTGCCCTTCCATTTCAGCCTAAAGTGTTCCCCTTAGTTTTTCTTGTAGGGCAGGTCTGTTGGCAATGAATTCTGTTTTGTTTTCAATGTAGGGATGTATTAATTTCTCCTTCATTTATGAAGGAGAGTTTAGCTGGGTATAGAATTCATGTTCAACAGTCTTTTTCTTTCAACACTTTGAATATGTCATTCCCTTGCCTTCTGATCGCCATGGTTTTTGATGAGAAGTTAACTGTTAAATCTTATTGAGGACACTTTGTATGTGAGGAGCTACTTTTCTCTTGTTTTTAAGATTCTTCCTTTATCTTTTGACCATTGGACTATGATGTGTCTAGGTGTGGGACTCTTTGAGTATATCTTACTTTGAACTTGTTGAGCTACTTGAATGTACAGATTAATGTTTTTCATCAAATTTGGATATCTTTCAACTATTATTTCTTCAAATATTCTTTTTGTCTCTTTCTCTTCTCTCCTCTTGGACACTCATTATGCATATATATCGGCATACTTTATGATGTACCACAGGTCTCAGAGGCTCAGTTCTGTTGTCCTCATTCTTTATTCTTTCTGCTAATCAGACTGGATAATCTCAATTGATCTGTTCTCAAGTTTGCTGATTATTTTGTCAGATCAAATCTACTGTTGAGCCCCTCTCATTTCAGCTATTGTGTTCTCTACTTCAGAATTCCTATTTGGTACATACACAATTTCTATCTCTTTATTGATAGTCTCTATTTGGTGAGACATTGTTCATTTACTGTCTCTTAATTCTTTATAGTTGGCTTCCTTTAGTTCTTTGACCATATTTATAATAGCTGATTTAAAATCTTTTGTCTAGTGCTATGGTCTGAATGTTTGCATATTTCCAAAATTCATATGTGGAAATCCTAATGCCACTTTGATGGTATTAGGAGATGGAGCTTTTGGAAGGTGCTTAGGTCATGAGATAGAGCCTTCATGAATGGGATTAGCACTCTCATAAAAGAGGCTTGACAGAATGCCCTAGCCCCTTCTTCCATTTAAAGATACAACAGAAAGTCTGCAACCTGGTAGAGGGCCACACCCAACCATGCTGGCACCCTGAGCATGGACTTCCAGCCTCCAGAACTATGAGAAATAAATATGTATTGTTTATAAGCCAGGCAATTTATGGTATTTTGTTATAGCAGTCTGAACAGACTAAGACATCTAATCCAACATCTGGGCTTCCTTAGGGATAGTTTTCATTGAACTGCCTTTTGTTCCAGTGTATAGGCCATACTTTCCTGTTTCCTAGTGTCTTATGATTTTTGTTGTTGTTGTTGAAATGTAAACATTTAAAATAATACAATATGACAACTCTGCAAATCCGATTCTGTCCCCTCACTAGTGTTTGTTATTGTTGCTGTCTGTTTCCTTAGTGACTTCCCTGGATCAATTCTTTAAAGCCTGCATTATTTATCATGTGTGGCCCCTGAAGCTTCTGCTTTTTAGCCTACTGGTCAGCTAATAATTGGACAGAGATTTCCTTAAATGCTAGATCCAGTAAGTCTCTCAGCGTTTGCCATGGGGCTCTGCAAATTTGTACTGGAGCATGTGTTCAGTGCTCTGGCAGAGAGTTTATAGCTTGGCCTTAGCCTTCACTTCCTTCTTGTGCAGAGGGTCAAAGTCAGCTAAAGGAAAGAGGTTAGGGCCTCTTAGATCTTCCCTGGGTGAGCTAACAGCCCTATGCATGTGTGTGGATTTCTAGATTCCCAGGGATACACGGGCACTTTTCACAGTCCTCTATGGACACGCCATTCCTGTTTTTACTTTTAAGCTTCTGCTCTGAGTGGGACTGGGAGAGGGGGAAAAAAAGGGGGGAGGGAAAAGGAACTACGTTTGTGCCAGGCTCTTACTTACTCTGTGCCAGGCTCGGCTTTCATTATAAACCTCTTTACCTGATTTTTATAAGGACTCAGTTGGTTCTTTATTGGAACATTTACTTTACAGATAAAAAACTAGGATTCAGAAAAGGTGAAGAAATGTGCTTAAGGGCACATAGCTGGTCAAAGGGTGAAGTCTTTTTCTGCTTCCAAAGCCCATGTCTCTCTACCAGTGTTTCTCAATCATGAGATGATTTGAGGTAACATACAGACAAGCATTCAACCACTGTAATTGCATGTTTGTGTGTATGTATCATTTGTACACCCAACCCATGACTTTGTGCTTAGGACGAGGCATAAATCAATATCTAACTTTTAAAAGTTAGTCATTCTAAAAACAATTATTAAGTAAGATATGGTTCAGGTGGTATGTTGTCAGGGCAAAAGTTGGGAATGATGGAAATTGGCATGACACCACATACTACCCATAAGCCCTCCACTCTGACATTGGGAGTTACATTGGGGAGGGCAAGAGGGTCGTCAGAATAGCACTGTCCGATAGAATTCTCTGTGATGATGGAAATGTTCTACTCTCTGTGCTGTCCATTATGGCAGCCACCAACCACATCAAGCGCTTGAAATGTGGCTAGTGAGACTGAGAAATCAAAATTGTTAAATTTATTGTATTTAAAAAATATTTTTGCAGTGTATTTTTTTGATTAATTGTACTAATTTTAATTATTTTAATTTGAATTTAAACAGCCATGCATGGTTAGTTGCTACTGTACTGGCCAGTTCAGCCACAGACCAATTTCATCACAGCTGCTCCAAAAGTCATCCTTAATTGAACGGAGAGTGTGGCTCAAGGGGGTCTTGCCCGGGGCGGGGGCAGCGGACATGGCTTCTACCTCGAACTCCTGGACTGTGTGGTTGTGCAGCCTTGCCTGAAGCACTTAGCCTTCCTGTGCCTCAGTTTCCTCATCTGTAAAAATTGGAATAATAATGCCTACTCCACATGTCTCATAGGCTTGTGATGAGGGTCATGTGGAATAATACAGGGAAGAATGTTTCATACTCTGTAAAGTAGGAGCGAAATGAAAGAATTTGTTTAAAGAATATTTTCAGAACGGATGAGTCCATTGGGACAAGTGTGTTCAGGCTGGGCCAGGGTGTGGACATGTGGTATGAGAGAATTTGAGGTAGTGGAATGTAACATAGCCTTGACTTAGGTTGTTCCTGCCTGCCACACAGCCTGGGGCTGAACCTGGATGTGGGCTGTTCCAGACTAAATGCACCAGATGATCAGTGAAGGCCTCAGGGAACCGATTCTGATCTGAGGCTGGATCCACACACACAGTCCTGATCTTCCCCTCAGATTTACTCCTTCCATGGTTTCCTGGCTTCAGTAAATGGCAAGTCTGTCTTTCCAGTTGCTCAGGCCAAGGCCCTGCGTCATCCTTGATGCCTTTCTTCCCCTCCCGCCCCATGTCTGATCAAGCAGCAAATCCCGTGACCTTGACTTCTACCCAGCATCCAACCACTTCTCACCATCCTCACACCCTTAGCCATGTATGACCACCTCACCCTAGGGTTACCGCAGTGTCCTCCTATCTGGTCCCACCCTTGACCCTCTACAGCAGCATTTTCCCCACATGATAGAGGGATCCTTTCATATGCTAAATCAGATCAAGTCTTGCTTAAAACCCTGCAAAGGCTTCCTGCCACACTACGGGGAAGTCAAGCTTCTTCCAGTGGCCTACAGAGCCCACCTGTTCCATCTCTGACCTCATCCCCCAATACTCCACTCCAGCCATCCAGCCTCTTGCTGGTCCTTGGACACACTAAGCCCCAGGGCCTTTGCACTCACTGTTCCCTCTGCCTGGAATGCTCTACTGGATATCCTCACGGCTCCCCCTTCACTGCCTCCAAGTCTCTGCTCAAATGTCACATTATCAGAGGGGTTTTCCGTGGTACACCTGGCGTAAAGCAGTCGTCTCCCACCTTGCGCACCCACCTACCCGTGACAGTGCTTGGTGAATAACTGGTGCTCAGTCACACTTGTTGGGCGAATGACGTTCCGGGCAGAAGGGGTCACTGGCAGCTCTGCAGCCCAGCAGCGTCAGACCTGCTGGGTGACTTGGACAAGCTGCTTGTCTTCTTCGGACTTCAGATGCCTCAACTGCACGATGAGGCCTAAATAAGGGACTCGACAATCTTGAAGATTCTTCTTACGTTCAAAGAGCCCATGATCCTAAGCTCCTTAGACTCCCCCAATTCTACCTGCAAGCTTGTCCTATGGCTTGGCGAGCTGGCCCTCCAGAGGAGCGTTAGATCTTGGGCTCACCAAGGGACCACTTAGGAAGGAGGATGGAGTCTAAGCTGGGGCCACTGGGGCAGGGACAGAAAGGGCAAGGGGACAATTTTGCGGAACGCGGGCCTCTTGGAAGTGGTTCCATTGGCTTGGATTCATTTCAGACACTCAAACCAGGGTCCCCTGGGCCTTGTTTCTGTTTCTGTTCTTTCTATGTACTAAGGGGCCCCTCCCGGTCTTTCTTGCTTGGTGGCGGGCCCGGTGGCCTCTCTCCTCCTGGGTTAGCAAAGTCTAGCCCCGCCACTTCGTTTTCTTGCTCCCCAAGCAGTATTTCCTTAGGATTCTTGGGCTCCATGAATCTGGGGAGGCCTGACCCGACCATTTCTTCCTCCCCTTCACCAGGAAGCTCTTCTCCCCACCTCCCCTCGGACCCCAAATTGCACAGCCCCCCTCCTCCTCCTGTTTCTCAAGGACACAGGCGTTGGGGAGCCAAGGCCCCCTCCT
The DNA here is from genome assembly GCF_003031525.2 of Neophocaena asiaeorientalis asiaeorientalis. NCBI lineage: Eukaryota > Metazoa > Chordata > Mammalia > Artiodactyla > Phocoenidae > Neophocaena > Neophocaena asiaeorientalis. Next base: position 15,672,334 of record NW_020173674.1, on the reverse strand, counting down.
TCCATCCCTTCCCTCCTCGTCTCCAAGCCCCAGAAGGGGCTGCCTGATGCTTAGCTATTTTTATCCCAGGAGCTTTCTCAAGGAGAAAGCAGCGTGGTCCCCGAGCCAAAGCACGCGGCTGTGTCCCTATGGAAAACCTCCCCTCATGGGGAAAGAATCCAGGGGATTTTTTTGGGTCCTGGCTGGAAGCCTCTGATTTTTGTTTGTCCCTTGCTCATTTATCAAGGTTTCAGTTTGTTGGTGTGTTGTTTTCTTACAGGAATAAAGGCAACACCACATCGTGAATCAGGTCTGGATATCGACCCTTGTGCAACTGTGATCAGCCTGGGGTTTGGGATTTTCAAAAAAGTGCTTATCTCATTTGTGTCAATAGCAGAATGGAAATAGTGTGGTGTAATGGAAAACTGGCTGGCGTAGAGGCGGGGGTGTGGGTGTAGGGGCAGAACTAATATGTATTGAACACCCACTAGCTCCAGACTCCATTCGTTATACTTACAGGGTCTCTAGGAAAAAGGGATCATTAGTGTCCAAGTTTGGGGAAACTGTGACTCAGAGAGGTTAGGTAACTGGCTCAAGGTCTTCCTGGAACACATGAAAGAGCAGGGATTCACACCCAGGATTTGGGAAGCACCTGACCATTCAGCTTCCCTCCACCTGGATTTAAGTCTCAGCCCTGCCACGTGGTAGCTGTGTGACTTGAGGCAAGTGGCTTCACCTCTCTGGGCCTCATGTCTTCACTTGTAAAGTTAGGGTTGTAATACTGGCTTTATGGGCATTGGAGAGGGTGCAGTGAGATGCTGTGTGTAAAGGGCTTGGGCAGAGACGAGAATAAATGCTACCTTGTCACCCCAGCCCCCCTCCCCGTTGCCATCATTCCTTCTGTGGAGGCTCCCGGGTCACGTCAGTTCCTGAAGAGCCAGGTGTCTGTCTGCCTCCCCCAGGCACGTCTGTGGCGGTTCCTGCACCTTGTTTTCCTTATCCTTGGAGTTTCCCTCTTCTGTGGCCTTAGAGCTTCTGAGGTCTGGAGGGTGGCGATCTTTGAAGATGCCTTTTCCTCCTGAGAGGAAAAGCGTCTGGACAGAAACAAAAGGAGGCATCGGGCCGAGGTCCCATGCATTCGAATCTCAACTTTCCAACGTGTTAGTTCATGTCCTCTGAGAAGCAGACGCCAAAATGGGATTCGAAACGCAATGTATTAATTGGAGGAAACACCTGTGAAGGATAAACGGGAGGGAACAGGAGCGGCTGGGAGAGCCTTGAGGCTGTGGTCCTGGTAGAGAAGAAAGAAGGAAGGGGGCCCGAGGCAGGAAGAGTCTTAGATCGCAACACGGTTCCCAAAAAAGCTCAGCCCCGTGATGGGGAGTCCTGGAGCTAAAGTAGGCTGAGGGGGGAAGTCCGCACCTCCTAGGAGCAGGCCTGTGCCAGTCCCCCTGCCACGGCCCATCACAGGCTGGGCGCGGCCTGCGGGGAACAGGAAGCCTGCCTCAGTGAGGGTGCGACGGTGGGCCCTCAGCGGGGGATCCACGTGGCTCGCTTTTACCACATTTGCTCACTCAGTAGGCAAACTTGGGAAACGCACTCATGCTCTCCGAGGCTCAGATTCACCATCTGTAAAATGCGGATGATAATAATAGCTTAAAACATCACTGATTTATTCTCTCTCACAATTCTGTGGTCAGTGGGGCTCAGTCGGGGGGCCGGAATGTGCAAGATGGCATCTCACCCTCCAGGTGCTCCCTCCACAAGGCTCGTCATCACTCCACAGCCCGGCCTGAACTTCTGTGCAGCATGGCGGCTGGCTTCAAAGGGCAAAGCGGTCCAAGAGGACAAGCCCCAGGGGCCAAGCACTTGTCAAGCCTCTGTTTGCATCATGTGGGCTAATGTCCCACTGGCTGACTCGTGACACGTGGCCAAGCCCAGAGTCGGCACGGTGGGGGAGGGGGCACTACACAAGGGCATTCATTGTGGTCACCAGTGTTACAGGCTGCCACAGGGCTACGGGGGTGGGGGTGGGGTGTGTGTGTGACAGGATGAGGTTGCTAAGCGCTCAGCACAGCGTCTGGTCCGCCTCTATATATGCGCCCAGGACACAGTGACTGACGGGATGAAACCTCCCTCTGAAAGGCTCTGGGGTGAAGGTGTCCGCTCTGGCTCTGAGGAGAACTTAGCAGAGTGGGCTGATGGGAGAGGGGACGCTTGGGTCTTGTCCCTGCCCAAGGATTCCTAGGAAGAAGGGAAGTGCTGGAGCCCAACTTTGTAGATTCTGGGTTTGGGGGAAGACGCAGGTCAACAGAAGCCCAGTAGGTCAGAGCAGGCCTCCCCTGGGGACGAGGAGACGACTTCCTGCCAAGAAGGTTCCCAGTGGGAAGGAACTCACAACTGTGGAGTAACTGGGAGAAAATGTCCTGTGGAAACTCTCAACCCATCATCTCTAGGTCTCCCGGGGGAGAGTGAGAGGAGTCAGCTCCTTCCAGAACATTCCGTATAATGACTTCAGTCTTGGGAGACTGGCGGGCGCACAGTAGGCCTCAATAAACATGGACTGAAAGAATGAAAGTTGAGATGATCGGGGGAGGAATGGTGTGGTGGACGGCTGGGCAGAATTTGGCAGGGAGAGGCTCAGATTTATATTCATTATTTCACAAAATGCTATCCATCCCTCTTCCCTCACCTCTCTTCACAGATGAGGAATTGCTGCCCAGAGATGCTTAATAACTTACTCACAGCCACACAGTTTCTGAGTGGCTGAGCTGGGATTCGAACTTGTGACTTGACACCCAGACTCTTGACAACCACTCCATATAGGTCACACCGCACCGCACCATACCTCACTCAGAGAAAGGAACATTTCAGGGGATCACAGCAAACAACAAGGTCCAGACAACAAGCGGATGAGTTCAGAGCCTGCCAAGGCCAGCACCTTCCCCCCGGGGAGCAAGGCCACCCAGTCACCCCATGGTTGCCATTTCCTGCCTGCTCTCCCCCAGCACCCCCAGGGCCGAGGACACTCAGTCTCCCTCCCAGGACCAGGGCTCCTGAAGGGGGCCCCTTGGCTTTGAAGTGTGGGTGACAGGAGTAGATAGTGTCCATGGATAATGTAACAAAACCCCTTTCTTTGTGCCCTGAGCAGTATCCTGGGTCTTGGGCAGAGGGAGAGGGGGGTGGCTGGAACAAACTCCTCTTTGACAGCTGAAGCAGAAAGATGCTGGGGAAAAGCAAACAGAGAGAGCCCAGAAAAGACTGACTTAACTGAGCCAGAGCTCTGGTAAGGAGAACAGCTTATTCATATTTGAAGAGGTATTGAATGCTGGCAGCATACTAAGTACTGGAAGGAAGGGAGATGCTGCCATCGAAATAGATCAAGGCAAAGTAATGAGATGGAGAAGCCAGAGGAAAAGGCATTGGCAGGAGGGGTAGCGGGGGCAGGAGGCTGGGGAGGGAACGAATGGGGGGGTGAAGGGGGCACTGGGCCGTAATCGTGCTTTCCCTCACAGACCGACTTTGTTGGCCTTAGAATATGATTCATCTTTGGGGGATTCTGCTGAAAGCCTGGTCCTTATCATTCCTATGACACCAAATGTACTTGCAGAGAAAATTCGGAGTGGGATGAGAGGTCCCCTGGGGCCCATCCACAGCCCCTCTAAGACAGTGTTGTTGTTTTTCTCGGCCACGGCACACCTGCGGGGTCTCAGTTCCCAGACCAGGGATCGAACCCGCACCCTCTTCGGTGGAAGCGTGGAGTCTTAACCACTGGACCGCCAGGGAAGTCCCAGACAGTGGGTTCTTTTTTTTTTTTTTTCAATATACCAAAATCGATTGTATTTCTATACATTTGCAATGAACAATCTGAAAATGAAATTAAGAAAACAATTCCACTCGCAATAGCATCCAAAAGAATAAAATACATAAGAACAAAGTCAACAAAAGAAATGCAAAATGTATCTCTGAAAGCTATAAAACATTGCTGAAGTAAACTAAAGATCTCAATAAGTGGAAAAACATCATGTATTCATGGGTAGACAACGGGCTCTTAACGAGTGGCATTCATCCCCATGGTCCACCCCAGAGTCTCTGGGTCAGCGAGGCAGAGGTGGAACTTGGCACTGGTTTGGGGAAAAGCTTCCCAGGGGACTCCGACGTGGACCCTGGTTGAGAATATTGTCCTGAGGCTCCATGAATCCCAGATGAAGACCTCAGGCTTTCAGGGAGCAAAAGTGTTCTACTCTAGCATTGAGAACAAGTGAATCCAAGCCAGGAGTGGACCTCACACAGCCCCAGGTGTCCTGACTGGTTTGGGAACATCCAGTCAGCCCCACAAGGCAGTTAGTCACTCAGATACGAGCTCAAGAAGATCTGTACTGTCTTCCCATGTGCTCAGAATAAAAGCCTAAATCCTCATCAAGGTTCAGAAAACCTTGTGAGATCCTTTCCTCAAAGTCAGCAAATACAAGTTCTCACCTCAGGGCCTCTGCACTTGCTGTTCCCTTTGCCTGGAGCTATTCCCCCAGAGATCCACGTGGACTCTCTTTCAGTTCCTGAGGGTCTTTGCCTAACTACCCTGTCCAAATAGCATTCCTTCTTGCTCTTAATCCCCTGCCCAACTTGCATTTTCTTTATAGCACTTATCCAACTCTGTTGGTTTATATACGTTGTTCACTTCCTGTCACCTGTTTTAGAAGGTAAATTACAAAAGGTCTGCCCCTTTTTGTTGCCTTTTGTGACACCAGTGCCTAGAACAGTGTCTAGCGCATGGCAGTGGCTCATTAAGTGTTTGTTGAATGAATGAATAGTGATAATTCTTTCCTCTCTGTTATTCCACAGGACACAGATGTCATTTTCGAATTCGGTTAAAAACTCCCTGGAAACATAGAGCTGCTTTTTAGAGCTGTTCTCCCATGTAATCAGCAAATAAGTAAACAAAAAGCAGCTCCTTGACACCTACTGTATGCTCAGCCCCCATAGGCTAAAGGGAGGTACAAGCAGAGTTAGTCTCTCTTCAAGGTCTTTACAATCCAGTTGGGGATGAGTGCTCGGGTCATAGAATGCCTAAGCAGACAACTGCTCAGAACCTTGAAGGATAGTCGTTGGAGCTCTGAGGGGCTGGAGTGGTCGGAGAGGCTTTCTGGAGGAGGGAACACCTGCAGTGCCCTTTGAAGAATAGCGCCTGCTGGGTAACTGGTTGGAAGAAGAATGTTCCCCAGAGGGCAACCAAGTGGCAACCTTCTTCAGGTCCTGATGGAGGAAGATGGGCTGAACGGGTCACAGCCACCATATCCTGACATTATGGCATTCCTGATCCTCAGGCTGTCCACCCCAGGTCACCTCATACAACCTGGAGACCAGGCCAGACCTAATGGAATCGTTAGGGTACTATTGCTGTGGCCCAGGAATCCAGGAAGAGAACACATGAGATTCAGACACACCTGGAGTCAGGCCAATGCAAGCAGCGTGAACTTGCACAAGGCTGAGGAAAACTTGTTGGGCCTCAGTTTCCCCATCTATAAAATGGAACCAAGGGCACTTTCCTCATTGGATTGTTGGGAGGCCCAGTATGTGAAACTCTGGATCCATGTCCTCAAAGAGAGCCCATCACTATGGACTCTCAGGTTCTGGCCACAAGTGTGCATGGGCCAGGGTTTTCTCAGGTCACCTCCTCTCTGGGCCTCAGTTTCACTGCTGTCTATCTCTGAGATGGGTCAGGGAACCCTTTGCAGTTTCCTCCCCTCTTGTCTCCACCTCTGTGCTTGCCAGGCTCCTCTTTCCCAAGTGAATTTGCATGTGGCCGGGTGGCTATTTAAAAGTCCAGGGAACTGGACTTTTAAATCAAGGGAGCAAGGGTGATACAAACCAGGGTGGGAGTGAGGGAGGGCAGGTGCTGAGGGCAGCTGGGTCCGCGTCCTTGGGGGAGGAACTAGGTTTTTTCCCCACCAGGAAAGAGGACTCAAGGGCCTTCTAGATGGGGCCAAGCCAGACACTGGACTTGGAATCTTGCTCTGCTTTAGCCCGAAAGCGCTGGGGAGGAGTGGGGAGTGGAGCGAGGGAACAACAGCGTTCAGCACATTTGGATTCTAATCCTATCCCTGAGGTTTTCTAGTTGTGCGACATTGGCGAAGGCACCCAGCCTCTTTGAGCCTGGGGTCCTATCTGAAAAACAGATCCTAGGAGACCCTAAGAGCGTAGGGGTCGTGCTGAGTTAGGTTGGGATTGTATTGCCAGGCTCGTCCGGGCCCCCGCAGTCGGCGCGAGCTCGGTCCCAGCCTTCCGTGCGCGCGCGCCACGCGGCCGGGGCGCTGGCTGCTCTCGGAGGGGGTCGGGGCCTTCGCCCACCTTTCCTCCTGTCCGCGCTTTCTCTGCGTCTGCAGAGGCCCCTGCCCTGAGTTTTCCGCGCCAGGAAGGAAAATAAGGGTTTAGCGACCCCTCTTGGCGAATGCGTGTTACAGCTGTTGTGGTCGCAGGCGTCGCACAGGCAGTGGTGGGAAACGCGGGAGGTTGGGGGAAATGAGGGTTTTCCCTCTGGGCAAGTCTTCATTCCACCGTCAGCAGTCACCTGGTGACTGCAGTGACTGGTTCCTTCATTCCCGTCCTCAGTCACTCATCAAATAGCTACTAATAGTCGTCAACACTAACCGAGAACCACCTCTGTGCCTTGGAACCTAAGAAACTACTGCCCAGAATGGACTCAGACCTTAGATAATTGCATTATGGTATCCATTCGTTCGTTCATTCGTTCGTTCCTTCCTTCATTAATTCACCCACTCGCTCATTCATTCATAAATGTGGTTGAACTCCCCTATGGGCCAAGCACCGTTCTTTACATTTGAGAAACAGTAAACAAACAAGCAAAGACCCTTGCTCTCATGAGCTTTATGTTTTAGAAGGGGGCACTGAAAATAGGGCACATAATAAACAAGTATCGAGTACATTTGAAGCAGAAAAGTGCTATAAAACATGTAAAGTGGGGCTTCCCTGGTGGCGCAGTGGTTGAGAGTCCGCCTGCCGATGCAGGGAACGCGGGTTCGTGCCCCGGTCCGGGAAGATCCCACATGCCGCGGAGCGGCTGGGCCCGTGAGCCATGGCCGCTGAGCCTGCGCGTCCGGAGCCTGTGCTCTGCAACGGGAGAGGCCACGACAGTGAGAGGCCCGCGTAGCGCAAAAAAAAAAAAAACATGAAAAGTGGAATGCGGGGCACTGCAGTGTGGCAGGGGTGGAAGCAGGTTGCAGAAGGAGGGAAGTGGTCATAATAGGCCTCCGAGAGAAGGTGCTATTTATGCAAAGAGTCGTAGGAGATGAGGAAGTGAGCCGAGCAGGTATCTGGGGGCAGAGCAGTCCAGGCATTGGAACCCAGCTAGAGCAAAGGCTTTGAGGCACTGCTGTGCTTTATACTGTAGGCATGAGCAAAGAGCCTGGGGATATGGGTTGGGGCCCCTAAACCTGCCTAAGGAGTCAGGGAGGAAGTTTCCTTGGAGGAGGTGACATGCAGGCACAGACCTGAAGGAGAAGCAGGAGTCTGCCAAGTGGGTAGGTTTGTGAAAGTGCTCTCTGAGTGGAGGCAACGGCACATGCAAAGGCCTGGAGGAATGAGAGGTGATGGTGTGCTGGGAGCGATACAGGAGGTTCAGTGTTTTGGGGGTGTTGGTGGTGGGGGAAGAGATGTGCAAAGAATGAGACTAGGCAGAAACTTGTGATTGATTATTCTAGAGGTCTGGTATGCCACATGAAAGAATTTGGATTCAGAGGTTGCAAATTGATGGCTGAGGGCTGAAATCAACTGGTAAAACCATTTTGCTTGGCAGTGCTTGCCTTTTTTTTTTTTTTTTTAACTTGAAGGTATAGAGGAGGGATATGCAGGCTTCTGTTAGCCAACAGTCTCCCCAGTCCTCCCCTTTGCCTTAAGCCAGCTTTGCACATTTGTTACCATTGTGTCCTTGAAGGTATTTGGGTTTATAACCCCTGTAAGATGAAGGGGAGCCACTGAAGGATCTTGAGCAAAGATCAGACTTTTCCATTGGAAAATGTATTCTGGGACTCCTTGAAATCGGGGAATTTTTCCTTCATTTTGATAGTCTCATGGTCTAACACAGTACTTGGTACATGATAGGTGCCCAGTGAATTGTTTTCTTGAGTGGGGAATGAACAAGTAAATGAGAGAGGAGATGGGTCGTCAGTGCAGGCCAGGCTGTGGAATATGTGAGGTCCCAACGCTCTCGGTAAAGTGCCTGCCCACTGCTCATGCGTCCTCTCAGTGTGGAGTCCACGAGGACAGCGTCTCTCCAAGAGGAATCCAGAATCACCTGCCATGTTTGTTTTAAAATGCAGACTCCTGAGCCCAATTATAGACCTACTGGATCAAAATCCCTTAGTGGAGCCCAGGCACCTGCATTTTAAACAAGCACCCACTGAAGTTGGAGGACAGTCACAAGACAGGGTATTCTTGAACCACAAGCTGCTTTCGGCCTTGCTTCTGTTTGTTGACCCTCAGGGAAGGCAGACCAGGAAGCTCATTCACCTAAGCCATTCCCATCACCCTTTGTGAGGTAGTTTTCATGACCTCCCCCTTTAACAAAGAGAAACTGAAGACCCCGAAAGGCTGAGTGGGTTTGCCAAGGACACACAGTCAGGTAGGGCTAGGGGGATTGGGATCAGCCCTCCTGGCAATCACTCCAGTGCCTTCTCATCAAGCTGCCCTTCCTGCCTGAGGTTAACCCACTGCAGCCTGCTCTCAACTGTGACCTCCCCAGAAACGGGAAATGTTAGTAGCTCATTTGTGCTTTAATTGAGGTTCCCTTGCTCCAGTGGTTCTCAGACATTGCTAAGTATCCGAATCACCTGGTGGTCTCAAGATACTACTCAGGCCCAGGCCCTCGCCCACTTCCAAGAGCCTCCTGCCCTTTATGAGCCCTCCAGGTGATGCCAAGACCTTCAAAGTTTGAGAACCACGGCTCCAAACTGTGGTTCTCCCAGGTGTGGGCATTGCTGAGCCTCTCTCTGTAATGGTGCAAAGAAGAGTCCATTTTATTCTGAATTTTTTAATCTCCATACTGTTTTCCATAATGGCTGCACTAAGTTACATTCCACTTCTGGGTATTTATCTAAAGAATACCAAGACACTAATTTGAAAAGATACATGCACCCTTATGTTCATCACAGGATTATTTACAATAGTCAAGATATGGAAACAACCTAAGTCCCATCCAGTGGATGAATGGATAAAGAAGATCTGGTATATGTATACTATGGGATACTACTCGGCCATAAAAAAATGAAATCTTGCCATTTGTGATAACATGGATGGACCTTGAGGGTATTATGCAAAGTGAGATAAGTCAGATGGAGAAAGACAAATACCGTATGATTTCACTCATAGGTGGAATATAAAAAAAAACGAAAATAAATGAACAAACCAAACTAAACAAACACAGAGAACAGAGTAATGGTTATTAGAGGGGAAGGGTGGAGGTGGGGTATGAGTAAAGGGGATCAACGGTGTGATGACAGACGGAAACTAAACTTTTGGTGGTGAGCACGCCGTAGTGCGTGCAGACGTTGAAATGTAATGTTGTACCCGTGAAACATATAATGTTATAAACCAATGTTACCTCAGTTAAAAGTAAAGCAATAAATTACAGAAATTTTTTTTAAAAAGAAAGGCCATTTTAGGTAATTGAGAGCAGCTGGGGGAGATCCCCTTGGAAAGGGCAAGGTGGATCTTGTTGCCCTTGAAATCATCTGTGCTTAAAAGCAGAGCATGCAGGCCCAAAGCAGTAAGCAAGCCTAGTGAGAGGAGGAGGTGGTGGAGAGGTCTCTGAGCCCCAGAGATCACGAACAATTTCATCAGACATAAGGATTTTATTTGTTTTTGTTTTTGTTTTTTGCAGTACGCGGGCCTCTCACTGCTGTGGCCTCTCCCGCTAGCGGAGCACAGGCTCCGGACGCGCAGGCTCAGTGGCCATGGCTCACGGGCCCAGCCGCTCTGCGGCGTGCGGGATCCTCCCGGACCGGGGCACGAACCCGTGTCCCTTGCATCGGCAGGCAGACTCTCAACCACTGCGCCACCAGGGAAGCCCAGACATAAGGATTTTAGACCAGAGAAGAAATGAGTAAAAACAGGGACAGAGGTAAATGCAGGGTGGCTCGGTTGGGAGCCGCGGCTGTGGAGTGAGAGGGGGCTTTAGGCCAAACATTGCCGGGCTTTACCTGGGCCCCTGGATCCCCCGTGGGGTGGGGCAACGATGGACTTAGGGGGCCTGTGGATCCCTGAAAGTGAAAGCCAAGCTTTGAGGGGATATGCACCCTTCCAGCAAAAGCCTCAGGGAGGGATAGTTAAGAGGGCAGTGGGGCCTGGGGTTCAAGCCTCCCTTTCCCATCCTATTTGTGCGAGCTTGTGTGATTCACCTCCTGCTTTTGAGCCTCTGTTTTCTCATCTGTAAAGTAAGGCTAATGGTGGTACCCTCCTAATAGAGTCACTCTGAGGATTAAATCACGTGGTGCATACAAAGAATCCAGACCAGAGCCCGGCTCGAGGCAGTACCCAATCAGTGTAAGTTGTTGTTGATAATGTTGCGGTTTCAGAGGGTCTGTGCCCCCCAGAATAGCTTACACTGTTCATACTCATTCTGGGTATGTAGGGGGGCTGCATTAAATTCAACAGACTATTATTAATTATGTCCTCATTCACCCCATCTGAAAGTTGGGGATAACACCTCTAGGATTAAAGGAAAATGAAGCCGCATGTGGTTGGGGGTTCCAGGCAGTGCTAGGCTCACTCATTAGGTGAGTGCCCCCGGTTGAAAGTGCTGGTCTAGTGTTCACTACCAAAGTCTGGTCAGCATATATATGCAACATGGGTGTAGCTGCATCAAAAGATCTTCATCAAAAGATGAATTGGGGCCCTAGCCTATAACTATACTCAATTCTCTTGTAGAACGTCTGTTAATTCTTTTGCGTCTTCCAGGTAGACAGTAGGAATCTGTAGCTAGCAATAATCCAAATTCCCTATTTTTAACTCTAATTTCTTTCCTTGCTTAATACTTTTGGCTGAGACCTCTGGTACAATGTTAGATATTTCACGGTGATCATGGGCAGCCTCATCTCTCGTTCATGAATTCAAACCCTTCAGTTTCTAGATTGAGTAGGAGGCTGGCTTTGTGGCTGAGAGGTGTCTTAGTTAAAGAGGTAGCCATTCATGGCATCAAGTTGTCTAACTCAAGAATGGGTATCTAATTCTGTCAGATGTCTCCATAGCATCTATAGACCAAGTGACTTTTATCCCCTTAGGACCTATTCATGAAAAGTTACTATAAATCATAGAATTGAACTGTCCTTCCATTCTCAGTATGACCCCACGTGGTGGTAAGGTTATTTTGTTATGCTTATGGATTCTGCTTGTTAGGTGCTATTTGTCTTTTAAGTATTAATAACCTAATCATAGGTGAGATTTGTCCATAGTTCTTCATATAAACATCATCAAATCTACATATCACTGTTTATTTGATTATGAAATGTGGATGCTTTTCCTTTCTTCTAGAACAGTTTAATAGCACTGGAATAATATTCTCCTTTAAGTACATGGTAGAATTTCCTTATGAGACCCTCTGGGCCAGATACTTTTTTTTTTTTTTTTTTTGCGGTACGCGGGCCTCTCACTGTTGCGGCCTCTCCCGCTGAGGAGCACAGACTCCGGACGCGCAGGCTCAGGGGCCATGGCTCACGGGCCCAGCCGCTCTGTGGCATGTGGAATATTCCCGGACCGGGGCACGAACCCGCGTTCCCTGCATCGCCAGGCGGACCCTCAACCACTGCGCCACCAGGGAAGCCCTGGGCCAGATACTTTTTAAGGGAGCTAGCTCTTTGATAACTTCTATGGAAACTGATTTGTTTAAATTTTATTTCTTATCTGGAATTAGGAATAATAAGCTATAATACATTTTAAACGGAATTATCCATTTCTTCCGGACTTAGGCATATCCATTAGAATAGTTCAAAGTACTCTTTAGTTCATCTTATTTCCATGCATGTGCTTTCTCCTATTTTTCTTGACTAAGTTAGCTTCTGCTTGCATTCTCTCTCTCTCTCTCAAGAACTGTCTTTTCATTTTTTTCTACTGTAAATTAATTATGCAAATATCCCTCTATACTTGGGGCCTGTTCCCATACTGGTCTTTGCACTTGAAGGGCTAGCATTGGAAATAAACTCATTTAGCTATTTATAGTCTAATAGAGCCTTAAATTAGCTACAGCTGCATTTTAAAAACCTACTTAAATATAGTAAAATTCATAAGTGTACACTTTGAGCTTTGACAAATGGCTATAGCCGTGTAACCATCACCCTATCAAGATATAGGTCATGTCATCTCCCCAGAAAGTTCCCTGCACCCCATTACAGTCAGTTTCCCAACCTCCTGTCCAGGGAGCCACTGTTCTGATTTCTATCACTACCGATTACTTTTGCCTGTTCTATGAGCAGAACTGTACCGCATGTACCTTGTCTGCTCTCTATCACTCAGTTGGTTTTCGCTTTTAAAGGCAAACCTACTTGCTCTGATTAGTAGTGTCCTCTGCAGTAGATCCAGCCCCTCTAGGGGGAGAAATTGGTGCTACCTATTGAAATGTTGATCTTGTGATGGCTACAAGATTCTAGGTTGGGAGTTATTACCTTTCAGTATATTGCAAATAGCATTTCACTATCTTCAGGTGTCTGCTGTTGCTAACATCAGCTTTTGATCTGCTATTCCTTTTAAGATAACTTTTTCTTTTTTTGCTTGGCTGCTTTCGAAGTGTTTGTCTTGTTTTTTTGTAGCTTCACCATGATGTCTTTTTTTTTCTGTAGCTTCACCGTGATATATATATATAGGTATAGATTTATTTATCCTAATTTGCACTTGTTGGGCTTCTTGAAGCCATGCTTTGGTGTCTGGTTATTTGGCACTGATAAAACATCTTATTCAAATTGCTTCTCTTCTGCCCCATTTTCTCTTCCTTTGGGACTCCAAGCGAATGTGTATATGTGTATGTATATTTTAGATTTTATATCTTTTGTCTTTCTTTTGTGTCTTCATGCCACACTCTAGAAAGTTTCTTCAGCCTCTTTTTCCAGGTCACTAATTTTCTCTTTAGTGGTATCTAATATGCCATTAAACCCTTCCACTGAGGTTTAAAATTTTTGATCATTGTAGTTTAACAACAGGAGATCTAGAATCTCCTGTTTTCTTTAAATCTGTCATTTAAGTAACTTCTAATTTTTGTCAACTTTCAGGCTTGGGTTTTATCTCCTTGAACAGAAAAGCAATTATTTTACAATCTACTCCTAGTACCTCAAGTCCAGTTGGTCTTTGTTGTCTGTGCTGGTTTTAGCTCATGCTGTTTATTCATGTGTCTGGATTTTCTGTGTGCTGGACGCCATATTTGAAGAATTATCCTTTTTGAGAAATCTAAAACCTAAGGTATACTGCTTCCAGAGTATTTGTTTGCTTCTGCCCAGGGACTTTGAGTCACCAACAGTACAGGATGACAATATTGTTGGATGAAGTTAATCCAACGTCAAAACTCGAGACTTCTGGGGCATCATGTGATGTGAAGTCAGGCTGTAGTCTGTGTAGGTGCTGGTTTTCTGCCAGTTCACTCTTTTTCTAGGAGTTCTGGGCTAAAGTCAGAGGGCTTAGGTTTAAATCCTGGTTCTACTATGGGACACTAGAAGTTCCTTGTCTTCACTGAGCTCCAATTTTACCTCCAACTGAGGTAAGTACCTTCTCATCTTACATGAGTAACTGATGCCCAGGGGAGATAATTCTTCCAACATCCTACAGTTGTTGAGTTGCAACTACAGAATAGAATCTGGGCTTCTCCAGGCTGCTTTTACCTGAGTTTTCAGTTTTGCAACTTGTATTTAGGCATCTGTATCCCCAAACACCTTGCTTCCCATGCACATAAAGAAGACTCGACAATCTTTATCATAATTACTACATTGAAAAGGAAGAATCTTAATTAGGTTAGAGTACTGAGTCTCCAGGGGAGGCTGGTGCATAGCAAGGGGAAGGAAGGCCAAAGGGCAAGATAGAGCTAGAAGGGCTTGTAGGGCACTAAAAAAAGAGACAGAAGTATCCTGGTATAAATGGTATACCCAGGTACTGGCATCCCAAATGAACAGGAGACAAGCTTGTTCCTAGTTCACTTCCCATGTTCTTCCCCCATTCCCAGTTTCTACTGTTTAAGATCTTTCAGCTCTTATCAGAGGGCACCAGCTGGGCTGGTTCTGAGATGCTGCTTCTATAGAAGGGCCCTGAGTGTGGTTTGGGAGGTAGATGGTTTAAGGATTAGAAATACTGAAACCAAGGATGTAGCCAGACAACTTAGGGCTGAGATTTAAGGACATTATGGCCTTTGTAGAACAACATCATTGCAATAGACTTTTTCTGTGGAAAAGACAAGTTTTGGCAGAGGTCCATCTTCTAGGTTTTCCCCCGGCCTTGCAACATACTCAGTTCCTTATCAGAAAAAACATTTACCAGGAAAATACACTTTTTGCAGTTCCTTGCCTTGGCCTCATTTTCTGCTCCATAAGCCCGCCTGGAGAGGTTCTCATTCCACCTTCTTTAAACAGCCTCCCTCCTCCAATGGCTTGTTGGGCCACCTGGCCTCCAGCTTCCCTGCCCCATCCTGATCCCTGTTTCCTGTGAACCTGGAGTGCCTGGCTGAGGGCTGGGTGGATGGGACAGAGTAGTGGGACCTTGGTAACAGCAAGGACTTCCAGGATAAGAAGTCCAAGAGACTCCGTGATCCAGCTTGACCTGGAATAACTTAAATCCTGGGCCCATGTGCTGCTCTATGGAGCTGTCACATCTTTGATTTCATTATTAAGGTAAAACAGAACAAACACACTCCATATGTGACAGCCCAGGCCTGGGAGAAAGCAGAAGTGCCCTGGTGACAGCTTCTTGCCCATAGAAGGGAGGTCATCTCCACCATCTTGGCCCTTCCCACAGGCACTGATCAAGACCAATAAGGATGATGGGTACCACCTTTTGGAAGGCAAAAACAAAGGAACCTACTCACCTCCAGAGTTGAGAGCCCCGTTGAAATGACCCTCTTACTTCTAGGGGATGGAGCTTGGGCCAGAGCAAAGCTTTTGCTTGTGAAACAAAGGGTGAGTCTGGGAATAAGAGCTCATATTTGTTCAATTTCTTTCTAAGTATGTTTCTAAAAGTGGTAAGTAAAGTTCTTTGTATCACTGTTGATGAAATGTTGACATCCTAAGTCAAAACTTGGTACCCCTTTGTCCTATGGCTTCATCTGGCTGTTGCTCTGTCTTCCATAGCTTAAAGTCTTCAGTCGTGGTTCATCTCTTTACTGACTCGGCCACATCCTTGTGGTTGTGCCTCTCCCGATAGTTACTTATGTGCCAGGCACTGTGCTAAGGATATGATGACGAAGTCTGACCTGTGCAGATACTGAACAAGTAACACAATTAAGTGTCATTACATAGAAGTATAGGTTGCGATGGGAACATCGCAGGCAGACCAAGGATGGTTTGGAGAGGTTGGGCAGAGTGTCCAGTACTTTGAAGTGCTGGTGCCACAAACCTGTAAAAGAAGTAACAAGGTTTTGTATATGTGGGGGGAATGTAAGGGATGTAATATAGAAAAAGAACTTAGAAGATGGCATTTGATGGGAGATGTGTAAGTCTAGATTCTTAGAAAAAAGAGGTCTCAGTGACTGGGGATATGAGGATTGTCTTATAATAAAGTAGAGGCAGCTGTCAGCCTCAAATTTTCTTACCTCATGCCTTCTTAACATCTGATTTTTTTTTTTTTACTCTTTGAGGCTTTATAAAGGTGTTTCTCAAGTCTTATCCAGCATTTTGACTTCTTTTCAGACAGAAGGTTGTTCTGAATAGTTAGAGGTTCGGAAAGTATAGTCCTAGGAACTTCGTTAGAACTGCAAATTCTTAGGCCCCACCCCAGACCTCCTGAAACAAAGTACAGTGATGAGGACTAGCCATTTGTGTCCTCACAAACCTTCTAAGTGATTCTGGTGGACTTTAAAGTTCGAGAACCATGTATGTCGACCATGGTTACTGGTGATGGAAGTCCAAGGCAGCTGTCACTGTGAGCAGGTTGAAGGCATTTAGAGGAAGTAACACAAAGTAGGAGCTTTGAACATCTGGTACGGCCAACTTGGGAAAAATGGCAAAAAGAAGGGCTGACGTTCTAGAACAAGAGCTGGAAAATGTTTTCTGTAACAGGCCAGATAGTAAATATATTAGTCCTTGTGAGCCATGTGGTCTGTGTCACAACTATTCAACTCTGCCATTAAAGTACAAAAGCAGCTATAGATAATATATAAACAAGCAAACACAACTGTGTTCCAATAAAACTTTATTTACAAAAACAAATGGAAGGCTGGTTTGGCCCTTGGGCAGTAGTTTACTTACCCCTATTCCAGCAGAATGACTTATTCAGCGTTTTGGTTTGGTGTTTTCGTTTTTAGCAGCAGAATCCCTTTTCTTACTTAGAACTCTACAGAGCAGGAATTGCTCTGGTTGAAGAATCCACAGCCTACCTGTTCAGTTTCCCCTCTTTCTCTAAGTGGGCCCTAAGGCTCTTCCCCAGAACATATGTTAATGACAGCGCTCCAATATCTGGGGTTGGGGCCACTTAGGCATTGCCCTTGAATGAGCAGGTAACTCTTCCTGAATTCATCTGGGCCTACAACCAAGGTGTGGAGGTAGGAGGAACTAGTGACCAGCCTGAGATCAGGCCCAGACCTTTGCTGCAGCGCATGGACTCTCTTTCTCTGCAGGTTCCAGCCAGCCTGCTGAGGCCAATAGGAATAGCCAGAGTATGAGTGGCCCATCAGACATGCCCTCCATGCCCTATGGCCAGATGAGGGACCAGGCCCTCGGAAACCGTAGCATCCACACCCAGCTGATGCAGATGGTGCTGTCCTTGCGGCAGACGGTGGAGGATAACATCACGCAGCTGATGACCAGGCACCAGCAGCAGGACCTGGCGCTGGAGAAGCAGAGGCACAATCAGGCCGTCAGGGACCAGGAGGCCTTCCTGGGTCACTTAATGTTCCAGATGCTCCACTACCTGCAGTCTGGGGCCACAGGTGACCAGAGCTTCCAACCGCCTGACGCTTCCATGGACTCTAGGGTCGATGTTGGAGGTGGGCAGCAGGCCCAATCATCCAGGCAGATTTGCCAGATGTTTTACCAACGGAGTGATTTTGAAGATACACTTATCAGCTATGACCTGTCCAACCGTGGGATTGACATCTCTGCCTTATACCACTCCAGCTTCCAGGACTACACCTACCAAGGAAACAAATACCACAAGGACGAGAACACCCTGGTGAGGATGGGGGGACATACTCTAGGGGCCCCATCACTAGGATTTACTGAGTCCCGTGTCACGTACTGTGCACCCTCACTGACTCTTCCAGCCCCATGAAGTAGGCACTCTTTTCTTCTATAGGTAAGGGGATGGGCACGGAAGTAAGGTGATGTGGCCAAGAAAGTTGACAAGCTGGGTCTGGTTTCCCCTCCTGTCCCAGCTCTTACCCACTAGGAGTCACTCTGGTTACTGTGGTAAGTGAACCTACCCTCATGGAACTCAGTCTGGTGATGGATATCGTCGGCCATTGGGGAAATGAATGTGAATAATGTTTGCAAGAGCGCTAAGGGGATGCCTGCTTTGGGTGGTCAGGGAGGATGTTTTAAAGGTTGAATAAGCCAGCCATGTGGTGGGAGTCAGGGCGGGGGTCCTCCAGGCAAGAGGAACAGCATGTGTGAAAGCTTTAAGGTGGGAAGGACTTGGAGTGATTGGACAAGGAGACCCATGTGGCTTGAGAAGGGACAGTGAGCGCTGTGACAGAGGTATGGCTGGGATCAGGCCATTGTGAGATGTTAGGATATTATTCTAATGGTGGTGGGAGCAGGAAGAGGCTCCCAGCAAGGGAGGTTCACAGCAGCTCTCCAGCCAGAGGGCGGAGGACCACACGAGCCACACCTTTCCTTCTATTCCCATCTAAGTGACGTGTGGCTGGTGGCTGTCTGCTTTTCTGGGGGCCAAGAGAGTCAGGTATCCCCACTGGCCTCTGAGGGGTCATACCTCTTCCAGTAACTTGAAGGGTCCATCCATGGAAGTGGAAATAGCAGAGATGGATACACGCAGGGCCTGTGCTGGCTAAGGATCCAGGCTCTGGGGCCAGTCAGGTGGAATTCTGCCCATCACCAAGGTCACATGGCTAGTAGTTTATTCAACATTTCTGGGCTACACGCTCTTTAAGTCAAGATCAGAATAGAGCTTTATTCTAGGAGTTGTGAGAATGAAGGCAATTCACAGGAAGCACTTAGTCTAGTGTCTAGAACATAGGAGCTCAATGAATGATAGCTGGTACATAATACAACTATTATTATCTATTGGGCTGGCCAAAAATTTCATTTGGTTTTAAGTAAAAATAAAAGACATCTTTCATTTTCACCAAGAACTTTATTGAACAACGTATTCATTAACCAAACAAACTTTTTGGCCAACCCAATAAATGGCTCAAAAGAGGGAAACTTGCAAGCTGTGAGATCTTTAGGGTTTGTAGAATTTTATCTAATATTAAAGTTGTCAAACATGGATTGCATTGCCTCATGGAGCAGGGAGACCCCCATCTGGGCTCGTCCAGCATAAGTACTTGTGACCTGGTTAAAGGCGTCCATGTAGGGCAGGGCAAGAGGACTGACCTTAGATTCCTTCCATCTCCAGGGCTACATCAACCTTGGTACCAGTGAGAAGAAGATCTGTATTGATCTGCTGGCTGAAAGGGTAAGCCATGTTCCGGCGTGTGCTGGGACCCACCTTCAGGCCCAGGCCCCCTAGAATGTTCTTTGGCATGTTGTAGATACAGGAATAAGACTTAGAAGTTTGGGGAAGGGAGTGGGGAAATAGCTTCTAGAATAGCGCATCCAACCTCCTGGTTGGGCTGTGTTGGGAGGTGTTCTCTGGATGGATATATGATGGGTAAGCTGCTAAGGGAGGCTCTGGATCAAATGTAGGGTTGGGGAAGTTCTCAGACACTTCCCAGTGGATAGCTATTTGTATAATCTTTGACAAGAAGATTGAAGCCTCCGTTCACCAGGGAACATGAAGCATATATGCCCATTTCCTTCTGGGAGGCCCTGTGTTGCAGGGCAAACACCCATATGCGTCCTAGGAGCAGGCTGAAACTTCTTGGGCATCCCTGGTCTAGCTGGGCTCATGCTCTATTTGTCAACAGTTGACTCGGACTGACATGCTGTACATTGATGAAGACCTACTGCAGTATCCTGATTGGAGAGGGCAACCATTGTAAGTAGCCCCTTACAGAGCTGGGGTCTTCTGGTCCACAGGCACCTGTCCTCATCCAGGGAAGGACTCAAGGTGCCAGATTCTCTGCTGGGTGCCTACCTATTTTGGGGGACAATGACTTCTAGAAAATGCCTAGCCCAGAATATCATAGAAGGCAGGCTGGTATCATAGAGATAGCACTGCCCTATAATTCAGAAGGCCCAAGTTCTTGTCCAAACTCTTACAGTTAATATCTGTGTCGCCTGGGGAGTTGAGAGCCTCAGTCCCCTGTTAACCCTGTAAGGACCCTGAGGTTGGATGCTTTGCTCTTTCAAAAAGACCCAAGTCTAGACTATGGGGAAAGCCCACGGGCAGGCCTGGGAAGCACAGGTCTCTCTGGGTCTGTCCACAGCCTGTGGAAAGAAGTAGCCCGGTTCCTGACCTCCGACTGCAAGGCACCTGCCCGCCTTGACCCAGAAAATGTGAGTCTCTTTCCAGCCTTCCTGCCACCCTGGGGGAAGACCATATTCTTGGGGGCCTCTCTGCCTTTCCAGCACAGCCCCTCAGAGCCGGGGCAGAGTGAAGGCCAATGGGTCCTAGCTGAGGAGACTCCTCATGTCTGTCCTCCCACGGGGAGGGAGACGGGGGAACTATCCCTCTTACGTGAGGATTGGTTTTCGACTTCTGCCTTCTGTGTAACTTCTTCAGGTGGTTGTTCTAAATGGCTGCTCCTCTGTCTTTTCCGCACTAGCCATGGTTCTGTGTGACCCAGGTGGTAAGTCAGTGGGCTCTGCGTTCCCTCAGGGAAATAGCAGCATGTGGGCATGAGTGCATGGGCACTGGGCCTTGGGGGAGAAGAGCAGCTTGACTGAAGGCCTTTCCCCTAAAGTACTGGGGTGCTTCCTGCACTGGTTAGAACGTCTTCCTACTATATGTGCTGGAGTGAGGAATTTGGGTTCCCATTTAATATGGACATGTGACAGTCCTCAAGGAGGTCTGCCCCAGGGATGGTGACAACGGGAGCCAACTCATTACAGTATTAGTTGGACTTTTGGTCTCAGCTCCAATCCAGACAGCCCTAGTAAACTAGACAATATAGATGTTCTATCTCCTCAAAAAACAAACAAAAACACCAAAATCAAAAACTGAGTTCTAGACCAAATAAAGCTTGAGAGATTTGTTCTCAGTCTTCTTCTCAACGATGCCTCTTAACAATCTGAAACAAGAATCTCAGATTTCTTGATGAACCTACTGTATGGGAGACTCGTTACCAAGACGACCATTTCACTTGAAGGGGTGGGTCCTTGATTAGCCCATCAATGAGGCCGAATGGACGGGAAGAAAAGAACACATGAGATCACCAGGGTCACATGACCTGAGCCATGTAGAGAGATGAGAGCCCTCCCTGTGCGTGGACCTCAGCCTCCAGTGTCGGTCCGGAGCTGACAAGACTTGCTGATGGCCTGTGTTCTACCTGCTAGCAAGCCTGGCTTGAGTCCCTGGATTCCAAGTCACTTAGAGCAGTATTCTTCCCTTTCTCCTCTAGTGTACCTGCAAAGAAGAGACTTGAGTTTTGTTTCTCCAAATAATGTTTAGAAGAGTGGGTTACTTTTATAGAGGCTGTGCCCCAAAGCATTCATCCCTAAGTAGGAGGGATTACCCAACTAACCTTCTCTGAGTGTAGTGTTGCTGCTGGTCTGAGGGTCCTGGCACGTTCTGACTGGGAGACCCTGGACTAACAGCTCTGTCTCTCTGCTTCCAGAGGCCTTTCTGGTCCCCATCCCCTCCTATGGTGGCTTTATCTTTAGTACCCACCTGTATGCGAAAGTTGAACTGGTTCCTGTCCACCTGGAGAGCCAGGTCAGTGTGGGGCCCCTTCCCCTGCTCAGCCCACCCAGGCTATGGAATGATCTTAGGGCATTTCCAAGGTGTAGGGGGTTCTTGCTTTTCTCCCATATAAGTTATGGAAGAAGGATGGAGAAATCGGGCAAAGAGGGCATGTGGGACTAGTGCCCTGGGTATGAAGGTAAAGGATTGTTCACGGTTTATAGGGGTGAGGAATCAAGGCTTGGAAGCTTCCAAACAGGTGGTTCTCAGGCTGTGTTTGTCTTCCAGGTCACTGAGGCGAGCGCCTATCCATTCCAGCTCACTGTGGACAAGCTGGAGCAAGCCCTGCTCGGGGCTAAGATTGAGGTCAGGAGAGAACAAGGTCTTCAGGGTGGGCACTGCCACCCCAGAAAGGGACTGAGTATGGACACTCTGGTATAACTTGTTCACCGAGACGCTGTGGACACCTTCTTCAAAAGAGATAGTGTCCCAGGGCACGTCCCCCGAGGAGCCCTGGCTATGGCGGCCCCCAGAGCTCCTTCCTGATCCCTTCTGTGGGCAAAAATATGATAGTTGCTCCTCCGAGAGCCCCCTGAGGTCTTGATTAGGTGCTCGATACTCGGTGCCCTAACCTGATCTTTGGCTGGACTTGATGTAGATGTGAAGGACTTGTGTTCACTTGGTTACGTTTGGTTCTTTTTAGGGGAAAAAGGTCAGAGACCTTGTGCTAAGCAACCATCAGAATCCTCTGGGAGACATCTACTCCCGAGACTCAGTGATGGAATATCAGGAATTTGCCAAGAAGTATGAGTTCTACCCCCTCGAGACTAGATGAAGTCCATAAGAAGGGTTCTAATCACTCATAGTCAAGGAGTCAGAACCAGAAATAATAGACCCTAAATATTCTTACTGCGTGGTATACTTTGTGAAGTTACGGACAACTAACTGAAATTGAAATGAAGGAAAATGCACCCACCCGCTCACTACTTCAAACTGTGCCATCTCCTTTCTAGCCTTTGTCCATGTGTACGTACCTACATAACAGTCATCATATAGCATGTTAACATGTTATCTCTGAAGTCCGGAAATAGCCCTCTTAGGGTAGATAATCTTCTTCTATCTAGAAGAAACCCTTATTCAAACTTCGTAACGTATCCAGACCAATTAATGGCAGAGCAAGGGACAAGAGGAAGAATGCTGGGGGAGGTCTACATTCCAGCTCTAGCATCTGCTAGCTGAGGGAATTAACTTTCTGTCTCAGAAACTTAGTTTCTTTCTGTGAAATAGAGGTAACAGTACTGCTTCAAAGGGCTGTTGGGAGAATAAATGAGAAGAAGCACATGAGCACTTAGCCTGCTTTATAAACCTATTTGATTCAGATCTTGGGTGGCAGCTCCTGACTGTACCAGAAGAGACCTCTCTGGGATGCCCAGTCCCTTCCCACTAGTCTCTGCTTGATGGTTGAAGCGTGAGGTCGAATGTTCTCATGTATGTCTTTTGGGTTCTCTTCCTTCCTAGTACCCCCAAGTCAGGGTGAAAGGTCCTCTCTGGTGAAGGAGAGACCCTCTTCTACGTTGCCACACCTCCTGGAAGGGTTGGATGGGCTTCTGGGGCAGTAGGAGTGTCTGATCTGTGTCTAGAGAGGACCATCAAACGAAGCGAGCTAACAATTGGGGAGAACCTGGATATCGTCCTCCCTCTTTCACCCAACCTACAGGTACAACGTACATGTGATTATAGATGAGTTTTACACGCTGTCTGTGTTTGATGAAGCCGTCCCTTTCCATAGTGTTCTGAGCCTGGAGAGGTGAGTTGGTCTTGGCTGGAATTGGGAATGAGAACCATGAAGTGCCTACTTTGCAGGGTGAGTCCATGGGCCATCAGCTTAATTGGCTGCACGCCAGGAACTGAGCTCAGAGCCACTGGGAGTGTGAAAGTGAGCAAAGCATCATCTTTCCTCCCAAGTGTCTTCTCTAAATGCCATTTTGTACATGAGATAACTTGAGGGAAAGGTAGCATATGCGTTGTCAAAAGTGAAGTTGAAGCCCTCCAGAAGGTCAGGGTAGGAACTTCTTGAGAAGTAGGGCACGGGGAAAGAATAGACATAGAGCAGAACTTTCTTGAGGGTAGTATTCGGCCCTAGGATAGGATGAAGCAGGCAAAGCAAGAGAATAGCGTGCCTGGAGGAAGGAAGAGCTTCGCCAAATGCGGGGCAGTAAGAAATAGGTGAACACGTTTTAGAAATGGGGGGTGGCCCACTTGTGTAGGAGCCAACTGAAGGTGGCTTCGGACCAGGTGGGGGAAGACCATGAGCCAGGCTGCGGGCCCTGGACTTCCTTCAGTGGGCACTTGAGAGCTGTCCCATCTGGTTCCACGAGGATACCTTTTGTTGACTTCCTGGCTTAACTGGGGCAGCTGTTTCTTGACTTTGGGTCCCATAGGCCCTTCTGTCTAGGAAGGCCCTCAATGCCACTTTCACCTTCCCTTCATAGACCTCAAGTCTTCATCCTTCAAATATTTCTCCATAATCTTGACTGTACTCTCTCCTCTCCAGTTTGCCTGACCCCAACAAGACCCATGTGATCTGGGGCACCAGTAAGGTGAGTCCCAGCTGCCTGTCCTTGGGTAGGGAAGGAAGTCGATCCAGGAGCAGAAGGCAGACCAACTGGGTATTTCCTTCCCTACTTCTCTTCCTCTAGGATTTTGGCATCTCTGGCTTCCGCTTTGGCACTCTGTACACCCGCAACAGGGAGGTGGCCTCTGCTGTGAGCTCCTTTGGCTACCTCCACAGCATCTCTGGTGTCATCCAGTACAAGCTGTGTCAGCTGCTCCAGGACAGAGGTACTGAGCCCTGTTCAGGGCCAGACCTTGTGGCCACGGGGAATTCCTGGGTCTGCTTGGGCCTCTGACATGCCTTCAACACAGTGAGACCCTGTTCACTGTCTTGGGTTTAACAGTGGCAGGACAGGAAGTTTACAGGAGGGCAGGCTGTAGCTCATATGATGCAGCCGGGTGTAGACAGACGATGGAGGTGCTGGTCTAAAACACTGGCCATCCGGTAACTCGTGCTCTGCTTGGAAAGGGGATCATCAATTGTACTCTAGGACTTAAAGGTGGGAACTTCAGAAATGAGTCTTTGTGTGAAGGTCAATTTTCCCTCCCCCAAAGCTGGCTTGCTTCAGGCAAAGATTACAAAGGAACACCCTGATTCCTCGAATATGATTTAACTTTATCTTCCAGTGTGGCCAAAGGAGAGCTGCCATTTGGGCAAGTTGGTGTGGCTACATCTATGGCACCTGAATTCACCTTCCCCTTGGATCTTAAGTGAATGCTGGCTTCAGAGGGAATTTCCCCCCTTTTATGCCACGGTATAAGGGCTCCTTTTTAAAATTCCCTGTAATAGAGCAGATGCCAGGCCTGAGGATTTAAATTAAAAGCGGAGATATAATGAAACAAACTAATGTAATCAGATGATCTGGTTTAGAAAACAATGTGCTTTCAGCTTTGGGTGGAGAAAGGGGTAGGTAGGAGAAATCCAGCTGGATGCCGCCCTGCATGGTGCCAGGCCCTCTAATAGTTTGGTAGAAACCAGATTCCCAGCTCCTTGAACGCTGGTTCTCAGTCTTGGACGCACACGGGAATTACCTGGGAAGTGTAAATACTGATGTGTAGGCTGTATCCGTGAAGATTTTGATTTCGATGTCTGGGGGTATAACCTGGGCCACCAGGCCTTTTAAAAGCTTCCCAAGTGGTTCTAAAGTGCTCCAATGCTAAGGATAGTTGGGCTAAGATCATCCCCAAGCACGACGACGAGGTTCTTCAATGTCCATTTGTTAGGGTCTAAGGCAGGAAGTAAGGGAGCTATGAGTACCTGCTACTTGCCCAGGTGACAACAGAAGCATCAACCCCGTTTACAGGACACCTCAACTTCTTGCCTCAAGGGTGTAAACTCAAACAGAACTTTCCTACACAATTATTGAGAAGCCCAATGTCTCTGCCTACCTAGTGGAAATGGGTGCGTTGGGTATAAGTCAGCTCAAATATAATACAGTCAGGCTTGGATAGAATCAGCAGGCATGGAGCCCAGGTAGGGAGCATTTTGTCAGGAAGCCTCTGGCAGATCTTAGCCCTGAGATGTGTGACAGCCCTTTTGCTCCACCCATCCGGAATGGGTTGACAATGTGTACCTGCCCATTTATCGCTTCCGGCTGCAGGAGGATCAACTTAAAACAGGTGAGTTCTGGGAATGAAGACAGGTGTCAAAGGGCAGATCTACCTGATGGCTTTTGAGCTCAGCTTTGTCCCTCTGTCCTCCCCAGTACCTGGACCCATGCACATTTGAGGAAGAGCTGCTCCTGCATTGCCGCTTCCTGGACAAGAAGCTGATTTGTCCCGTGGCAAGACCTTCATGTGTAAGGAGCCTGGCTGGTTCTGCCTCATCTTTGCAGCTAGGCCCCTCCTGCTAAGAAGCGGTGAGTGGGGCTGACCTCCCAAGCCTGGCATCCTTCAAAGATGCCCCAGCCACTCCTGTATGATGCAATAGCGGAGTCGTCCTTTTTTTTGCCTTTAGTAGCCTATAGCTCCAGCCCTTCTAGGCCCTCTGTCTCCACTTTCATACCTTTAAGCTCCTCTGTAAACAGGAACTGACAGGCACTTGAGGTATATTATACCTTTTGGGTGTCTGGTCTGTGTCTGCCATTGAGCAGGTCATTGGGACTGTAAGCTCTCAAGAAATGGAGCTCTGCCCATGTGGGACTTGCTGGCTACTAGGTGAGATAGACAGGGAGATGACCTAGAAGTCCCTGTGTGCTATACCCTGGAGTTTAGATTCTCCTCTGAAGGTTATGGAAACATGACATTCATTTTATCTATTGTATCTCGACACATGCAGGTCACTGTTCTACCTGCTGGGAACATAGCAATGAATAAGAGAACATTTATGTTACACAAATATCTTTCTAGCTAATGTGGAAAATAGACTGAGTGAAGGGCCACTAGAGGCAGAGAGAAAATGATGAGGCCAAGGCCATCAGCTAGGTGACAAGATTTGATCTGAGTCATGAAGGTAACTGGCAGGCAGGGGCTGTGATGATGAAGCCAAAAAGAGCCATGGGGGATGCGGCAGGTCGACTTGGAAATCTATCCCAAAGAGGGGAAGGCTCAAGTTCAGCATCCCTGAACGAGAGGCTCTGTGGTGGCCTACTAGGACCCGGCTATATCTGGGGACTACATGAAACCCACTAAGTATTTTTCTCTGTCCCCATTTGGACCCTCTAGCCATTCAGCGGTTCCACCAGGTGCTAGTGGAGCAGGGGCAAGATTGGGGAGTGAAGCAACTGGAGGTTGCAAAGAAGGAGGAAGTGTCTACCTCCCAGCCAGCGGCTCCAGCCAGTCTCACTCTCAGGAAGTCCTGACGTCAGCCTCGGATCTGGAAGGCTGGTATACTGACCTGGAGCTGTGACCTGGGCTTCTCCAGGCATGAGCTCGTTTGACCCCACCATCAGCCCCCCTAAGCTGAGCATCTGTCATTTCTGGAAGCTTTACATCTTTTTAGTCTTCTAGCCATTGTGTGTGTGCAAAATGCTTTTATGGCGATTCCGGTGGGAAAGCCTAGAGAGGAATAAAGGGAGCTCTCTGGATCCCTATTTAGATGGGTTTACTTTTATATTTGATATCAAATAACTTCCATATTCTTGTAAATTCCAGGCCTCTTTTGTTTCTTACTCACATGCTTCATATCACCTTTTGAGAGCTAGATGATTTTTAAATTTTTGATTACACCTAATTAAAATTTAATTAAAAATTAAATTTAGGACTTCCTTTGTGGGGCAGTGGTTAAGAATCCGCCTGCCAATGCAGGGGACACGGGTTCAAGCCCTGGTCTGGGAATATCCCACATGCTGTGGAGCAACTAAGCCCGCGCACCACAACTACTGAGCCTGCGCTCTAGAGCCCAGGAGCCACAACTACTGAGCCCATGTGCCACAACTACTGAAGCCCACGTGCCTACAGCCCATGCTCTGCAACAAGAGAAGCCACCGCACTGAGAAGCCCGTGCACTGCAACGAAGACCCAACGCAGCCAAAAATAAATAATTTTTTTTAAAAAATTAAATTTAGTTTTTAAATTCTAAAGCAGGCTGTATGTGAAGAACACTTCTGGGGCAGATCAGAAAGGAAGGGAAACCGTGATGCCTAATTGGCGGAGCATTTTCTAGGTGTTGGGTGCAATGTCCCACAGGATCCTTTCACAATCACGCCCACCTTATACACAAGTGGCTAAGTGGCAGGATGGGGGCATAACTCCAAGTATGAGTTCTTTCCATTCTTGCCTTTTCGAAAGGCTTGTAAAGTGAATCTCTGGTGATAAGCCTGAGGTCTTCCATTTCCATCTCTAGTGTTTCCAGCTGTTCAAATCATACCTCCTGTGCATTTCTCTGCAAAGCCGTTGTACATCTGAGCTTCAGTCTGAGCACCAATGCTGTGAAATAGGCAGAGTGGGGACTACCACCATTTTACAGATGATGGAAGAGCTGTTAGCACCCACCAATGGCTTTGGTCAGTCACTTGGGTTTGCATGACAGGCAGAAACATGAGAGACCTGGGGAGAACCACCTCCTGACAGTATCTTGAGACCTTGCTAAATTCACTTATTAGTCCTAGTTGTTTTGGAGGGGGATTTCATTGAATGTTCAATGTACACAATCATGTTGCCTGCGAATAAAGATGATTTTCCTTCTTTCCTTTCAATATTTATGTCTCTCATTTTTCTGTTCTAATTGCATGGCCTAGAACCTCAAGTATAAAATTGAATAAAAGAAGTAAGAGAGGATATTCTTGCCTTGTTCTCAATCTTAGCAGGACTGAGTTCTGTCTCTCATTCTTAAGTACTGCACGTATTTTTCATACTGCCTTTACCAGATAGAAGAATTTCCTTCAATTCCTAGTTTGCTGAGAGATCTACCATGAATGAGTGTTCAATTTTTGTCAGTTTTTTTTTTTTTTTTTGCAGTACGCGGGCCTCTCACTGTTGTGGCCTCTCCCGTTGCGGAGCACAGGCTCCGGACGCGCAGGCTCAGCGGCCATGGCTCACGGGACCAGCTACTCCGCAGCATGTGGGATCTTCCCGGACCGGGGCACGAACCCGCGTCCCCTGCATCGGTAGGTGGACTCCCAACCACTGCGCCACCAGGGAAGCCGAAACATCATATTCTTAATCTTACCATTTTATCCAGTCTGATGATCTTTTAACTGGTCTTTGGTCATTAATGTAATCATTGATATGGCTGTACTTAAGTCAATTATCTTGCTATTTGTCTTCTATTTGTGCCGTATGCTCTTTGTTCATTTTTTCCTTCCCGTATGCCTTTTGAATTAATCAGGCATTATTTGGTATCCCATCTATTCTTAATTATACCTTTTGACTTTTTTAAAAAAAGTGTTTGCTCTAGAGATTACAATATATATCCATTGCCCTCAGTGAGAAGTTCACAGTCCTTAACAGGGTTTATTAAGATTCATGACCTGATCCCTGATCGTATCTCCAACCTTTCTCCTGAACCCTGCAAGCTCCGGGGGTCGGTATTAGGCTTGTCAAAGGCTTTCTTCTGCTTCCAACACCCCACACTCCAGCTAGCTAACTAGGACTCAAGCATCACTTCCTAAGTGTTTAGGGTGAATGAATGTGTGTGTAAGGCTTCCTGTATGGGGCCAATGCATGTGTGTGTGTGTCAGGGAAGGGGGCAGCGGTGTTAAATCTCCCTGCCGCATGCTTCCCAGGCACCCAGTAATCTTTCTTATTAGTTAGCACATTTGTATGTCTGCCTTCCCAGTCAACCATGCAGGCCCGCTGTTTGTTTTGCCATCACTGTATCCCAGTACTTTGCAGAGATCTTGCATGACACAGGCATTCAATAAGACTACTTACCTGAATTAAACAGAATGATATGACTTAAATGGAGAGAACTGGCTTATTTTACATAGAGGAACAAAAAGTCTTGAGAGCTGCTCAAGGTCACAATGTTAGTGGCAAGGCCAAAGCGAAGACAAGAAGTGGAGTGATCCGGAGACAGCCAAGTCTTCCCAGCCAGATCTGTACTGATGGATCCTGCTCATTGCTTTTCATGGAGAAAAGGAAA
Organism: Neophocaena asiaeorientalis asiaeorientalis; assembly: GCF_003031525.2. Classification (NCBI taxonomy): domain Eukaryota; kingdom Metazoa; phylum Chordata; class Mammalia; order Artiodactyla; family Phocoenidae; genus Neophocaena; species Neophocaena asiaeorientalis. The sequence continues at coordinate 15,643,059 of NW_020173674.1, read as the reverse complement.
CTTTTCCTACTCAAAGCCTCGGCACAGGCCTGGGACCTTGGTGGTCTAACTCATTGCCAAAGTGCAGGGTCCCAGGCAGAGTTCACCAGATGTTCTGTAGAACGAAAAGAGGAGAAATTACAAACTCAGGTCAAAAGCTTTCATAGGGGAAGGATGTTTTCAGGATGCCCTTAATCGAATTAATGTAAGTCCGGAAAGCCTTTTCCATGGGCCGCAACCAGGCATACATTTGTCCAGTAACCTCGGTGACTCTACCTGTAAATGGGGACACTAAGTCCGGGAGGCAGAGGGAGGGGCCCCCGTGTGCCAGGGGCGGGGAGACCGGGGCGGGAAGGCCGCCAGGGCGCTGAGGCCGCAGAGAGCGGAGGTGGCAGCGGGCAGCCCGTCCCTTCCAGGCGGAGCTCTGGCCCTGGGCCCCCTCCCCTTCCGCGGCTTCCCCTCCCCGCCCCACGGTGCTGCAGCGTGTGCGCTCCCTGCGCGCAGGCCACACCCGGGCGTCCTGCGGCCTCGGGCGCGAGTTGACGTACTGTGCCCGGAACCTTCTGGGAAGCCCGACCCGGCGTGGACGGTCCCGAGTGCGAGTGCCTGGGCCCGGGTGCCCTGCGCACAGCGGCGGAGAGCGAGTCCGGGCGAGGATTCGGACACAGACTGCGCGTGCCTGAGTGCCGGCGGCGGCTCCTCCAGCTCCGCAAGTAGGTGCAATCCACGCTTTGCAGAACAGGGGGCCCGCGGGGTCTCCCTTGCCCGGGCTCGAAGCCTCGCTGCAGAAGTCCCGGCCCTTCCGTCTCGAAGCCTTTTTACAGGCATAGGATGAGGGGGGGCGAGGTGAGGCTGGGGAGAGCCCAGTCAGTTGGGGGAGACCCCAGAAAAGACTTAGTGGAGCAAAATTTAACCGAGGAGCCCCCTGGGTTTCTGGGCCGCTGGTTGGTCCCCCATCATTTGGTGTTTGGGGCTTGTGCATCAGGACTGGGGAAAGCGGCGAGGAGTTATAATAACATATTTTACTGAAGTTTGTCCATGAGCCAGGATTTGTTCTAAGGCATTTACACTAACATATTTATGTCCTCACTGCTACCCTATGCGGTAGTTACGGCTACACCCACCGTGCCCACGAGGACGCTGGCTTAGAAAGTGGAGGAGTTCACATCTGAACGCCGGATGAGACCAGCCCCTCCCAGCGGCCACGCCTCCCCCACTTCGGGAGGGAGCGGGGGTGGGGCCTTGGGCTCTGCTCAGGGTCGTGCACTTGCACTTGTGGGAACCCCACTTGCTTCTTCTCAGGCCCCACCCATCATCGACTCGAAACAACCAGATAATCTCATTTTATCCTTTACTTCTATTCGCAACAGTCACCACAAGACCCCTGGACTCCAGGCTCTTTCTACTTTAAGTCAGAGAATTTTAACTTGGTTTTTGAAACTGACGTCGGCAAGAATGGAAAAAGAAGCTGGTGACTCTTTAGGCTGCAGAATGCAAAACTTCCACAAAAGTAAAACAAGCTGAAGCAGCCGTTTATTAAAGTTGTAGAAAAGTAGCAAGTACAGCCCCTGTCTGTAGATCCTTAGCAGAGTCGATGCCTTGAAGCGATTGCGCGCACATGGTTACAACTAGTAAGGGACACAGGAAGTGATGAGTATATAAACTTGAAGGAAGGGGCAGATAGAGAAGGGGGAGGGCCCCGTGACTCCCAGTTCATTTTTGTTGCTTGGTGCTAGGAAAGCCCTTGATCAGATCAGGCACTGAGTGCTTTTGTCTTTCTGCAGATGTTCATACTCCCTCAGAAGGACTCCGGGACACCTACCACCTCTCCGGGTTCAGTCTCCACACAGGGCCTGCACAGTAACCACGGGGATGGTCTGGAAAGAGAAGGCTCCGGAAAACCAGACCAGAAGCCGCTGAAGCTCTATGGAGTGGGTGATCCCACTGCCATGTTCTCCTCCGACAGCCCCTACCTGTCCTCCAGAGGAAGCATCATTAAATGGTTCTGGGATTCAGCAGAGGAGGGCTACAGGACCTACCACATGGACGAGTATGATGAGGATGAGAACCCCAGTGTGAGTGAAGGCCCCCTTCCCACTGGGACACAAGAGAGCACCGGGGTGGGGGGGCGGGTACCCCACTTTGACCAACAGGGCAGCACGCAGCTTGCTATTGTCATGTTGGAGTTATGCCCCTTTGACTCCCTAGGGGGTGTCTTATGTTGCTCAGAGAGGCCCCTGTATATTACCTGAATCAGAAGATGGCCCATTTATAATTAAGGGAACCTCGATTTGTGAGGGAGGAATTCAAGAACCATGGAGTGTGCTCTTATATGGATTCTGATCCACAGCCCATCGACTATCCAATTTTAGATCTGGGACAGAACTAGGTTTCAGGTTGCAACTGTTTCACTTTTGGGTTGTGTATTCTTGAGCTAGTTACTTAATGTCTTTGAACCTCAGTTCATCTCTATAATGGGATAGTAATACCTCCTCTATAGAACTGTCACAATTAAATGAGATCAGGTACGTAAGTTACTAGCACGGTGCTTCCACATAGAGCATTCAATAAATGGTAGTTGCTATTATTATTAATGTTACCTGCCCCAATTATTATAACTTATTACCAGTAATACCTTCAGAGGGTAGAGAGCTGTCACGAATAACCCTTTAATAATCTTTATTTGTTGAGCATGTACCAGGTGCTGGCACTGTTCTATATACCAGGGTTACAGCCGTGAACAAAAATAAAGTTCCTGCCCTCATGGAGTTTATAGTCTAGTATGGGAGACAGACATATATGTATATAATATGTTGGGATAAGTCTTGTAGGGAAAAATAAAGCAGGGTAATAGGATAGAGACTGGTGGGGTGGGCTGGGGATATTACTATTTTATGTGAGGTGGTCATAGAAGGTCACTTTAATATGGTGACATTGAAGCAGAGACCTGAAAAAAGTGAGGGATTGTATTAGTTATCTCTTGCTGTGTAACAAAGGACTTCAGGTCTTAGCAGCTTAAAACAAATAGCTCACAGATTCTGGAATTCAGGAATCTGGGTGGTGCTTCAGGCTAAAGATCTCCTGGGAAGTTGCAGTGAGGCTGGGGCTGCAGTCTCATTTGAAAGCTTGGTGGGGTGGGGAGATGATCCACTTCCAAGCTCACTCACATGGTTGTTGGCAGGCCTTGGCTCCTCACCACGTGGTCTTCTCCATGGAGCTGACAGGGCCTCTTCTTGCGGTACAATGACCCTTGTTCCCGTTCCTGCCAGAGCACCAGTTTACTGTGTACATTCTTTCATCCTGTAAACTGAGGCTCTTGAGAGATACAGCGGTGTCTCGGGCATGTATCCAGGCTTCAGGGACTTCCCATCTAGTGGGTGAGATAAAGCCTATACATCAGTCCCTGTGACCTGGGACAGAAACTGACTAGTGCCGTAAAGGGGGACAGATAAAGTGCTTTGGGATCCAGAAGAAGAAAAGATCCCTTGCAGGTGGAATTTTGAGGAAGGCTTCCTGGAGGAGATGGCATTTGCACAGAGCTTTAGAAATGGGAAGATAGGATCAGGGAGCCATGTGGAGGGCATGGCTTGAGCAAAGGCCAGGAGGGGTGGTGGGAAAGGCGAGATTGCAGAGAGCTTCGCTTTGCTGCCTTGGTGCGCCCCCCCGGGGCCTTCTGATGGCACACTCTGCTGTGCTCACATGGCTCTGTACCTCTCACCTCCAGGGCATCATTAACTTGGGCACCAGTGAGAACAAACTCTGCTTTGACCTGCTGTCCAGGCGGGTAAGTCCCAGTGCACCTCTGGGTGGCATCCCCAGCTGCAAGGGGCTGTCTTCTCTGGGATTCCTTGGAACACTTCCCCCAGAAAGCCTGCTGCTTGCTTCAGCGGCCTTGGGGACCACTTTCCCTCCATCTTGGGAGAGTCACCTCCCCACTGTGATCCTCCTTCTTCACTTCTTCTGGCTCTTTCCCTCCTCAGTTCCTCCTGCTGGCTGGGTCCCTGCTCTCAGGGGGAGATACTCGGTGTTGTGTGGTCAGTATTTAACAACTGGCCCTGGGAGAAAGGGGCCCCTGATCGGTAGCTTTTCTGATTCCCATAGTGTAAATGCCCCCACTGTGGCCGATATCAGGCTATTGCCGTGACATCACTGCATGCAGAGCTGGGAAGAGAGGTGCAGGGGCACCATCACGTGGTAGTCCCACCATGCAGACACGTGGACGGAAAGAACCTCCAGAGCACAGATGAGAGCAAAGTGGAGCAACATAGACAGGAGCAATATTGTTTGAGCACTTTTTACCTTTATTTTTACTGTAACTGACTTACATAATTTATATGTATAGTTTATATAATGTAATTTTTGAAAATGGTACAGTTTGCAAAATTCCTGAAATCAGATTTCTTTCATTTATTTTTTTAAATTGAAGTATAATTGCTGTACAGTATTATACAAGTTACAGGTATACAGTAGAGTGACTCACAATTTTTAAAGGTTATACTCCATTTATAGTTACTATCAAATATTGGCTATATTCCCCGTGTTGTACAGTCTATCCTTGTAGCTTATTTTATACCCAGTAGTTTAGACCTCCTAATCCCCTACCCTTATATTGCCCCTCCCCCTTCCCTCTGCCTGCCAACTCACAGATAGAGAAAATAATCAGATTTCTTGAGCTGGTGTGAGCCATCTCTAGTAAACTGCTGGAACTATCTGATGAATGTGTCTCTCGAGGCCTAAGAGTTAGAGTTTGGAACTGTGGAGAGAGTGATACTTAACCCAAAGGAACATATTTCCAAAGGGAAACATCTAAGCTGCAAGGGGAGAGGGGTGTAGGGAGTGGGCTTGAAAAGCCTGTTGTACCCAAAGCCAGCTCCCCACTCTAAGGCAGCTCAGTGCCATCCAGTAGAAATAAACTGTGAGCCACGTATATAATTAAAAGTTTTCTATTAAATAAGTACAAAGAAACTGGTAAAATTCATTTGCATCATGTATTTTATTTAGCCCATTGTATCTAAAATATGGCTATTTCAACATGTAATCAATATAAAAAATTATTAATGAGATAGTTTACATACTTCTTTCATATAAGTCTTCAGAATCCAGTATCTCAATTCAGGAGAGTCACACATAAGAGCCACATGTGGCCAGAGGCCTCTGTATCGGACAGTGCAGTGCTCAAGGACGAAGGAGAAATGGAAGAGGCTGGGGTTATAGACACGTGGCTCATTCCCTCTCTTCCTTTTGGTCCTGCCGCCCAAGGCTTCTGCCTTTCCTCGACTTTGTGGGTGTGATGCCCTGGGAGTCACTAACCCAGCACCCAGGCAGGGTGGGGATGGTCTGGAAATGGCCGCATTTTCCAAAGTGTAAGTTTGAGCTGAGCCTGCAGGAAGACAGTGGCCTGAGTCCCTCCATGACTTAAAGCCAAGACCGAGGTAGGGCACCTAGTTCTGGGACCTCTTCTGTCACCCCGTTGGAGGAACTGAGGTGTGCGGTCTCCTATCGCTGCCTCTGCAAATCCGCCCCTCTGGTTTTGTTGGGCGGCGGTGTTGTCTAAAGAGCACTGGACTAGGAGTCAAAAATTCTGGTTTGTCTTAGCTTCACCACTTGCCGGTGCTGTGATGTTGGCTGAGCCACCTGACATTTTTTTTTTTTTTGGTCGTGCCGGGCGGATCATAGTTCCCTGACAAGGGATTGAACCTGGGCCCGCTGCAGTGGAAGCGCACAGTCTTAACCACTGGACCGCCGGGGAAGTCCCACACCTGACATTTTTAAGCCTCAGTTTCCTCATCTGCAAAATGGGCTTGAGAATGCTGTCCCTGGGCTGCCCCTGTGTCGGTTTCTCTGATAAGCAGACCAAGCCCTTGGCTTTAGAAGCCCTGGTGCTGCGTGGATGCAGGTGGCAGGGCTGGCCCTCACTATGAGTGTGTGCGTTCCTCAGCCCTGCTCTCCCCTGTCTGTCCCCAGCTGAGTCAGAGCGACATGTTGCGGGTGGAGCCGTCCCTGCTGCAGTACCCTGACTGGAGGGGACATCTGTTGTAAGTAGCACCTGTAGGCCAGTGGTTCTCAACCCCAGGGCGGTTTCCTTCCCCAGGAGACATGTGGCAATGTCTGGAGACATTTTTGGTTGTCGTAACTGGGAGGGGGTTGCTCCTGGCTTTTCTTGGGTAGAGGCAAGGGAAGCTGCTAAACCTCCTGCAGTGCCCAGGACAGGCCCCTCCACAGGAAAGAATGATCCGGCCCGAAACATCAATAGTGGCGGGTTGAGAAAGCCTGCCCTAGGCTGAGGGCCTAGTCCTGGAGAGCTGGCAGTCATGGGGTCTCCTGGAGTATCTGCAGGGAACTAGTGCCTCCTGCCCATCGCACCCCCACTCAGCGGCTCCCTGGCTTGGTTTCTCTTGAGTCTGAGGAGTGGAGAGGGCCTTCAGGCCAGGAGCCTTGTCTCCAATTTCTCAGTAGCTTTAGAGGAGCCAGAATCAGCTTAGGAGGAGATGGTTGGGGCCTTCTGCTGGTAAGATGGGAAATAGTAAGTAAAACTAATAAGAGTTTATATTTATTGAGCACTTGCTAGGGCCCAGATGCTGTCCTAAGGATTTAGTGCTGGAGCTGGACTTGATTCCAAGAGTAATTCCAAGCATGTGCTCTTATAATAATTAGGATGGTGGCCCTAGAGTCTGACCACTGGGCTTGAGTGTGGACTCTGCCACTAACCAGCACGTAACCTAACTCCTTCAAGCCTCAGTTTTTTTGTCTGTAAAATGGGGATAATAATAATAGTAGTTGTGTCAGAGGGGTTTTATGAAGAGTAAATGAGGAATATTCTCTAAATAACACCTGCATAAGGTAAATGCTTGTAAATATTAGCAATAAGTATGATAATAATTATTATAATAATTATGTTATCCTTCATTATATTATATATTTTACTATATTAATGTGCTATTATTACTATTACCATTAGCTAGATCTGTATGGAGAGTGTTACTTTTTGATATTCCTGCAGTCTGCTGCTTAGGTGGGGTCAGGTGTCCTAGAAGTACTGGAATGGAAGTTTCGACGCATGCGGGTAGTGTTGGGACCGAGGAGGGAGGTGGGTACCAAGGAGTGGAGACAAATACTGATCGTATTCCCATTGTGGGCAGCAGAGAAGGGTAATGGCAGCTGCCTGAAGATTCACCAGAGGAGCTTTGGGATGGACTTGGGGTCGGAGCCCCTCTGATGAGCACTGCCCATCTGTCTGTCTGATCTCCAGCCTCCGGGAGGAAGTGGCCAGGTTCCTGTCTTTCTACTGCAAGAGCCCCGCACCCCTTAAACCAGAGAACGTGAGTAGCCCCCTCCCCTGCTCCTTCCTGATCTTCTGCCCCCTCCCCAACTTTTGGCTGGCCAGGGGTAAGTAGGGTCACTTAGTTTTGATTTGGAATTAGGAAGACCCCCTCCCTTCTTGCCCCTCATCCTAGATATTCAGAGTTTGGGTATAATTTCTGCCCCGCTTTGTTCTGTGGCCCCTCTTTGCCTCCACACCTTCGGGCAGGACTCTGAGTGACCAGCTCCCTCTTCCTTGCTCAGTTGATCTAGAACAGGGTCCCCACGAATAGGCCACACAAATGGACTTGGCTGTTAGTCAGGAGGGGCCTGCAGGTATGACCTGGCCCTCCCTCTGTGACCTGGCCCTCCCTCTGTGCCCTCCTGGGTTAGAGGCTGCAGGCCCTTGCACCCTCCTGGGACAGATTCATCTTTGTCCCATGGATGTGTCACCCTCAGGTCGTGGTTCTGAATGGCTGTGCCTCTCTCTTCTCCGCTCTGGCCACAGTACTGTGTGAGGTGGGGGGTAAGTAGACTGCAGCCCATTCAGTACCAGGGGCTGCCCTATGCCTGCAGTGTCCCTAGCTGCCTGTCCTCGAGGCCTGCATCAGGGTGCTTTTGCCATAATAGACTGTTAGACCACAGGGGGCTTAACTAAGGGGCCAGACAAGACGCCAGGGGTTGGCAGTTCCAGGGGAAGTCAAGGTGATGCCAGGGTTCTGGGCCATTTCTCTGTGACGACCTCACGTGACAGCATGTCCTAAAGCAGGAAGAGAGGGAGGCTGTGCTGTGCCTGTCTCTTTTTTACTGGGAGGGAGGAAATGGGGCTACTCTTTCCTGGAAGAGTCCCCGCAGGGCTCCCCTTGCATCCTTCTGGCCAGGACGGACTCACAAACCCATTCCCAAAGCAGTCCCTGGCGAAGGGGAAGAGAACCCTGGTTGGCTTAAACCAAACTTGCTTCATCCCCCAGGGCTGGGGGAAGGTGCACCTTCCTTGGACTTATTGCTGGTCATAGCTGAAAAGTCTGGTGCTCTCTTAGCAAGGAAGAAAATTGGAATGGCTGTTGAGTATCTAGCCAGCAGTGCTTGCTGCAAGAGCCATGGTCAAATCAAGGACATCTTGACCATAGTCATGGTCAGGGGCTGTTGGTTGCCAGGAACAGAGACCCACTCATATTAGCTTAATTAATAATCATAATTTAGTAACATTTATTGACCCCATACTACGTTTCAGGCTGGCCTAAGGCTAGGCATAGTCTGTCATTTAATCCTCACTCTAACCCCGATGAGGTAGGTTCTGTGCTTATTCCCATTTAACAGATGAGGAGATTAAGGCCCAGGGGTTAAGTTACTTGTTAAAATAACACAGAGAGACGTAATAACCAAGTTTTGAACCCTGAAAGGAAGATTCATCACAAGGATGTAATAGGCAATTTCCTACCCGTTCTAGAACCATCAAGAGTAGAATTAGCGTCATACTCTCTGTCTCTCACTGGCGTGTGCAGTCCCCCTCCCCCGCTTCTTATGCAGGCCTCTCTCTGGACCTTGCTCAGCTCTGTTTGGCCCAGGTTGTTGGCTCAGCTCTGACTCCATAGGACCCTCGCATTCAAGTGCATGTTCTCGTCTCACAAGGATCTGTGCTGCTTGGAGCAAAGTCCTGAGGCAGAGAGAACGTGATGGGTGTCTGGCCAGCCAGTGCATTGGCTCCTGGGGTCATTTGTCTACCTCTGGCCCAATCCCTGCGGCCGGGGGAGGGAACATGTAGGGCAAAGTCTGCCCCTTCCAGAGATGCGAGGCGGGGGTGGGGTTGTGCTGAAGGGAAAGCTGGGAAGGGAGCAGCTTGACTGATGCACCCCCTTCAGAGCTGGAGGAGCACCTTTACCTCTGCCTTAGAGCGGACTTTGGGCGTCATCTCATCAACCCCTGTGTCCACAGCGGGAGTCTTCTGCATGACACCCCCTCCCCACCGAGCGGTGTCAGCCTTTGGCTTCAGTGCCCCCAGCGGGGGAGCATTCACTCCTCCAGAAGTGGCACATTCTGTCTCTGGGCAGTTCTGTGTCTTGTCAGGTTTTCCCATTTGTCACACCCAGATCATCACCCTGCAGCTTCGACTCCTGTTCCAAGTCTGTGCTTGCAGTAACCCAGCATGTCGTGTGCTTCTGAGGGATCTAAGCTTCAGTTTCCTCATCGGTAAAGTGAGGATAATAACAGAGTGATTGTGAGGGTCAAATGAGATTAAAAAAATAAATATTTAGCACAGATCCCCATACATATTAAGTGCCCGATAAATGGCAGCTACTAATTATTAGAAAAGGGACTCAGTGGATCCCAGCTTGAGAAAGGGTTTTGGGAATTGAGAGAGGGAGCGTGTTCCCCAGATGTTCCCCAAGCACACTGAAGGCTTGGAGAGGCGTGGGGTCAGTGGACGGGGGTCTGGGTGTTCCGGCCAGAGGGTGACGGGCCCTGGCCCACTCCTGCCCCCAGAGGCTTTCCTGATCCCTGCCCCTTACTACGGAGCCATCACGCAGCATGTGTATCTCTATGGCAACGTCCGACTGGTCTGTGTCTATCTGGACAGTGAGGTAAGAGTTCCTGGGACCCCAGGTTGGACCTGGGCCTTCCTTGTAGGCCGAGATGTTCCTCTGTCTGAATTTGAGGGTAGAAATGAGAGGAAGTCCATGCCGAGGCCTCTGGGGTTATGGCTGAAAGGAGGGTGGAGCCTTCTGTTGGCCATGGCTGCCCTTGCCTAGGTGCCCTGGGGACACCCGATCTTCCACCTCTGAGATCCCTGGGGTCGATGCAAAAGCCAAGGGCAGCCCAGGGAGACCACACCGGAATGGTGGGGTGAGAACGGGGCAGAGCGGACCTCAACATGGAAGCCCACGGACCCCAATCAGTGGACCTCAGGGGGCTCTTCCCCAATCCTAGGAGCCGTGAGGGTGTCCCTGATGTGATGGGGTGGGTGGCAGTGAGAGAGGAGTGACCCCCCTGTGTTTTTCTGAGATTGTTCTAAGAGGAGGCTGGAGATGACAGGGGTAGGAGAGGCCCCAGCGTCCAGGTCTGGGGGGGGCATCACTGAATTTGGCTGGTGGCCCCAGAGTCCAGGTCTGGGGGGAGGGTCACTGAATTTGGCTGGTGGCCCCAGAGTCCAGGTCTGGGGGGAGGGTCACTGAATTTGGCTGGTGGCCCCAGAGTCCAGGTCTGGGGGCGAGGGTCACTGAATTTGGCTGCTGGCTTTTGTGGATCTTCTTCCAGGTCACTGGGCTGGAGACACGCCCCTTCCAGCTCACAGTGGAGAAGCTCGAGATGGCGCTGAAAGGAGCTAATTCTGAGGTCTGGGGATCAAATTAAACCCAAGGCTGGAAGGCGGGGGGGCCTGAGCAGGGCATGGACCCCCTTCCTGTGACTGATCTCCTGGGAGTAGTGGTGGCACTCTGTGATGGGGACGGGGGGTAGGGTGGTAGCATGGAACCGTTCTGGGGGTCAAGCGGGAGCCTGCCCATGGAGGGCTTCCTGCTAGAGAAAGACTCTGAGACTCTCAGTGTACAGAGAATCAACTAGAGAGCTTGATTAAAAATACTACCCCCTCGGGCTTCCCTGGTGGCGCAGTGGTTGCGTGTCCGTCTGCCCATGCAGGGGACACGGGTTTGTGCCCTGGTCTGGGAAGATCCCACATGCCGCGGAGCGGCTGGGCCCATGAGCCATGGCCGCTGAGCCTGTGCGTCCGAAGCCTGTGCTCCGCAACGGGAGGGGCCGCAACAGTGAGAGGCCCGCGTACCGCAAAAAAAAAAAAAAACAACTACCCCTCACTTCTCCCGATTCTGACTCAGCAGGTCAAGCATGGAGCTTAGAAGTCTGGTTCAGCAGTCTCTCTGGTGATTTGGGGAGGTGGTCCCCCTCACTCTGAGGGGATCTGAGGCCTCCCGAAGAAAGGCATAGACCAGCAGCCCTCCAGTGGTTCCTGTCCAGTCCACTTTTCAGAAATCTGTCAATCTGTTGTTTTTTTTTTTAACCTTGGTCATAAAATCCATATATGCCCACTGTGGGAATTTTAAAAGCACAAACCACCACCCATAATTCTACCAACAAAGGCAACTTCTACTGGCGTTTGGGCATATTTCTCTCTGAGCTTTGTTCTCTGCATTTGTTCTCTTTTATAGCTGATACGATGCTGCAGATATAATTCTTTGCCCTTATTCGTTTCGTGTTGGGTGGTGAACACGTTTCCCTGGGATCCAGCCCAGTGGGACCGTGTGGCCTTGGGGAGGAGCTGAGGGTCTCCTGTCCCACTGATGGTTTCAGGGTGTGAAGGTCAAAGGCCTCATCCTCATCAACCCCCAGAACCCTCTGGGTGATGTCTATTCCCCAGGAGAGCTGCAGGAGTACCTGAAGTTTGCCAAGAGGTGAGGCACCCCACGCTCACCCCGTAAAGCGTGTGACGGATCAGGGTTCCGATGTGAGCTTTGGTGCAGGTCCTGTTACCCCCTTTACCCCACTGTGGGTTTCTACCTGCTTTGGCCCTTCCTGGCAGTGGAGTCAGGGGGTAGGGCTTGGTGGGATGCTACTTCTCTCTTCCTTTTTATAACAGCAGCTGCCGTTATTGCCCGCTCTAGGGGCCAGGCCCCCCGCTAAGCACCCTACATGCTCCAGCTCCTGTAATCCTCCCAACGACCCTATTAGGTACAGATACTGTCATTATCCCATTGACCGAGGCTTAGAGTCAGGGGTGGAGCCAGCCGTGAATCTGGGTCCGCCTGTACTTAACTGTGGCTGGAGGTGCCCGAGGGCTCCGCCTCCCCCGTCCCCCCACATTGCTTCAGAATCCCCACTGTCATCTGCCTTGTGTGTGCGCGGCTTTTTGTTTGTTTGAAAGAAATAGACAAAAGAAGGGTGTTCCTGGAAAAAACAAGTTTGGTAACCCTGGGCTAGACCGTGGTCCTTCTGGATTTCTGATTCACTGCCATCCCACCCTGGGGGATGCATTTGACCTACCAGCCAAGCTCTCTCCTCCCCACGACCTGCCCTCCAGGCATGAGCTGCACGTGATGGTGGATGAGGTCTACATGCTGTCCGTGTTTGAGGAGTCGGTTGGGTACCACAGTGTCCTGAGCCTGGAAAGGTGAGCTGACTCTGCCAGTCCCGCGCCCCTCCGCCCACCCAGGACAGTTCCTCTTCCTCCCAGCTAGTCCTACTGTCCTCAGGTCCCCTAATGAGAAGAAGGGAGGCTGGGCCAATCAGTGGTTTTCAGATTGTTCTGTGGTGGTTCTGAAAGCTCCAAGGAGTGGTCTTAGGATTCCTTGAGGGAAGGCTGGGAGGGTGGGAAATGGGCCTCCTCTGCTGTTTCCCTCATCTCCAGAGTGGCTCCATTTTCATTCATTCACTCATTCATTCAGCAGATACTTCTGGGGCCCCCTGCATGTGCCAAGCCCTTCCAGCTATCGGAGCTTTTTCATTAGATTTAGTTTGAGTCAAGAATGTGTGGCCAGAACACCTTTGGAAACAGTTGGATCGGATCATCTGTAAAATCTGCACATCTGGCATTTAGGGATTCTGACAGTTCCTGATACTCGCTGAGATCTTTCAGCCCTGCTGAGTCCTTTTGTTACCGGAAGGGGGACCCCTTCCAGGGCCCGAGAGTGGGCTCTTGTCTAACACTCCGAAATGAATTGTCTGAGGAGACACACGTACTGACAAAGCAAGAGACTTTATTGGGAAGGGGCACCTGGGTGGAGAGCAGGAGGGTAAGGGAACCCTGGGGAACTGCTCTGCCACGTGGCTCGTAGTCTCAGGTTTTAAGGCAATGGGGTTAGCTTTCCAGGTTGTCTCTGGTCCATCATCTTGCTTGTGCCCATACTTGGTCCAATTCAAGGCCCTTCCTGGCGGTATGCGCGTCTCTCAGTCAAGATGGTTTCCCGTGCGAGGGTTTCTGGGAGGTTGGAAGAACATATTATGGGCCGGCGTCTCCTCCCTCCCTTTGGCCCCTCCTAAAGTCTTCGGGCTGGCGGTAGCTTGTCAGCTCCATATTCCTTAGCAGGACCTCTTGTTGTGAGATAAGTCGTGCAAGTGGTGATTATCCTGCCTGGCCAGGGTGGGTGGTTTCAGTCAGTGGTTCCCAAACACTTTCCTTTGCTCTGCTCAGCCAGTCCTCGCAAAGCTCTGCCAGGTGGATGGCACGTAGGTTGTTCCTCCCCTTTGCTTATGGATTAGGAGAGTGAGACTCAGAGAAATAGGGATTTGTCACTTCCTGTGGGCCAGACACTATGCTGTGCTGGAGATACGTCAGTGAACAAGAAAGATATAGACCCTTCTTATGTGGAACTTGTCTTTCCAGCTGGAAAAAAAAACCATCAAAAAAACCCCCCAACACTTTTAGCAACTAGATACACAGCTAATCATTTGATTATTGAAAAGCAGACGTCTGGAGAGCCAACAGAGGATCTGCTTGGGGTACCCAATTGGCCTGGTCTACTGGGAGGGGGTCAGAGAAGGTCCGCTTGAGGAAGTGATGCTTGAACTATGCTCTACATCAGGGGCTGGCAAATATTTTGGATCAGATGGCAAATATGTTAAGCTTTACAGGTCATATGGTCACTCACTCAGCTCTGCCATTGTAGCATAAAATCAGCCATGGGGGCTTCCCTGGTGGCGCAGTGGTTGAGAGTCCGCCTGCCGATGTCCGAAAAAAAAAAAAAAAAAAAAAAAATCAGCCATGGGCAGTACACAGGTGGGAGAGCGTGGCTGTGCCCCCTTAGAGGTTCGTTTACAAGAACAGGCAGCAGGCTGTAGCTGGCTGACCCCTGCTCTAAAGGATGTGTAGGAATTGGTGATTCAAGAGATGAAACCAGACTCATCTGTCTCCTCATTTGTGCAACCAAACATGTGAACTCCGACGGGTCTGCGTTGCCTCTGTTCCCACCCTGTGCTCTCCGCAGGCTGCCTGACCCCCAGAGGACCCACATGATGTGGGCGACCAGCAAGGTGGGTTCCTGGCTGGCCTTGGGGGTGTCAGGGGGAGGTGAGAGGTGGGTGGAACCAGCTTCCTCTGGGAGGGATGGCTACCTCCCACAGTGCCTTTCTCCTTCAGGACTTCGGGATGTCTGGGCTCCGCTTTGGCACGCTGTACACAGAAAACCAGGACGTGGCCACTGCGGTATCCTCCCTCTGCCGCTATCACGGCCTCAGTGGCTTGGTCCAGTATCAGATGGCACAGCTGCTCCGGGACCGTGGTGACTGCCTGGGCCTGGCCACCTGAGGATGGGGGAGGGTTGTAGTTAGACTGGGACTGGCCAGGGGTCATGGGTGCTTCTCCCATGAGATGAATTTAGGGTGGTGTTTGAGAGTGCCAGCTCTGAGCCCAAACTACGTGCATATCCTACTCGGTCACGTCCCGGCTATGTGGTCTATTCCTTCACCTCCCTGAGCCTCATTTTCCTCTTCTGCAAAACAGGAATCATAACGGTACCTGTCTTGTAGGGTTGGTGTAATTTGTCATTCACTTAGAATAGCACCGGGCATACAATAGGCACTTAATATGAACTCATTATTATTAGCTGTGAGCACTTGAAAAAGAGCAGAAGCTACTAAAGGAAGATTGTTATAATGGAAGTGTCTCTTTCTGTGCAGGTCTATTCTGTTCCTGGGTTCAGATAGTGAGTTTAGATAGCAAAGGTTACCCGTACTTGCCACCATTCATTGAGTCCCGCAAGATGCTCTCAATCTCATTTGTCCCTCCCCAGAATCCTAGGAAGCAGGTGTTTCTGCATTTTTCCCCATTATTTTATAGATGAAGAAAATCAGGACTGGGTACTACACACCTGCTATAATAGCTAAATTTTGAAAGATCGCGATAGTATCATGTGTTCCTGAGGATGTAGAGCAGCTGGAACTCTCACACTGCCAGTGGGAATGTTAAGATGGAACAGCCACTTTGGAAAACAACTGAGCAGTTGCTTATAAACTTCAACACACACTTACCAAATGGCCCAGAAATCCTACTCCTAGATATTTGCCCTTATGGTCACACAAAAACCTCTCCATGAATGTTTATAGCTGCTTTACTCATAATCACCCCAAACTGGAAACAACCCAAATGTCCTTCCACAAATGAATGGAGAAACAGACTGTGGTTCACCCACACACTGCAATAAAAGCCATGAGGACACAGACCCATCTCAGAGGCATTGTGCCGAGTGAAGGAAACCAGTCTCAAAAGATTACGCTACTGTATGATTCTTCTTACGTGACATTCTGGAAAAGGCAAAACTACAGTGATGGAGAACAGACCAGCGATTGCAGGGAAGGGGGTGCTGTGACTTCAAACAGATAGCACAAGGGTGTTCTTCGGGGTGAGGGAACCATTCAGTATCCTGCCTGTCATGGGGGCTACACAAATCTATGCATGTGTTAAAATTCATCGAACTGGACGCTGAAAACAAAGGTCAGTTAAAACAATGGGGCTCAAGGAGGTGACGTTGCCCAAGGCCTCACGCCTAGTCAGTGGCCACACTGTGACCTGAGCTTCCACCTGGATGACTCAGAAGTGTCACTATGTAAGTGGGTACACCTCTGGGGAGGGTCTGAGTCCTGAGGGACTTTGTGTCTGGGCTCCTGAGAACGTCACGCAGGCCCTGGAGCCCTCAGGGCCAAGGATCTGGATTTAAGGTGCTTTTCGCTGAATATTCCCGTTGCCCCCAACCAGCTACAGGAGGGGCTCACCCAGCTTCGGCAGCTCATGGCCTTTTTCTTTTCAGCATTTAGACTCTCAGGCCAGAGCGGAGGGTTGATGGTGAGGTTTATCTTCTGGCTTCTCTTTCACCCAAACAGACTGGATCAACCAAGTGTACCTGCCGGAAAACCACGCCCGGCTCAAGGCTGCTCACACCTATGTCTCGGAAGAGCTCCGGGCCCTGGGGATCCCCTTCGTGAGCCGTGGGGCCGGCTTTTTCATCTGGGTCGACTTGAGGAAGGTAATGCAGGTGGAAATGCAGGTGGTGGGGGCAGTGTTAAAGCTCCCTCCAGCAGGCAAGGGCAGGGGCTCTCATTCTGCATCCTGAGCGCCTTTCACCCTCCCAGTACCTGCCCGCGGCCACCTTTGAGGAGGAGATGCTGCTCTGGCGCCGCTTTTTGGATAACAAGGTGCTGCTGTCCTTTGGCCAAGCCTTCGAGTGCAAAGAGCCTGGCTGGTTCCGCTTGGTTTTCTCTGACAAGACCCACCGGCTTCGCCTGGGTAAGCGGTCCACCTCCTAACTGCGTCCTTCATTCTGCCCTCCCTCTTCTGGCCTCACCTGTGGCCCCAGCAGCCAGAGCTTGCTTGTCCCCACCCACCCAGCATCCGTGCTGACCCTCACTTCTCCTTCTTACATCCCAGGGATGCAGAGGGTCCGGAGGGTGCTTGAGGGCAAATCCCAGGTGGCAGAAGACGCCCCTTCCTGCTAGACCTAGGAGCCGAGGGGTCCGCACAGGTGAGCTGGTCGCTGTCTTGTGGCCACAGGGCCTGGCAGCCCCTGTGAAGACTGATGGTGGATGAGCCATCTGGCAGGCAGATACCCTTCTTGGCCTTGCCCTTGAAGAAGAACTGCTCCTTGCTCTCCCGGTGGCAGCGAGACATGCCTTAAGTCGTGGTCCATTCCCCTCCCTGGCTATTAAACAAAACCGGAAAAAAACTAGAAGCCTCTGCTGTGAGTCATTTACGGAACAGGGGGAGTCGTGACTGCTCCTCCCCACAGCCCTCAGCCCCCCAGGACATGAAAACAAACTACCTGTACCCGCTTTTGTTGCTGCCTGCATTCTTCTGTCTTTGTTGCCAGGGAAACAAGTCAAAGGAGCAACACACGTTAAGAGAGAGAGCGTTTGCCCCCAAAAGAAAAAAGAGTGATGATTTCTACAAGGAGAAAGGAATTAATTCTGTATGTTCAGATTACTCTCCCTGCACATAGGATGTGTGGGCCTACAGCACACCTGGGACCTGGGACATGGGACCAGCCCCCGCGTGGGCCGAGGTGAACGGGTCCCCGGCGGGAGTCAGGAGGGGCGACTCTATCTCCAGGATACTCTTCTTCCTGGGAAGGAGCTGCCTTTACTGCTGGTCTTGAACCAGAGCGACCTAGCCGCGACTGTGCTGGGAGATGATGGGGCCCTGAACGGAGGCTGCAATGGGGACAAGCTCTGACCCAGGCTGGCCTTTCCACCTTAAGCATCAAAGGGCCGCTCACCCCTTCCCCAGGGGTGCTTTAGTTCAGAGCTCCAAGGAGCTTTCTGAACCAGCCTTAAAGCTGTGGGCTGAGGACCCTTCTCAGGTGCCGACACTCCTGTTTGGAAAAGCTATCTTCCTCTGTTCTTCTGTTTAGAGCATGTTGGTGAAATCAGCGTTTACTTTCTATAAACCATGCTCTATGGCTTAGGATTTGTCTTCCTCTTTCTGCCTTTCATTCATTCCTCCTTCCTCCCTGTCTTTTCTTGAATACCTTGTACGTGCCGGACACTGTGCTAGGTAATTTACATGCATCGTTTCTAACTCTAACCACCGTGGGAAGCTGGCAATATTAGCCCTCATTTTCGAGATGAGGAAACTGAGTCTCAAACAGATGAAATGATGTTTCTGAAGTTACATAGCTAAAAAGTGTCAGGGCCAGGATTCAAGTTCAGGTTGGCTTGGTTCACAATCTTTCCACTCCGCCAAACCACAGTCCCGAAGGATTCTTTGACTTTTCCAGTCCTGAGAACCAGGCTTCATGCTGTCATCGTTTCACCTTTCATTATTTTTCAACATCGTTGGCTAAGTAGCACTCGTTTCTACTCCCACTTCCAGGATACGTTGATGCCAGGATTTGCTGTACTGGGATGCCTGCCGCTTTTCAGGAGGTCAGAACAGAATGGCCACGTTGACGGCCCTACACGTCCTCTCCAGAGACCTCTGTTGTGACGCTGCCACTGTTGTTGAGGGTCCCCTGTGAAGGACCCACGTGATGAATTCCATTTAGAATTTTCAGAAGGATGACTCCTAGCTCTCCCTTAGAGGGCATCCAAGCAGGTTTCCTAGCAGAGGCTGACTAAACTAGGAATCTGGATCTGAACTGAGCTCATTGGTTTGAGTAGAGCTGGCTTGTGCTCTGCTGAATGGCTGTGTTCCATATGTCTCCCTTTCTGGAGCATGGACTGGACATATCCTACACCCACCTCACATCTTCTCTGCTCACCTTTCTGCTCTGCCAGTTACTACAGCCATCAGATTTTGTGTTCTCTCCTTCTCTTTTCCTCTGTGTGGCTTCATTTTCAGACGTGCTCCATTCAGATGGTGGCAAGATGGCTTCCAGGCAGCTCCAGGTTACATGGTCCTTGTAGCAGACACCTACAGGGTATTAGCAGGATAGACACCCTTTCTTCCTCAGCATTCATTTCTCTCCTGCCATAGGAGGCCAGCAGGCCTTACCTCAATCATCTGCCCATCCAGGGGAACCCAGGTTCTATTCATCTGTCCACTCTGCCATCCTTAGTGGGTTGGCTTTTCCCCTTCAAGCTTATTTCCTCATTGTCTCAATATGGCTACAGAAGCTCCAAACATCACCTCCTCACCAACCACTTCCAGACACAGAAAAGAGAGTATGTTTTTCTGTTGCCTCCTTTTCATTTTATTTCATTCATTTAAAAAATATTTGTTTAAGCCTCAGATTTGTAGTAGTTCTTTGTATGTCTGGAAATGAGTATTTATTTTGCCAGATACTCTTCATTTATTAACATTCACTTTATCATTTTCTTTATTCTCCTCCTGAACATGGAAATGACCTTAGAACACTTAACTCTCACTCCTTTATTTTCACCTCCTGCCGTATTGTTGACTAGTATTTTAGTTAATGCCTCTTTGTTGTAGTTGTTTTTTTCTTCCTCTGGAAACTGTGCTTTGAAAAGTCATGACAACCCCAGTCTGGTCGAAGACCTGGTCAAATAGAACCTCCAGTTCTGATGTGAATATTTCTAACAACAGTTCTAAGGCTTCAAG
Source organism: Neophocaena asiaeorientalis asiaeorientalis (assembly GCF_003031525.2). Taxonomy (NCBI): domain Eukaryota; kingdom Metazoa; phylum Chordata; class Mammalia; order Artiodactyla; family Phocoenidae; genus Neophocaena; species Neophocaena asiaeorientalis. The sequence continues at coordinate 15,623,786 of NW_020173674.1, read as the reverse complement.
ACTCTCAACAGGATGTTTAATGTTTGATACCATGTTTTCTCAGGCTCCATCACCCTAAGTCAAAATTTAGGGCATTGTTTTCCCATAAAGAGTCTGAAAAAGCATTCAAAAGAAACAGAATAGTAGTTGCCTATGGGGTAGGGAAACTGGGAGGATGGGAAACAAGGACAGGAGTGAGAATTTTTACTCTTTCTTTCACTTTTTTGGTTCTCCTGGGTTTGTTTTAATGCTTTTTGTTTTTAAAACCACATGAAAGCTGTATACAGTAAAAAAAGAAATAAACTTAAAAATTCTATTTAGGGAAAGTACCTAGGAGAGTTACAGATACCATCTAGGTCTAGTACTGGTCTCAGATGTCTTTTGAGCTTCTGCTAAAACACTGCATTCAATTAATTTTTAAAAACTGAAGTAAAGTTTACCTACAGTGAATTGGGCAGATCTTAACTGTAAGATTCAATGTCCTTGACATATATATATACATCTGTGTAACTAATATCCTATCCCCGTCATGATGTGGAACAGTTCTATTCCTGCAGAAAGTTCCTTCAAGCTCTTATGTAAGTCTCCCAATCTCCTACAGGCAGCCACCACTCTGATTTCTAGCTCCATGCATAAAGTTTCCCAAAGGAATCATATAGCTGTTCACTTTTGTGTCTGGGTTATTTTGCTCAGCTTCATGTTTTAGGGTTCATTTACATTTACATTTACAATCAGTACTACATTCTTTTCTATGTAGTAATATCCCCTTTCCACTCCTAATAGTGGTAACTTTTGCTCTCTCTACTTTTGTTTTTGTCATGAACAGTCTTGTATTGGTTTTATCAATTTTACTAGTTTTTCACAATGAACTATTACTTTTGTTAATTCTATTGTATGTTTGTTTTCTAATTTGTTAATTTCTTTTCTTTAGGTGTTTATATGAGTACATGGGACCTATAATTTTTGTATAAAGGGAGAATCATTATTTTTTGCTCCTTTCTTCTGCCATTACTTTTCCCCCCTCACCTGCCAAAGCTACTGTTATTCCCTAATTTAAAGAAAAAGTACAAAATATGTGCATCTTATTGTACATAAATTTTATCTCATAAGAAAAAAGGAACTGCAAAATATTGATCTCCAGTTAATGATATGCATTCAATAAAATATTCAGATGTAACTGCTGATATCTGCAACTTATTTTGAAATGTAGCAAAAAAAATGATGGATCAGCAAATGGATAGACAGACATGTGAAAATACTGTAAAATATTAATTGCATAATATAGACAGTAGATATATGGGTATTTGCTGCAAAATTCTTTCCATTATTTTTTTTCTTTTTACCTTTCACCCCCTTCACCCATTTCTTCCACCTCTGGCAACTACCATTCTCTTCTCTGTGTCTATAAGCCAGGTTTTTTGTGTGTTTGTTTTGTTTTTTAGATTCCACATATAAGAAAGATCATATGGTATTTGTATTTCTCTTATTTCACTTAGCAGAATGCCCTCGAGCTCCACCCATGTTGTCACAAATGGCAGGATTCCCTTCTTTTCATGGCTGAATAATATTCCATTCATCTGTCTATAGATACTTAGGTTGTTTCCATATCTTGACTAGTGTGAATAATGCCGCAGTGAACATGGGGGTGATGGCTAGTTTTTGATCTCCAAATTTGTTGTTTTTATTTTTATAGTTTTATACAGCCAGTATTTGTTTTGATTTACCTATGAGTTTATCCATTTCATTACTTCTTTACTTCATCTCAGTACTTTCTTCTGGTTTTAATATTCTTTTTCCTGAAATACATCTCTTAAGAAATTCTGTTAGGGTTTACTGATGGTAAATTCTTTCTATCAGTGTTTGTCTGAAAATGTGCTTCTTTCGTATTCTTGAAGGATGGTTCCCCTAGGTATACAATTGAAATTGACTGCTAGCTTCTTTTGGCACTTTTACCAGTATCTTATGACTTCTGTTTTTTGTTTTTGTTGAGAAGCCCACTGTTAGTCTTATTGTCCATCCATTACAGGTGAACATCTCTGTCCAACAATGGAAGATCCTTAGCGACTGTATCCTTGGAAACTGCTTCTACTGCATTTTCTCTGTTCCCTGTTTCTGGATACATCCTGGGTTTTCTTCCTTTATTCTCCCTCTCTTTCAACCTCCCTGTCCTATATTCCATCTCCTTGTTTTTGCTTGAATCTGCGTTCTGGGTAATTTATTCAGATCTATATCTCAGTGTATTAATTGAATCTAATCTGTGGTTTAACTTATGCATTGAATTTTTAATCTCAATTTTTATATTTAGTACTTTTTCAGTCTCTTCCGTCTTTGGGGAAAAAACCCATCTTGTTTCTTTCTAATATTTACAGTTCCATCTTGTAAGTCTTGGAGCACCATAAACTTACTTATTTTATATCTATTTCTCATTATCCGGTTATCTGTAGTTTCTGCAGGTTAAATTTCTGCTGTTTGTAGTTTCTGCTGACTGGTTTATTCTTCATGCGCTTTGTAATTCCAGATTGTGAGTTTATGTTTGTCAGAATCCTGGGCAGCTTGCCTTGAGGGCATGACCCTCCAGAGGGGATTTATGTTTCCTTTGCTTCAAGTTACTCTTTAGGTGGGGAACTTCCTGGACCATGCTGGCAGTATCCATTCAAATCCCACCTTGTTGTGAAGCTTGAAATTAAAGCTTCTCAGCAGAGACTCTTCTTTTCCCATTCTCTGGACAAGACAGACAAGTTTTTTTTTTGGTTTGTTACTGATGTTGAGCAAGTTTTTCCAGTCGTCCATCTCAATAGCCTAGCTTTACATGGTTTTCTCCACATCTTCCCATCTTGTATGCCCAAACTGTACCTTCAACACTCAATTTTCTCACTTCACCTTCATTTTTGGCTCCTTGTATATTTTCTTTACTTCTTTTGTGAGCTCAGTATCCATTTGAGAGAGTGTTCATTATATTTGCTCTGGTGTTGATAGGTGTTTTCTGGTCCACCCAGGCTGCCTGCCAGTGTTGTATAAGCTGACCCAATGTGAAATACCACAGAACAATTCTTTCACGGAGTCTTTTTTCTTGGGGAATGTACCTTTCTCCATACTTACAGACTGCTATCGTGTAAAGGAAGTGGTAAAGCTGGCATTCATCTCCACACTAGCAATTGCTCTTCATTGTAAACTCTCTTTCAAAAAAGTGGCTGATGGGGCTTCCCTGGTGGCGCAGTGGTTGAGAGTCTGTCTGCCGATGCAGGGGACACGGGTTCGTGCCCCAGTCCGGGAGGATCCCACGTGCCGCGGAGTGGCTGGGCCCATGAACCATGGCCGCTGAGCCTGCGCGTCCGGAGCCTGTGCCCCGCAAGGGGAGAGGCCACAACAGTGAGAGGCCCGCGTACCGCAAAACAAACAAACAAACAAAAAAACAAAAAGTGGCTGATGATGCCACTTTCCTTGAAAACCACACACTTTTTAACGCTCACTTGCACTTCTCCTGGCCACTGGATATGCGGGACTCTGCATGGCCTTTGATTTCTCCTGTACCTTCAGAGCAAGTGATGAAATGTCTTTCTACAGTCTCTCTTCTAACCACCGACCACAAGTACTCTTCTACCTTCTGAGACTTCAGGTCCTGGCCCACAGTTTTCTTTCTCATTCTTCTCTGCAGTCGCTCTCAGCTGCTTTAGCATCACGTAACTTCTAATATCACAGCTTCTATACTTTCTCACCTCCAATTCCTTGCATGGTTTCTACCCCTAGAAATGTAGCCCCACCATTTGAACCATGCTGGTTTAAAAGACACTTGCTCTTTCTGACTGCTTCTCCTTCTTTCTCACATCTGTGCCTTTGCTCATGCTTTTTTTTCTCTGAGGGAATGCCCTCTTCGTCCTCTATTTGTCAAAATCCTAACTGTCCTCCAGGACCAGCAAAAGTGTCAACTCTTGTGTGAGGTCTTCCTACATCTTTCCAGTTGGATGTGATCGCTTTCTCTCTTGAACCCTGTAGCACAGTGGTCCCCAACCTTTTTGGCACCAGGGACCGGTTTTGTGGAAGACAGTTTTTCTACCGACTGGTGGCAACCAGTACCGGCCCGGGGGTTGGGGATCCCTGCTGTAGCATTTTGTGTACATTTTCCTATGCCACTCTCCATCCTCTGCTTTGGTGAATCTTACTTGTGCATTTGTTTTCTTTCTATTGAGCTCCTCCCAGCGTCTGGGCACCCTTTATTCATTCAAAAACTACTCATTGAGCACTTCCTATGTGCCAGGCACTATGCATGTTTAGGGTTATAAAAAGTGAATAAGATAGGCAGGTTCTTCAAAGGCTATGCCTAACACGGGTCTTTAACACAGAAAGTCCTCATTTAATGAAAACATAATTCATTTAAAATGTTTACAGAGAAAGACAAAGAAGAAAGTGAAAATGCTTTCCACTTATCCGTTTCTCAAATGTGGTGTATGTGTGCTAAAATTTCTTATCATTTTTTTTGGGGGGGGGTGTGGATTTGAAGAGCAGAGCAAATGCTCTCTTAGATGTGGGGAAGCAGAATGTGTTTTCCTGTCTCCAGAATATTCTCATCCCAATCTCTCTGGATCTTTGTTAAGCAGGCATTAACTCACAAGAATATTCTTGGAATCACTGTTGCTGCTGGAAGCCCCAGTGGGTCTCTAGACTCAGAATCATCCCTATGAATATTTAAGTTCTAAGTGACAACTTCCACCAGATGGTGCTGAGGTACAGCTGAGACCAGATGGATTTGGATTCTGCAGCCGTTGTCTGTAAACTGCATAGGCTCAGTGGGGTCATTTCATTAACTTCTCAATAACATCACTGTGCATTTTGATTGAATTTTTTAGACTCCACTTACTGTCTTATGACAGGGGTTTTGCTGTGCATGTAGGAGCCTAGATCATGTAAATAATACAGAAACAAAATGAAAATGAAAGTTTTTCTCCCCCATTTCTACCTCCACAATTAATCCCTCTAAAACTGTTTATTGCTTCTTGAATTATTTCCAGAAAAAATGTTATATATAAGTGCCTGAATCTAAGCATCTACATATATATTTTGTCTTGTTTCTGCATACATATATATGTATATTTTATTACATAAAAAGGATCATACTCGTCTACTGTTTTAAACCATGTTTTCATATTAACATGTCTTTGAGATTTTTCAATACCAACATACATATTCATTCTCTCATTATTACATTCTAATAATTTATTTTGATTAATATCAAATTTTCCATAGTTTATTTTGGTTGTGTCCGGGTTTTCGCTATTATTAGAAACAGTACTGTAATGAATACTTTTTTTTGTTTTGTTTTGTTTTGTTTTTTGTTTTTTGTTTTTTGTGGTACGTGGGCCTCTCACTGCTGTGGCCTCTCCCATTGCGGAGCACAGGCTCTGGACGCACAGGCTCAGCGGCCATGGCTCACGGGCCCAGCTGCTCCGCAGCATGTGGGATCTTCCCGGACCGGGTCATGAACCCGTGTCCCCTGCATCGGCAGGCGGACTCTCAACCACTGCGCCACCAGGGAAGCCCTGTAATGAATACTTTTGATAAACGTCGTTGAGAGTATCCATAGGGTAAACTCCATACAGAGGGATTGTTGGGGAAAGTCACCTGCATTTTACGTTTAATGGATAACTGCCAAATTCCCTTTCACGAATGTTGCACGCACATGAATACCGATTATACCAAAACGTTTACATTTTTGTCAGTTTTATAAACAGTTTTGTAAGTTAAGCATGGGGCTTAACTTTAATTAATTTCTTTAATTAATTTCTTTAATTACGAACGAGGCTGCGTGTCTATGGATTTCACTGTGGAGCCTGAGTTTCGCCCGCCTACCTGGAAGAAACCCTAAGCGGTGCCTTGACTCCTCCTGTCCAGCAGGGGGCGCGGGCAGGGGCCGCTCGCGCATGCGCAGTGAGCTGGGTGTCAGGCCGCCGAGCCCAGCCGGCCCAGTGCTCCCCGGTAGCTACCGCAGACCCGGCGCAGGCGGCGGCGACCAGCAGCTTCGAGCGATCCCACCCAGGCGGCTGTGGCCAGTGCCCCGCGGCATGAGCCGGTGACCGAGCGCGGGGCCGAGCAGGAGGCAACCGTGGCCGAGGTAAGCGCGGCGCGGAAGGGCCGGGCGGGCCCCCGGTGAGGGCTCGGGCCTCCCCGGGCCGCGGCGGAGTCGGGGCCGTATCGCCGGGGAAGCGCGGACCGCGGGGGAGGTCCGAGGGCTGCAAGAGGCCGGCGCCACTCCCGGTGAATTCCCGCTTTGGGTGCGCTTTGATTTCCTCCCCGCCTTCTCCTTCGTCACCCGACCCGCCTAGCACTTTGGTTTCCCACCTGTTTCCTTGCCCACTTCTATTCCCCGTCCGCACCTTTCCTTTTTCCCGGGATCCTGTGGCTTCCTTTTCCGAAGGCCCCACCCTCTGCCGTGACCTCTCTCTGCTGCCAGCTCCTTCCCGCGAGCCACAGGGATCTGCTTTCTCCCGCTGGGATTTTTCAGCTCTGGGTTCTGCCTTGGCCAGTGGCGTCCCGTGCGGTACCAGATGCCCTGGGCAGGACCGGATGCTCTGGTGAAGAGGGTGGCCAGCGGTGTCCGGGCTCTAGGCATCTACTTGAAGCTCAGAGGCACTTGGAGTTTTACTTACTGGCGGCGGGAACCAGATCTATGTATACAGTTTTGAGGTTAAAATTACTTGGTGTAACTTATTGGGAAGTGCTAATCTAGAAGGGTCCTTGATTTATCTGTCTGAAGATGTCTTGAAATAGAAATACGTCCATTTAAATTCTTCTTCTAAGTCAATTGAGTGCCCTGAGGACTTAAACGGGACTTAGTTTGTAAATTTCAGAGCTCAAAGGCTATTTACAGTAATAAAATACATGACTCAATTTCTATCACTCCTCACTGCCGCTGACTTCAGCCATCTGGTTGCAAATGCTGGTGTAAATGGATAGATTTGCGTCTGTCAAATTATGCTGGTTAATTGAGGACTGAAAAAGGTGTATCTAATTCAGGCTTTTAAGGGTAATTAGGGGAGGCAGCTTCACATGGGGGTTAGAGAGTGCAGGCTCTGGAGCCAGGCTGCCATTCTCCAGATCCTAGCTTTGGCATTTTCTAGTTGTGTGACATTGGGCAAATTGCTTTGCCTTCCTTGTTACTTTCCCTGTCTGTAAAATGGGGGTAATCATAGATTGTCACCGGGCACTGTTAGGAAGATTAGGTTAACGCAGAGTGCTTAAAACAGATCCTGGCATGTAGTGGGTCTGCAGTAAAGTTTAGTTATTGTCAGTAGTTCCTTAGTTATATGCGTTGTGTTAATTATAGTATAATTCGCACAAAGGGGCACAGGTTTTTGTTTTTTAAATTTGGAATCATCTTTAGGGGTGGCTCGCTATAACATAACTTTAATTGTAAAGGATCCTATCAGGTAAGGCAGTGAATTGCAGATTTTCCTGCTTCGGTTAATATTTGGTTCCTTTGTTTTCAGGAACAGGTGAGTTAAGTTCCAGGGTAGCAGCGGCCCCAAGAGTTCATCTGTGAGGGCTTCTGTAAAAAGGTTAAGAAGATGAGAGTTTGGGACTGAAAACCTTGGACTAAGTGGATTGGACATAGCCTGAAGCACTAAGGAAAGGTTATTCAGGCAAGATTTAGGAATAACTAATTCCAGGAACAGAAAATGCATCTCATCTTGACAGTAGAGTGAGGTTGAAAGATTTTTCCAGTGATTCAGTGCCTGACATCTAGCCGGATGATTCCAGTGTTTTGCAGGGACAGATTTGATGTGCTTTGAGGAGGCTAAAGTTTGTAGGGCTTGTTGTGAAATTCTTATTTTGACCCAGGTTGTGGTATTATATGGAAAAACATTCATTAATAGAAGATTCCTTTTGGTTTGTCCTCTTGGGGAAGCTCAGTGTTGGGGAGAAGAGGGTGGTCAAGGGTAGGTACAGAAAATTCCATCTGTGAAATTACCTGTCTATTTCTGCCCCCCCCTTTGGAAACTCTAATTCAAGAAAGAAAATGATCAGAGTTCATCACCATATAATAACTCAAAACTTGGGCCTTGAACAGTGTGTGTGCTGACGGAACTGGGAAGTATAGAGACACTCCTTCATTCAACAAACATTTATGTTTACATGGAATGTGTTCTAGACATGATATTAGATGCTGGGAATACTGAGCAGAGATGAAAAACTGATTACAAGAAAATGACGACCAGTAGAAGAGAGACTTGCAATTACATAACCAATTACTACAATCTGGCAAGTGCTGTAATGAAGCCTGTAAAAGGTACAAGGATGTTCACCGAGAGTTCTCAGTCTCTAAAGCTCGACTTAGTTGGGGGCTGGTTTCTTTTTCACTTAGGGCTTTTCCCCTCATTTCTTTTTTTATTAAGAGTTTTTATTCCGCCTCAAGTGCTCGCCATCTCTCTCAGCTGTTCGGCACAGACTTGTGGACGCTCACTTAGCCACTGTAGGCAAACCTCAGAAATGTGAGTTTATATCCCTGGGAACAGCCCTCAGGTGGGGGGTGGGGGTGGGGGAGGCGCGGGATGGATAGGCTTCGGTGGATAAATGTCCTTGGAAAGCGACAGTTCTCAGGTGCGTTTTTCGGAGAGACCCTAGAAGGGTTGAGCCCCATCTGCCCAGCTCAGTATGGCAGCCAGCACGGTAATGCACCCTCATGGCTTTCCGTTCTTCAGCTCCTCTCCTTACTCCCTCCCTCTGGCTTTCTGGATTCGTCTTCTGCAAGCTACTTGCACCCAAGCCATTTTTAGTTTGGCAGAACATAAACTAAGGCGGTTGGTACTGGAAGTGGCTCTAGAAAGCAGGTCCTGAGAATAGCGTTGTGAGACTGGACTCGCTCACCCTCAGGTGGCAACCAGGACCCCTTTGCTGGGGGTAGGTGAGGCGTTGATAACCCCTGGTGCCCTCTAGCGTCACTGAGTAGTCAGGCTGACCAGTGGAGGGTTGGGATGAGGTTCGGGTAGAAAGGAAAGCATTGGCTGGCACAGGAACTCTAGCGCTCGAGCAGTGTGTGGACCGTGGTCATGATGACGCTGGTGGAATTGGTTGGCTCTTGTTATCCCCTTAGAGGCCTTAGGTGCGATCAGGCTCAGATCAGCCAGATGTCAACTCGGGACGCGTTGTGAAAGATAGAACTCCATGGCAGCGTTTCCTGCAGCTGGAGGGCAGACCGTGTTGAAAATCAGGCCCAGAATTTAATCGTACTTATGGCTGAACTGCAAAGGAAGCTGAGTGCACGGCCTTGACAGGCTGCTTCTGCTGAAGTCAGGGCCATGATAGGGAAGAAGTGGGACCGTGAGTCTTAGGATGGAGATTTTGGGTGGAGGCGCTGAGGACTGAACTCCCAGATTTCCTAGATCCTCTGGGCCAGCAGAAGTCTCTCTCTCCGTTGCTGAGAAGAAGCACTCCTCACCTGACACTATGCAGAGCCTTCCCTGGAGGTGGATACTTTGCAAGGTAGTGCTTCTCCTCGTCAACATTGCCCGTCCCCTGCCCTCAGATCTCAGCACTGCCTAAGTGGGGAAGTACAGCCCCTGCTGCTGGGGTGATAGCTGTTGTACTGGAAGAGCTGCAGGACCTGGCTCGTGTGGACCAGCAGGAACTGGAGGGACACACGGGAATGAATCTTGAGGGTGTCAGACCAAAAGTGGGGTAGCGGTGGACTGTGAAGCCAAGTGGGAGTGACTCTTGGGAGGATTCTCTCCTGATTCAGGAAGAGACAAGCTGGTCCTGATGTGCTGCTGGGCAGGCTCCTGGAACCTTGGATATGACTGTCATAGCATTGGTTCTCAACTGAGGGCCAGTTTGCCTCTCCAGGGGGTATTTGGCAATGTCTGGATGTATTTTTAGTTGTCACAACTAGGGGTTGCTTCTGGCTTCTCTTGATTAGAGACCAGGGATGCTACTAAACGTTCTGCATTGTACAGAACAGCTCCCCACAGAAAAGAATCGTTTGGCCCAAAATGTCACTGGTTCTGAGCTTGAGAAACCCTAGTCTGGAGTAAATGAGGTAAAGGTGCCAGAGCTGTGTTGGCAGAATATTAAGGTGGGGGTCAGAAGGTTCAGGGAGGTGGAGATTTGAAATAGACTTATTACTTGAGGCCAGAGGTGCATTTCCTGCCCATGTTCCCAGGAGGGCGTTCTCCCTTCCCTCTGGTAATGTGGAACTGCAGGGAGGGGACCAGCACGTTTGAGAAGCTCAGCATTGATTCTCCTCCATAGGCCAGGATTGACCTTATGAGATTTGACCATGGAGCTGGGTTCCCAAGTATCAATGAGGATGATAGGATTCTGAAGGGGCAGAAGCCAGGTGGTGGCACTAACCATCAGAGGCAAGGCAGACACAATATCCATAACACGCGGTGAGGCTTGACTCGAAACCAGTGTGTCTGGACCCACTGTGATGCTAAGAGAGCCTGGCATTCCTATAGAGGGTATAGATGGGCAGCCAACTAGGGTATTGTTTCACGGTATAACCAGAAAAAAACAAAATTAACAGGTGACAAGTAGAAGGCTGAGGCCAGCTGCTGCAGTGGAAGGATCACTATCCCTAGTTTTCGGATGTGAGCCAGCTCTCAGACCCGTGTCCCGTGGATTGAGGGGGAGGCTGGATCTCTTTGAAGAAGAACTTTGCAATATCCCTGAAAGTATAGACAGATGTTTCCCGAGTCCTTCCTCAAGGGAACTGTAGGTCTTTATCAGACTTGTGGTACATCAAGGAAAGGAGAATATCCAGACCTTCTGAGGGCTGTTAAGTACAGGGTCAGAGCTGATAATAATACCAGGCAACCTGCAAGCAATGGTGGATAGGAGTTTGCAGATAAATGACCTGGCCTCTCCTCCTTCTGAGGGACATGGTGTAGTTTGCATGGTTCTTCAGAGGGTTCCTAAAGAGCCCCTGTTACCCAGCTTAATAACACACTCCTACTGGCTTTCCCTGGTTCCCTGTCTCTCTTCTTGCTCTGTTCTCTAGCTCCCAAGTAAAACTGCCGGCACCCCCATCCTCATCTCTGGTTCTTTTTGGGGGGTTAATTATGGGGGGACTCAAACTGTGACAGGTACGAAGCAAAATGTGATGCCTAGGACTCTAACATAGTGGGTGTCAGCCTCTCTCCTTTCCAGCCCTCCTGATGCCCCCTTGGGACTGTGGAGCCAGGTCATGCTCCTACTCTTGGAGTTCCTGTGGCTCCAGGTCACCACCAGCATTTGGTGGTGTTTGATGCTGACATTCTGCCATGCTGGTGGGTAGAAGATGTCTTGCTGTTTTATTGCCATACTTTTCCTGTCCATTAATTAGACTAAACATCTTTTCAGATGTTTATGTGCCATTTTGTGGCCTCTTCTGTGACATTCTTGTTAAAGTCTTTAGTTTTCTGTTGTTTGTTTGTTTTGGCTTTTCTGTTTTTTTCTTATTACTTTGTAGGAGCTCTTTATTCTGGTTGCTAGTTAGTCCTTATTGGTTACCTGTATTGCAAATATCTTCTAGTTTATAGCCTGTCTTTTTAACTTCCTTACGATGCCTTTTGATGAATAGAAATTCCTAATTGTAACACTGAATTTATTATTTTATCTTTTTGTGATTTGCGTTTCATTTTGGAAATCATCCTCTGCCTGGAGTTCACAGGTATTCTCTCTTGTGTTCTAAATATCTTACAGTTTTGCCTGTTACGTATAGCTCTTTAATCTGCTTGAAGAGATTTCCTCCCCTCTGGCTGCTTTTAATATTTTTCCTTGGCTTTCTTTTTAGTGGTTTTACTTTGGCATATCTCGTTGGTTTTTGTCTTGTTTTTGGTTTTTTTTGTATATATTGTACTTGGAGTTGAGCATCTTGAATCTGTGGGTTGATATATTTCATTATGTTTGGAAGAGCTTGACAGCTGGATTTTTGTGTCTACTTCTGCCTTCAGTCTTTGCGTTATCACACATCACGTAGCTTCTGGCAAATGGAAGGTGAAAAAATAATGTCAGCGTTATTATAAAAATAGTTCAGATCCTTTGGAAGGGTCTTGGGGACCCCCTGGAGCCCCCAGACTGTATTTTGAGAATCACTGGTCTAAGATTTTTGGTATTAGTGTTATACTAGCCTCCTAAAGTAGGTCAGGAAATGTTTCTTCTTTTTACCGAACTTTGTGTAAAATTGGAATTATTGTTTCTTGACTGTTTGGTAGAACTTGGAAAATCTTTTGGATCTGGAATTTTCTTTATAGGAAGATTTTTTAAACTTTTGATTCAGTTTCTTTAATGTTCTAGAGCTTTCCAGGTTTGCTGTTTCTCCTTGAGACTGTTTTAATAAGGTATATTTTTTTAAAGAATTTCTCCATTTCATTTAAATTTTCAAATATTTTGATATAAGTTCATTGATACCATCTCATCTTTTAAATACATGCAGTATTTAGAGTTATGGGCCCCTTTTCATTCTAGTATTTATTTGTGCTTTATTTTCTCTTTAACTTGATTAATCTTACCAGAATTATGTCAAATGTCAATTTCTTTTTTTTTAAGAAGATATTGGGGGTAGGAGTTTATTTATTTATTTATGGCTGCGTTGGGTCTTCGTTTCTGTGTGAGGGCTTTCTCTAGTTGCGGCAAGTGGGGGCCACTCTTCATCGCGGTGCGCGGGCCTCTCACTATCGTGGCCTCTCTTGTTGCGGAGCACAGGCTCCAGACGCGTAGGCTCAGTAGTTGTGGCTCACGGGCCTAGTTGCTCCGCGGCATGTGGGATCCTCCCAGACCAGGGCTCGAACCCGTGTCCCCTGCATTAGCAGGCAGATTCTCAACCACTGTGCCACCAGGGAAGCCCAAATGTCAATTTCTTTAGTCTTTTTTAAAAAAAGTTTAGCTTTGTTGATCCTACTTGGGTTTTAATTAATTAATTTCTGTGCTTTTATTTATTACTTAATTCCTTCTATTATATTTGGATTTATTTTGTTGTGGTAATGTCTTTTTTTATAATCTGGAGCTCATGAAAATTGTAAAGGTCATATGTGGATACTACCTTTGTGGATTATTGCTCTAGTAGGTTATGGCCAGTATTTTTAAGAAGCAATAGGATAATAGAAGAACACAGTGTTCATCACATGTTCTGTGGCTAATACTATGTACTAAGGTTAAACATTGTTTTGTGAAAATAGTGTTTTGTGAAATATTTGTTTTATTTCAGATATTATACATACACATCTATGTCTGTATTGGGTCATAATATAAAATGTTGTCTTATAGGTTTTAGTTTAAAAAAAGTTTTAAAAGCTACTGTGTCCTTGTGGCGCAGTGGTTAAGAATCCGCCTGCCAGTGCAGGGGACACAGGTTCGAGCCCTGGTCTGGGAAGATGGCACATGCTGTGGAACAACTAATCCCGTGTGCCACAACTACTGAGCCTGCGTGCCACACTAGTGAAGCCCACACGCCTAGAGCCCGTGCTCCGCAACAAGAGAAGCCACCACACTGCAACGAAGAGTAGCCACTGCTCGCCGCAACTGGATAAAGTCCACATGCAGCAACAAAGACCCAACACAGCCAAAAATAAATAAATAAAATAAATTTAAAAAGGATAAAGCTACTATGTTAAATGGTAGTTTGTCTAACATTAGTGAAGATTTCAAACCTAGCTGCATAAAATAAACATGCAAGGGGCTTGCTAAATCGGTAGATTCTTTGACCTTATTTTAGACCTACTAATACAACCCTCCAGTGCTGGGGCCAAGGACTCTGTGTTTTAACAAGCTCTCCCTGTGTGATTCTTAGCATTTGGGTGTTTGCGAACCACTGATTCAGGATATGGATACACCTTGAGAGCCTGTTGGGCAGTTCTGACATGTGTTATATGGAGAGTGCAGCTCCTTGCGTGCATTTGTCCCAAGACCTCTTTTCTAGCTCCAGGAGAGATACATGGAGAGAAGGAAAACGATAGGGTGGGCCTGGTGGTAAGTAGGGGTTGGGGGCAGGCTAGGAACATCCTGTTCATCGTTAGAATGACAGAAAAAGTGAAATAGCTCTTGTGCCTGCATTTCTGTCATGGAATCCATTAGTATATATTGAATGGCTAATGTATATACCCCAAAGTGATCATCTTTAAGCTTAAAATGTATGAACTTTCATATATTAGTCCATGACAAGCACATTTCTTTTTTTGTTTTTTTTTTGGTGGTATGCGAGCCTCTCACTGTTGTGGCCTCTCCCATTGCGGAGCACAGGCTCTGGACGCTCAGGCTCAGCGGCCATGGCTCACGGGCCCAGCCGCTCCGCGGCATGTGGGATCTTCCTGGACCGGGGCACGAACCCGTGTCCCCTGCATCGGCAGGCGGACTCTCAACCAGTGCGCCACCAGGGAAGCCCACAAGCACATTTCTTGATATGTTCCAGATCATGGTCTCAGAGAGATACAAGTTGAAATCATTCATGACCATTCAGCACATTTTACCCAAAAAGCTGATAATGATTGCAACATTCAAGGCTTGACGAGACCCTGCTGGCTAGGAAGGAAGCAGTCTTACGATGTGGGCATGATTGGGGAGAACTCAGTTTAGCTATAGTGCAAATAGTTGATAAACCTTAAGATAGACCTCTATGAGCTTTTCAGTTATTTCCCTTTATATTAATAGCTTTTCCGAATGAGGCCATTTTGAAGATCTGGATTTTGACATGTGGAATGCTGAAGTCCTAAAGTCTCTTGTTGCAGTAACATGTCTGTGCCAGATGATGCAGTCACACTCAAGGCTTTACGCTCCCCACACGGTAGCTAGGCATCAGGTGTCGGGCTTGTTCGGTAAGGATCTTAATTTGTGCTCTACAGGGGGACTCTGCATTTTCAGCTGAGGACTAAGGATTTTCTTTGTATCTGTCAATGATGCTTATTGGCTCTTTATCTATTGCTACGTAACAAACCACCTCAAAACTTACAGACAGCCACAGCGACAGCCATCACGTATTTGCTCGGGATTCTGCCATCTCTACAGAGCTTGGCGGGGCTGGTTCATGTTTGCTTCACATAGTTTCCCCTGGGGTCTTCCTGAGGTTGCCCTAAGCTGGGAGCTCAGCTTCCTTATAACGTGGCGGCTGGCTTCCATCGGCTACAGGGTCTCTTAAGTCTTGGACTCAGAAGCCCCAGAATCTCACTTCGGCCACGTTGTTTTGGTCAAACAGGTCACAAGGCTAGCCCGAATTCAGGCGGAAGGGAAAGAGATTCCACCTTTTGGTTGGACGAGTACCATGCACCTTCACCAGCGGGAGGAATTGTTGGCATCAGTCTTTAGAAGTGGATCTACCTCACTGGCCTTTCTTTTCCTCCCTCCACCTCTCCTTTCCTCCTTCCCCGTTTCTTCATTTCTCCCTTCCATCTAAATGTGTCAACTATCCCTTTATTATAAAACATCAGTATATATTTTATTTAAAGATTAATCTTCTCTAATACCCCTCGGCCTCTTCTTGATATTTTCTTAGTGGTGTTTTTACATTCCGCATTTTGTTACGGTTTTGTGTCTCATTAGCATATAAATTCCTCTAAGGTAGGTTTTCACTTTCTTCTTTGTTTAGGTCCTCTATGAGGGTTGAATGAATGAATGAAAACAGGCTTTAGTACAATGAACGAGACCTCAGTTTGTCCAGATGAAGCATCAGTTTATGTTAGGCAAGTATTTGAAAGCAAAATAAAGCAACTGTGTTCAGCTGTTGCACTTTTGACTTTTCTTCCTTGGTCAGTACCCCTCTTCCTAGGTCCCACGCATTTACCAGCGTATGCTTTCAGAGAATATATATCTATAGAATATAGTAATATTTTTACATTAAGTTAACAGTATGTATATTAAGTATGTAATATTAAATACATCATATTCTCATATGTACACATTTATTTATTTATAAGACAGGTCAAAAATCCCTTTTCATTATTTCATCAGACCACTTAAGGAAAAGAGGTAGATTCAAAGTTGAACAGTCCTTTCAGGTGTCATCTGCCACCCTAAAAACTTCACTCTTCTCTCTTCTCCCCTGGTAACCAGGAGTGTGAGGAAGAGGCTCTCTGGGTCATTATGTGTGCCTCGGTCAAGTACAACATCCGGGGTCCTGCCCTCATCCCGAGAATGAAGACCAAGCACCGCATCTACTACATCACCCTCTTCTCCATCGTCCTGTTGGGTCTCATCGCCACGGGCATGTTTCAGTTCTGGCCGCACTCCATCGAGTCCTCGAGCGACTGGAGCGTGCAGAAGCGCAGCATCCGCGACGTGCCGGTGGTCAGGCTGCCGGCCGACAGCCCCGTCCCCGAGCGTGGCGACCTCAGCTGCAGAATGCACACATGTTTCGACGTCTACCGCTGTGGCTTCAACCCCAAGAACAAGATCAAGGTGTACATTTACTCTCTGAAAAAGTATGTGGATGATGCGGGTGTCCCAGTGAGCAGCACCATCTCCCAGGAGTACAACGAGCTGCTCACGGCCGTCGCAGACAGCGACTACTACACCGAGGACATCGCCCGGGCCTGCCTGTTCATCCCGTCCATCGACCTGCTCAACCAGAACGCGCTCCGCGTGAAGGAGACGGCGCAGGCGCTGGCCCAGCTCTCCAGGTATCACAGCAGGTCTTCCAGGAACTAGAGGGAAGGAGGGACAGAGCCAGTGGTTCTCTTGAGCTGGTGTCCGGCTGCCTGCTTGTCTCTTATCTCATATGGGGGTGAGTGGATGAGCGACTGACTTGTAGGAGGACCGGTGCTTTGGGCACCTGGCCTCTGTACCACCCTCCTGTGCCACTGCTGTGGGTTCCCAGCCTCTTAACGTTTAGAAGCTAAGGATGCGTCCCATGCTTTTCCTTTTAAATTTAAGCACTTTTTTCCCTTCTTTATAACTCACATAATGTACATTCACTATAAAAAGTCTGAAAATACAGGTAAGCAAAAAGAAGAAAGTAAGGTTCATTCCATAAGCCTGCCTCTAAGAGATAATCATTAATATTTTGCTGTTACTTTTCAGTCATTTTTGTATAAAACATAGGCATGTATGTATACGTTTTTGTATAAAGTATATATGCATGTGTATATAACATTTTTGTTCAGAATGGGATCACACAGCAAAACACGTTCTCTTACTGCCTTTTTCCCTTCATTTATCATGAATGTATTTCCAGATAATTTCATCTTCATCTGTCGGTTCTACATGACTTTAAGGGCTGTATAGTATTCCATTTTGTACATGTTCCCTAATGTATTTAACCGGCCTTCTGTTTATTTTTTTTTGTTTCTGTAACCAAATGGTGAACACTCAGGTAGCGTTCAGGTTTTCATTAGCATAAGCAGATCTGTAGTGGACAAGCTTGGAGTGCACATCCCCCAGCTTTACTTTCAAGGAGCCAGGCCAGTGCCTGATGCACTGTTGGGATCTCCAGGCACTCCTGAGAAGAGGCCCTATTATGGGTTGGGGAGACTACTTGTCATCCAGAAGCTGACTTGTCTTTGTTTCTTCATAGTTGATGTGTGAATTCTCCTACATGTTTAATTTCTTAACAGGTGGGATCGAGGAACCAATCACCTCTTGTTCAACATGTTGCCTGGAGGTCCCCCAGATTATAACACGGCCCTGGATGTCCCCAGAGACAGGTAGGTGTATTTGGGGCTGTCCCCGTGTTAGGGTTCTGAGGATTAAGTAAATGCAAGACCCTTTCGTTCATGAGAAATCGTATTTCTCAGCCCACTGGGATGTACTTTGTAACCAGAATTGTTTGTTAAAGTGGAGAATTGTCCTAGCCCTTTTCCTCCTCAAGACCTAGAAGCATCAGACCTGCCTAAGTCTGTTGGAAACCAGTTGGAGCTTAGGTTCCAGCGGGGCATCTTAAAAGTTTGTCTTGTCTTCCTAGTCTGGGTTGTGCTCTCCCGAGCGTAACCTCTCCTCCAGCCCCCACAGGGCCTGGTTCCTCACTGGCTTGTGTCAGCTTTCTCTGCATTTGGGAGCATTTTCCAGAAGTAGAGTCGCAGCTACTGAGGGGAGAGAGCGTGGCTGTGTAATTGGAGCCTGTAACATCCAGGGGATGAGGGTACTCTGAGTAGCATTTAGTCTCTGTTGTTTCAGTCAGTGGGCTTCTTTCCTTCCTTCCTAATAACACTTCCGAACAGCCAGATCCCGTGTGGGGCGGCCATGACGTCACGAGTGCAGTTGGAGCTCGCTTACTGTGTATTGGCCCTTTTGTGCATTGACTGCACCACTTCCTGGAAAACTCAGGAGGGAGGTGCCGCTTAAGGTTCCTCTCCTATCACTGGGTTCAAGGCTCTGAAGAGAGCAGAAAGTTTGGGCCCAACATGTGCGTCCGGGGCAATACTCAAGGTAGAGGATTATTGTAAGTTCATATATGAACTCATTTATAACTAACTTTATTACAGTTGATGTTTAACTCTTAAAAAATCATTGTTACTGAAAAAGGTGAGGCCAGCTGTGGGAGGCCAGCATTGTCATTTATGAAAATCTACACTTAGTACTGCTTTTCCCTGGAAGATTAAATCTAAGCCCTCTTTGCTTTAAGTGATTATCTAGAGTCAGTATTGAGTTTCTATCTGGAAATACAATTATCGCTGGAAAAGACACACCCCAGGACCATTCCTCAACTTTGGTGTAGAAACCATTTTGGACGATAGAGGGCAGTCAGGCCACACAAATTCTGTAGAAACCATCTAAACACAAGGTGATCCCTGATTTGGCTCTCAGCCCCAGTGTTCCTGAGTGGGCTGCTGTTTTATGTGTTTGGTTATTCTGGGAAAATGAAATACTTTAGAGGATAGAGAAGGGAAGGGAAAGAGCTGTTAGGAATGCAATGTGCGGCCATGGCTCACGGGCCCAGCCGCTCTGCGGCATATGGGATCTTCCCTGACCGGGGCACGAACCCGTGTCCCCTGCATCGGCAGGCAGACTCTCAACCACTGCGCCACCAGGGAAGCCCCTCTGGGTTTGTTTTGAGAAGGGCTTATTTCTGTTTGGGACATTTCACTTTTGCTGACATTTTGGTATATGTATCTGCATGGGAGAAGTATTTTATTTTTATCAAGTGCACACGTTTAAAAGGGGTTTCATTTCTCTGCAGGTAAGTGTCAAGTAATCAGAGAGTGTAAGTCCTTGCTGGTTCTTAGGTGTTAAGGGTCAGGAAGGTTAAATCGTTTTCCCTGTGCATGTGTTTTTTGTAAGTGATTATAGGCAATCCTGTAGCAAGTAATGAATCATCATATAGTCCTCTTTTCTCTTTCCATGGGAGAAATATCGTTTTGAAGCCTAGGTAGTCTTCTGGGTGGGGTAAGGATAGTAGATTTGTTTGTTAATTTTTCTTATCCTTTGTCCTTGCTTCTGGATTCAGAGGAGGCAAGAACCATGAGTGTAGAATGGTTTTAGCAGGAGCTGCACATCTGATTATTCAGAAATTAGAAAACAGGCTAGATTAGACTGTTTCTAAGATTCCCCTGAAATCTAAAGTCCTAGGTGTGATTAGTTAAGAATTACTTGACTCAGGGAAATGCAAGGACCAGGACTGAAGCAAATGTCAGCTCAGAAAATACATCTTTTATGCTGTTTGAATCTGTTTTTCTCTCTCAGATTTTAAAAATCTTATGCATGATACACATGTACCTTCTTGGTACAAGATTGGAACAATATGCAAGGGTACGAAGAGTAAAATGTAAAAGTGTGCTTTCAAATCCTCCTCTTTTTACTCTCTTACTGAGAGGTAATCACTGTTATCAAACACTGTGTATTTTTCGAGTCTTTATTTGATGGATTTATAGTCAAACACACACATGTATATATTCACATACCCATTTTATTTTAAGTCAAATGACAGCAAATTGTACCTCTTCAATGTCTGACTTTACTGATCTTTGTTTTCTCAGACACATTCTGTAATTTTATTACTACCTTAGATTTTTGTTATCCTTTCTTTGCACATATCGCTCACAAATTTCTACTTTCGTATGGGTGTATATTTATTTAAACTTCTTACGGAAACTTTTCAACTTGTATAAAAGAAGAGAAACCAGTACAGCGAGCCCCACATACCCACTGTCCAGCTGTGATGTCGTCAACTTGATTTATCTGTATTCCTACCTACCCCTCGCTAGATTATCTAGAAGCAAATCCCAGATGTTATATCATTATATATGTAAACATTTCATTTGAGGCTCTGCATAAGAGCTTTTTAAAAAATGTAACTACAGGGACTTCCCTGATGGCGCAGTGGTTAAGAATCCGCTTGCCAATGCAGGGGACATGGGTTTGAGCCCTGGCCCGGGAAGATCCCACATGCCGCGGAGCAACTAAGTCCGTGCGCCACAACTACTGAGCCTGCGCTCTAGAGCCCGCGAGCCACAACTGCTGAGCCGGCGGGCCGCAACTACTGAAGCCAGCACTCCTATAGCCCGTGCTCCGCAACAAGAGAAGCCACCGCAATGAGAAGCCCGTGCACCGCAGCGAAGAGTAGCGCCGCAACTAGAGTAAGCCACGCACAGCAACGAAGACCCAATGCGGCCAAAAAAATATATATATATATAACTACAATACTATTATCATACCTAAAAAAATTAACAGTAGTTCTTTAATACCACCAGATATTCACCAAATATCTAGCCATTGCTCAAATGTACTTGTCTCATAATTTTTTTTTTTTTTTTAGTTTGAGTCAGTAAACAAACAAGGATAATCAATAGAATTGGTCAGTTTCACTTTTTGCAAACCCTAAAACGTGAAGCTTTATATATGAGGAATTTGCAGGCCTGATTAAAAGGAAGCAAAAGATACACTTGCGGACGAACTGTGTTCAGGCTCTGTGAATACTCACATGGGAGGAGGCGAGCTGTGAGAGTGTCTGGGAAAGACCCAGCGTAGGGGTGCTGAGTCCGCGAGGCCAGGCTGAGAGGAGGAGGGTCGGTGATGTCCCCGAGTCAGGAAGTCCCGGAAAATGCTGAAGGTTCTGGTGACACTTCCAGTGATAGAGCGCCTGGTGTGAGTGTGGTCATCATAGTGATGCTTTCTTAGCTGCAAGGTTTTGTTCAGTCTCTTGCGGCTTTGGAACGGATCTCTGATTTGGGGATACATAATGGGAAAACAGAATGTGCTTCTCAGAAATTGACTTTTCAGTCAATGTAAAACACGTGTTCTGTAAAACAAGGGAGGCTTACAATTTTTTCTCCATTATAATGTTAGGGAAAGCTTGGCAGAAGAAGATACAGTGACTTCGAGTTGAAGTCTTAGCAGCAGGGCCGGTGTGCGGCTTGTTTGACTAATTGCAGTGGTGACTCTTCCTGAGATCACACACCAGATTGCACATGTGTGATCTGTGGCAGGAGACATGCTTCGGGTTGCATGCTTTCCTCCTACCAGTGCTTAACCCCCTCGCTTACCCTCGGGGCTCCAGGGACAGAGTAACAGTAAAAGTTGGCATCATGTACACCTGCTTCCTTTCTCACTACGTACACATGCTCCTGTCCTCTGGGGTGTGGGTGTAATTACCTCATCACCCACTACCCTGGCTTACCTGGACTGCTTGGTGCCTGTATATCGGATCAGTGTTTGCTTCTCTGCACATAGGTTGTGGGGACCCATGCAGTCTGCTTGCCATCATGGTCATGGAACCCACCCAGATTCATGTTGGACGGATTCATTGCTGAATGCCACTCAAGAAAAATAAGACCGTATGTTGATACGAAGGCTAGTTACTGAGTCTTACGTAGAGGACTGGCAGCTGGAGAGGTTTTTAGCCTGCACGTTACCTCCCTGACCAACTCTTGGTTTCCTAAAGCTTAAACAAACACATTGGGATTTCCAGGGGTGGTTTGAAAATCTTTGAACTTAAACTGGTCATGTTAGAAGGGAATGTAGGCTGTCATCAGGGCAGGGAGGGGATTGGTAGCAATCAAGATGGCACAGAATGTGGCTTTTCAGTTCATACACTTTGGCTCAGACTGTGCAGTGCGTGGAACTGGCATCACTCTGCCCCAGTAAGTGATTTGATGGGTTTGCAGCCCCAGGGGCAGAATAGCTGTAAAAGTTGGTGTGATGTACACCTGCTTCCTTTCTGATGAAGTGTCATTGTACTACTTGCTGGATCCAATTAAAACAGAGTCTTCTTGGCTTTCTAACCAAGGAGAATAAAAGCTCATGCATACAGACTGCAAGAGAAGCACTAAAGGTCCAGTTCTGGATTCTGCTTCCTGTAGACAGAATTGGGTTAATAGGACTGAGTAGCTGGAATGGATGGTGAGAGCTGGTAGAGGTTACGTGATGCACACGTAGCTCTGGGATGACAGTGGAAAGGACTGCTCGGGGCGGGAATTGGAGAGAGGCTGGGGCGTAGGCAGCATGAGATGTGATACTTTGCTGTCACCACTGCTTTCTTTGTCCATTGTCCCCTGAGATTCCAGTCAGTGGGGTTGGTAAGTGACTTCCCCAGCCAGTTGTCCTGTACAGACCTATTATTATTGCTGTTATTGTAAGTGTGTTTAAGAGTTGGGTATGACTTTTGGGAGAGGTGAATGGGATCTGAATGAGGTGACAGAGGGGCTGTTCAAAGGGAGTCCTCCTGGCTCTGATGTATTTTAAAACATGGAAAGTAGGGAAAGACTACTTAGGACCCCAGAGGAAGGGTGGTGACTCAGGAATAGGGTGCAGCTGATGTCCAGGAGGTGTGATTGTACAACATTGAGCACAGTGTCTTTGTAGAAAACGGACTTGGTAAACATTAGCTGTGGTCGATATTGTTATGAATATTCAATTACCCCTTTCCACAGAGCTTATCAGAATGAAGACCTTCTCTCTTTCTCATCATTTGACAAAATCCTTTGCTTTCAGGGCTCTGTTGGCTGGTGGTGGCTTTTCTACATGGACTTACCGGCAAGGCTACGATGTCAGCATTCCTGTCTATAGTCCGCTGTCAGCCGAGGTGGACCTTCCAGAGAAAGGACCAGGGTGAGGAGCATTCGGCGCAACAGGGTGTGCTGGGAGATGCCGGCGAGAGCCAAAGCATCAATTACAGGCCAGGGTCTTTGAGTCTACCATTTCCCTGCCTCACCCCAACCTTATTGATCCTTCAGTTCTCTCTCTCGCTCAGTCAGTTTTGAGTGCTGTCTACCAGGCTTCCCAAATCAGAAATCTATGTGGTGTCATCAACTCTTTCCTCTCCCTTACTTCCTATATCAGAATAAGAAGTCCTATTGATTCTACATCCCACGTATTCAATATTTTCTAGCTCCCTCTCTGCACCCACCCTGCGCCAGGCGACTGTCGTCCTTCCTTTGGATTGCTGAAACGGCTCCCTCTGTGGTCTTCTGCCTCTGGTCTCGCGGTTCTCCAGTTTGACGGTTGGCATCACGTTGTTCTTGGGAAGCCCAGACTCCTTAAAATGTCTCTCAAGACCCTCGACTACGTGACCACTGTCTCCATCTCTAGCCTTTTTTTTTAGTTCTTAGAATAAGCTTTGCTCTCTCAGTTTTTCTGGGCTGTAAACACTCTCCATTGTCTGGAAATCCTTTTCCTCATTTTCATCAGACTAATGACCTGCTTGTCCTGTAGGTTTCAACTTGAATACCGCTTAGTCAGGAGGCACTTTCTGGCCCCTGGAATGGCACTCCTAGTTACCCTCATTACGCCCTTGTAACGACTTGCTTAAACCTTCTCTGTTTTGCATCTTTGATTTTGTAAGCTTCAGCCAGGTCTTGTTTTGAACTGCCACGTCCCCCGTGCCTGGCACATAATTGGGTCATGTTTCTGATATGTGAGCAAGGAAATGAGGAGGGCTGATGGTATGGATGTGCAGGGTACTTTATCTAATTTCTTTCTTTTTTTTTTTTTGCTGTAGCCTGTTTAAAAATTGTGCTAATTCATGATGAGCGTATCAGCAGTGAGCTTTAAACAAACATGATGATAATAGTATCCTTTGTTTTTGTGACAAGTGCTCATGTATAATATGAAGATGACTGATTTGTATATTGCCACACCAGCAATGTTATACGTGCTGGATGAGATCTACAAACCCACACATAGCATTTGGTGTCAGAAATGAGTCTCAAGGAAGTGGTTTGCTCACAGAACATTAGAATCATTATTGAAGCATCCCAAACTTCCCCTTAGAAGCCTTTATGGGTTCTTTGAGAAGTAAGGGAACTTTCCCAAAGAGAAGACATTTCACTCCTGTATATGTGTTCCCGTGTGGCCCAGAACCAAATTCTGGAACTTCCTTTAGGCATAGCAACTTTTTATAGACAATGTATAAAGCCCAGGAGAGCTTGAAATATTTTTTTCTCTACCATTAGGCAAGTGCAAAAAAAAAGACTGAATGGTTCATGAACTTGCTGCTTAGATCATCTTTGTGGATTTTCCTCTGTTGGTGGACTCCCAGAGTTGACTTAATTTATTTTATTATTTTTCAATTGAGATATAATTCATATTCCACAAAAGTCACTCAAAGTGTACAGTTCAGTGTTTTTTGGTATATTCACAAAATTGTACAACTATCGTCTAATCACTATTGTCTAATTCCAGAACGTTTACAGCATCCCCCAAATAAACCCACTGCCTTCTAGCAGTCACTCTCTATCCCTGCCCCCAAACTTCACGCCCCCTGTTCCTAGCAACAACTACCAGTTTGCCTTCTGTCTCTATGGATTTGCCTGTTCTGGACATTTTATATAAATGTGGTCATTCACTATGTGACTTATTGTGTCTGCCTTCTTTCACTTAGCATAGTGGTTTCAAGGTTTATCCATTTTGTAGAATAGAGCCAATACTTCATTCCTTTTTTGACTTAATATTTCATCATATGGATATACCACATTTTGTTTATCCATTCTTCAGTTGATGGACATTTGGGTTATTTCCATTTTTTAGCCTTTGTGAATAATACTGCTATGAACATTCACGTACAAACTTTTATGTAAACATATGTTTTCACTTCTCTTGGGTGTATACTGAGGAGTGGAATTGCCGGGTCATATGTTCACTCTATGTTTAACTTTTTGAGGAGCTGCCAGAATGTTTTCTGAAGCAGCTGTACCATTTTACATTCCCGCCAGCAAGGTATGAGGGAGGGTTCCAATATCTTCACAACCTTGCCAAGACTTGTTATTACCTGTCTTTTATTCTAGCCATCCCAGCAGATGTGAAGAGGTATCATTGTGGTTTTGATCTGCATTTCTCTAATTAATAATGCTGAGTACCTTTCCATGTTCTTATTGGCTATGAAAATTTATATACTGTGTTTGGAGAAATGTCTATTCAAATCATTTGCCCATTTTCAAATTGGGTTGTGTTTTTATTGGTGAGTTGTAAGAATTCTTGTACATTTTGGATACTAGATCCTTATTAGATACATGATTTGCAGATGTTTTCTCCTATTCTGTAGGTTGTCTTTTCACTTTTTTGATTTTTTTTTTTGGCGGTACGCGGGCCTCTCACCGTTGTGGCCTCTCCCGTTGCGGAGCACAGGCTCCGGACGTGCGGGCTCAGCGGCCATGGCTCACGGGCCCAGCCATTCCACAGCATGTGGCGTCTTCCCGGACCGGGGCACAAACCCGTGTCCCCTGCATCGGCAGGCGGACTCTCAACCACTGTGCCACCGGGGAAGCCCCGATAGCGTCCTTTGATACACAAAAGCTTCTAATTTGGATGAAGCTTCTATTTTTCCTTTGGTTGCTTGCATTTTTGGTGACATACCTGAGAAACCATTGTCTAATCAAGGCCACAAAGATTTGCACCTGTGTTTTCTACTAAGCATTTTATAGTTTTAGCTCTTACATTTTGGTTTTTGATCTATTTTGAGTTAATTTTTGTATATGGTATGAGGTGGGGGTCCACCCTCATTCTTTTCCTTGTGGATATCCAGTTGTCTTATCCATACTTGTTGAAAAGACTGTTCTTTTCCCATTGAATGACCTTGGCACCCTTGTTGAAAATCAACTGGCTGTAGGTATATGGGTTTATTTCTGAAGTCTCAATTCTATTCCATTGGTCTATATGTCTGTCCTAAGGCCACTACCACCCTGTCTTGATTGCTGCAGTTTTGTAGTAAATGGTAAATGTAAGTCCACCAACTTTGTTCTTCTTTTTCAGGGGCTTTATTTTTATTTGTTTTTGGCTATTCAAGATCCCTTGCATTTTAATTGCTTTTTTAAATAGGGCAACTTGAATAAGTACAAATAGGAAACAATCTAAGCTGCTTTGTACTTAGACAACTACAAAACTAAAACAAATTTACAAGTTAAATACAGACAAATCTACAAAACTAATAACAGTCAGATTAACATAATGTCACAGCTGAGGCTTTTTCTTTAAAACTGAATTGCATCTTTCAAGGTGAATATGGCGTTAATTATGGGACTTCTGCGTTTAACGTGCCTGTACTTCGCACGCTGGGTGATGATGTATTTCTTCCTGCCACTCTTTCTGTTTGAGCCACTAGGAAGCTTCCCTTTATGTAGTATATTGTTATAATTTACTGACATTATTATCTTCATCTGGTACAGATGCATGATTTGTATTTTTTCCCCAACATTTTAATGAAAATCTTCAAGCAGACAGCAAAGTTAAAAGAATTTTATGGTGAACACCTGTATACCCATCACTTAGATTTTACCCTTGTATACTTGCTTTGCATTATTTACATCTTAAGTCTTCCTTCTCCTCTCATTAGCCCATCAAATACAAGCTTGGACATTGAAAACTTTTTAGTAGTATACATCATTAAATACGAGCAGAGATTTGCCTATACGAATTTTTTTGATCACCATCAAGATGAAAGCCCCAAAATAAATCTATAGAGAATTTGTAGACTGGAGGAACTGATACAGTTCAATGCCGTGTTTTGAGGCTGGAGTTCCATAAGTTGAGAAAGGGTGATCTGTGTGAGCCCAGCTGGTACCCTTTGGGGCAGTACAAGTTTCTCTCGTGTACTTAGGATCTGAATTTGGCATATTTATGTAGCACTAGCTTTGAATAACTAATGAGCAGAGAAAAGTCACTTGAAATTGAAGGAAGGTTTAGTCCTCTGCTTGCTGCTTCTGTGAGCATCTACTTGAAATCAATTGTGTGATTTTAAACGTTTTTTTTTTTTTTTAAACCTTGTTTCTTTTCCCTTTTCTTTTCCTGTTGTTCTGGAGATTATTTAATTCAATTTAGTTCTGTTCACTTCAGTTCAAATCAAACTTTTATTGCAGGCCTATTTGGGCCAAGTGTGCCCAGGCTGGTGGTTCTCAGCAGGGGAGGGAGGTTGATTTTGCCCCCCCAGGGGGACATGTGGCAATCTGTGGAGCCATTTTTGACTGTCATGACTGAGGGAGTGTGTCAGTGGTCCCCAAGACCACCTCCAATTTTGATGATTTGCAGGAGGACCCACAGGACTCAGTGTGTAGTCATACTCGTGGCTATGTTTTATTACAGCAAAAGGATGTAAATCACAGTCCCCAGAGAGCAAAGGCACATAGGGTGAAGTCCAGGGAAACCAGGGGCAAGCTTCCAAGGGTGCTCTCCCCCTGGCATCGCACAGGAGGGGCTTACTTCCCCCAGCACCAAGTTGTGACAACCATGTGAAATGCTGCCCACCAGCTAAGCTCGTTAGAGATTCAGCACCCAGGGTTTTTTTGGGAATGAATCACATGGGCAGTCTCTGCGTGGCACGTGCTGTGCATAATTCCAGGCTCCCAGAAGGAAAGCAGGTGTTCAGCATAAACCCTGTTGTTTGTACAGTTTGGGCCCAGTGAGCCATTCTTACAGTTCTCCCCTCAAATCGAAGTTCCATGCACCAGCCAAGGGCCAGCCTTTCGAAAAAGAGAGCCATCAGGCTGTGTTAACTCTGTTCTGCACAGGGTGCCGCAGGCATCTGGTGGGTGGAGGCCGGTGATGCCGCTAAATCTCTATGATGCCCAGGGCAGCCCTCACTACAAAGAATCATTGGGTCCAAGTGTCGGCAGTGCTGCGGCCGAGAAAGCCTGGGCAAGACAGGGTGTGAGCAGGTGAGGAGCGAGTCTGGCAGGCTGGCTCAGCCGCCTCTCGGCCTCTTTCTTAAGACTGCTCGGCTGAAACTCTCTTTATTGTGTAATCTCTTGAGTATACTCTAGCTCTCTTTTTTAAAAATAAATTTATTTATTTATTTATTTATTTTTGGCTGTGTTGTGTCTTCATTGCTGCACACGGGCTTTCTCTAGTTGCGGTGAGTGGGGGCTACTCTTTGTTGCGGTGCGCAGGCTTCTCGTTGCGGTGGCTTCTCTCGTTGCGGAGCACGGGCTCTAGGTGCGCGGGCTTCAGTAGTTGTGGCATGCGGGCTCAGTAGTTGAAGCTGGCGGGCTCTAGAGCGCAGGCTCAGTAGTTGTGGCGCACAGGCTTAGTTGCTCCGCGGCATGTGGGATCTTCCCAGACCAGGGCTCGAACCCGTGCCCCCTGCATTGGCAGGCGGATTCTTAACCACTGCGCTACCAGGGACGTCCCTAGCTCTCTTACATTGGTTTAGGACTGTCACTTCCCTTTAGACTTAATCCAGGGAAAAAGCATACCGAAAGGAAAAGATTCAGTGAAGATGAAACAAAGGAGAGCAAACCACTCCGAACAGTAATTACCTTCAAAGAATAGTTTCAAAGATTTACAGGCTGTTTTCTTGGTGGTGTTTTCTTGGTAACGTAATCTCTAATTTTTATGTATAACTAGGCTGAAATTAAGATCTTTAGATGGCTTAAGGCTGCAGTTGATTTCTAAACTTCTGATGTTCAGTAACTAGATAGAGTAGCGCTCTACCTTCAAGGGCAGCAGAAGGACACTGAAGGCTGCGATGGGCGTGGTCCTCCCCCTGCTGGCCAAGGGGTGGATTTCTGCAGCCCGACCTAGACCTGCCCTCTCCATTTCCCCACCGGTTTTGCAGTCTGGCCCTGCAGTTGTGTTTCTTTTACAAACAACACTCCTCTCCCTCTGAAAAAAAGGGGGAAAAAAGCAAAGCAAAGCAAAGACAGGCTCCAGACTCATCACACTTTCTAGGGACTTGGGAGGAGGCAGTGTGGGTGACCTCGCGGCAACATTTGGGATCTGTTGCTCTTTGTGAGAGTTGCTTTTTAAGGGAATTCCCACATCTCTTGAGGGCTACATAGAGTAGTAAGAGCCTTGTTTTTATTTTAAATCTCTCTCAATATTTTTCAATGGGAAGCTGAAGACTGCTGCTATTGATAGCTTCTTCTCACAGCTGTGTTGGCCTCAGCTGGAATTCTTGTCATTTTCTCTCTAAAAGGAACTAAACTGGGAGTTTACAACTGTTACTATTGAGGGAGACTTCGAGTTCTCAGCATGATTTTACTTAAGCTTCGATATCAGCACTGCTGGGAGGAAACATGAAAGTCATAGCTGGTAATTTTAGTCCTTGAAAGAAAAACAAATCCACCTTAAGATTTTGTTTGCTTAAAACTAAAATGGGCCTACTCCATCGACCAGCCATCTGCCGGGTCAGGGAGAGCCAGCATGCAGGCAGGGGGAACATTTTTAGACTCTTGTTCACATCTGCACATTTATGTAGAAAATGGTAGTGGTAGGTGGGGACCCAGGGAGCCTGGTGGCTGAGTGTCTAAAAATAGAACTGTGTTCTTAACAGTGAAATCCAACCCAGAGCCTTTCTTTACTCAAGAGTTTCTTTGAGCACCACATGTTAGCATCTGTATTTATTTCTCTGTCTATATAGATGGATCTCTCTCTCTCTCTCTGTCTACATGTATTGAAAACCATGCGTTCATATTGGTTCCGCTTTCAGCCTGCCCGGCCTCTAACACTCTCCTGGGCTGCCCGGATGCCCTCCTAACCTCACCTGGTCTCAGCATCCCATGCTGGGGGGCCATAACTACCTCTACCCCTTCCCCTGTCACTCTTTTAGGGATCTCGTACTCTGTGCCAGGCCACCTCCCTGCTCTTCCCCCAAGTAGAAGCTCTCCCCCAACTAAGACTTCAGCATTCCCTGTGGGTGGGCCACCCCGCTGTGCAGAAGCACCCTCTTCCCTCCAGGACTCCAGCACTTTACCTCCTCCTTCATGGACACCCCCTTGCATACCAGCATGTCTATTCTTGTTCTTAGCAGCCCGGAGCACCAGTTTTATGTTACTTAAATAGAAAATCTCCAGAAATATCCAGCGAGTCCCAGGGCTCCAGGACATCCACCGTAGAACCAGTGTCTTGGGGATTGGAAAGACCTTTAGAGGCCGTTCAGCTCTAACTTAATGTATACCTTTTGCTATTACTTCTTAATGAAAAGTTTGCTGATTTGTAATAAAAAGGACTCAGCACCTCACAAGACAGTTCATTTCATTTTCAAATGGCTTTAATTGTTAAGGTGGTTTCCATGCTTGTCTTGAGAGTTTGACTGTAAATCTTCCTCCTGTTTAAACAGACAAGTTTGATTACAGAAGTACTTTGAATGGAGGCGGTCTTCACTTTGAGATGATCTGAGAGTGCTCCCTGTATGTGATCTTCCCATCATAAGTCATCCCTCTGAAAATTAAAATTGCTTTTACAAAAGAAAAATAATTGAGGCTCAGGGCTGGGAGTGGAATTCAAGAGTCTGTTTCAGTGGCTAGAAGGAATACTTTTGGCTGTAAATATACAGTGTATTGTTCAATAAAACGTGATTTAGGGGGAAGTTGCCCAGGATGAGAGAAACCAGTCGCTACAGCTGATCCACACTATCTCCCCGATGGGCTGCTGTTCCACGTCTCTCTTACCTCTGCTTGCCTCTACCCCGGGCTCTGGGTCTGCACTACCGTCCAGGGCAGCTTTCTCAAATAGATCTTTCAGCGAGGAGATGATCTGTATTCGTGCTGTCAGGTGTCACTGGCCACGTATGGCTGTTGAGCAGTTGAAATGTGGCTAATGTGACTGCGGAACTGGATTTTAAATTTTAATAGATTTAAATGGTCTCACGTGGCTAACTGCTGTTGGGCAGTGAAGTTCTAGGGAATCTGCTTGTCCCTTTCTTTCCTCCCTGTGGTGTGGGCAATACCCTTTGCTTTTAGTTCAGCTGTAGAAAGAAATGACCAGAAGAAATGGCTCTGAGGATTTGAGAGCCATGCACAGCTATGGTGGCTGCTGCTCTGTTGAACTGAATTGCTGGCAGGGAGAGTGTTCACCTTCTCAGTCACTGCTCTGGGTCTTGTGGGCATGAAGCTTAATGCTTGGGAAGGTGCCACCTTCTCCGTTAGAGAATGATTATTCTTTGGTCATGGGTGGATGCATATGGTGTTCTCCATCTGGACCCTCCAGATAAGCCTGAGAAACCGTGGAAAACCAAAACAATTACCCTTTCTTTCTCCCAAAGCAAGAAGGAAAGCAGTGGGGTGGGGAGTGGGGTTCAGATTGTGGCCTTTGGGTTGTTCCTTATGCATTGCTTCCTGTTATCTTCCCTGGTGGCTCTACTTAGAGAGGTGTATGTTCAGTATTTTCCCCGGTCTGTACCAGTTTGAGGTAGATTTGAGTGAGTCCTGCTTCTAGGTCTGATGGGGGTTTCATTTCCTCTGGAACCTGCTTTATATTCTTCCTTTCTTCTACAGTGATCCCTGCTGGTCCCTCAGCCCATGTCGTGTTTATGCTCTGTAACCTGTCTGCCTGCGGGAGGGAATGACTTACCATCTGGTCTCCCCAGAGTCTTCCCCCAACTCCTGGCTTACTCACTTTGTGCTCACGTTTTGTCTCTCGTGGAGATTTAAATGGCGCTAGCTTCTTCTAAGTCCTCCTTTCACTCCATTTTCTTGTAAGCATCCCTGCTATCCAGATGTTAAGACTGGTTCTATCCCTTGGTGAAGATGGTTTTTTCCACTTGTTCTCAGTGCCCAGTCTGGTCTTCCCGAGTCCCTGTGGCCTTGAGGATGGGGATGTTGAGTGGCATAGAGTGCCACCCAACAGCCGGAAGCAGTCTTTCACTTATTCTTCTTTCACAGCCACTGCTGTCCATTAAGACCCCTTGTTTTCCTGTTTGAAGGATGCAGCCCGCTCCCAGTTCCTTTTCAGAGCAGAGAGCTCATATAGAACTAATGGTAACATTTGATGTTCTTCCAAATAATCAACCAGTCAGTCCGTGTCTGTCTTTACAGGTATACATTCACACACACGTAAAGCATGTTCCCTTAGCTCGGCATATTATAAGCATTTCCTCAAAACATTAAGAACTTTTCCCAAATGAAATCTTTAATGACGGCATGACGCTTCAGCATGTGAATGAGACATAGATTGCTTTCTTAGATTGTGTAATATTTTAGATATTCAGCAATGCCGCAGAGTATAATTTCCCAAAAAGTCAAGGATGTGAATAAAGAAGGGTGAGAAAATGCTTGTTGCCATTAAGTTTAATATCAAAGTTGGTCTCACCGTGACTCGCACAGCGGCTGCAAGGTCCCAGTCCCTCGTTTTGTCCTTCGTAGGCCACGGCGGTACTTCCTCCTGTCGTCCCAGATGGCTCTGCATCCCGAGTACAGAGAGGAGCTGGCCGCCCTCCAGGCCAGACATGGAGAAGCGGTGTTAGTCCTGGACAAGTGCACCAACCTCTCCGAGGGCATCCCCGCCGCCCGAAAGCGTTGCCACAAGCACCAGGTCTTCGATTACCCACAGGTGCTGCAGGTGAGTGCCACCCGGCACCTCTCTCGGGGCTCGGCACAGGTCACATCCGCAAGGTGAAACTGACCACAACAGACAGGTGTTTCCCACGTTCAGCTAGCAGAGCTCCCCAAGGGGAGAGGAAGACAGACTGCTCTTCACTGCAGCCATGGACCTCCAGGAGCTTTGGCATCTGTGTACTGTTTGTGCAAAGCTGCTTGGCCTATGAGCGTTCCTGCTCCTTTCAGATATTCATCTTACTGCAAAAGCACGAATCCCATAGATTTACAAAAAAGCCACATAGACAAAGCAGGCATATGTATTTTGCTTTTATCACTGTGTTCATAATCCAGGCCAGAGAAACTTCCTTCTCTATGGTGCAGCTTGTATCCCCTGACTGTGCCAACCCGCAAGGCCATGGTCAGCTTTTCCTGAGTGGGAGGCTTTTATTTTTTGTTACCGTTTTTGTCTCTTGGTGTTTTTGCCGTCCTTAGCATGTCCTACTGGTGTTGTGGAAGTGGCAGGGCTTCCATAACCAGAAGCAGAGTAGTCCTTTTGGGGATGTTTTATAAGCAGGATATTTCATACTGCAAGGGCCTGGAGGCTAGGAAAGGAGAAATTGAGTTTTGTTCACTTAAATATTTAAAATACAGACAGGTTAGTTCAAGGAGAAATATCAAGGAGCTGGTGTGATTTTTTTTTTTTAATCTCCAAAGAGCACTGGCCCATGCTGAGATTGTTAAAATACTTTCTTTCAAAAAGTGCTGCATCTCCTCTGGAATGTCTGACTGATAACAGTGGTGATGTGAGCAGGAGTATTTATAGTAACCTTTGTCTAGACAGGAAAAATGGTTATCAGCACGTGTGTGCACATCTGGACACCGACTCTTTGGGGCCAGCTGAGCTGTCCACCTGCACCTCCACCATGACTGATGCCCTTTTTCCACTCTTGCTGTTTTCTGGTTTATCCCCGGAGGAATTTGGCATGTTGAGTTTCTTCATATTTTTTCTGAACTTTCCTTTTCTCTAGCTTTAAAGATTAAGCAGTGTTTTGTTTTTTAACTTTTTTTCCTCCTGAAGAGGCAAAAACTGGGAGAAACTGAGTATTAGAGATGGGGTCTTTTCTTATTTTGGCTGACTTATTGCAGCTGTTTCTTCTCGTGTACATCTCTCACTTTCCCAAACGTGTCCCACATCGAGTACAAGTTTGAGGCAGTGAACGAGAAAGAAATTGTTTGAGATTTTGCTTTTTGTTCGATGGATTGTTTCTAAATAGAACATATCTGTCTACTATGTTTTCTAAGGCATTGCATTCATGAAATGAATGTCTTCTAGATGCAAAGCACACTGCTGGATGCCATGGGGAGTAGAAAGATAAAAGGAGATTTGATACTTTCTGTATAGTGGGTCCTCTAGGGAGACTGATAGGCCCAGATCAAATAATTCTGTAACAAGGTAGGCGGAGGTAAGTGTCCTGAGCACTGCAGCCACTGTGCCACAGTGTGTGTACACAGCACACCAGGACTGAAAGAATCCAGCCCTTGCAGAGTCACGTTGTTGAGTGTCCAGAGGAAGACCTAGACGTGGGTTGTGAACATTTTCAGGATGCCAGCAGTGGAGGCATTGCGCTGACACTGAAGAGTGGAAAACCAGAACATTGCAGCCACTTAAGCTTTTCAGTCTTACTGGTGTGACCTGTTACCTTTCAGCATTTTTGGTGTTGCTTGGCTTCAGCCCTTGAGAGAACTTCATCGTCTGCCGGGATCAGAGTAAGTGGATCAGTGAAACTGGTATGTAATCCCTCCCTCTGCCTGTATTCCTGCAGGAGGCTACTTTTTGTGTGGTCCTTCGAGGAGCTCGGCTGGGCCAGGCGGTGTTGAGTGACGTGTTGCGGGCCGGCTGTATCCCAGTTATCATTGCAGACTCCTACATTTTGCCTTTCTCTGAAGTTCTTGACTGGAAGAGGTGGGTGTTACCTTCTGATAAACTTTACACCAGGAGTCCTGCATGGATTAGATTTTAAAAGTCCCCCCAGCAATTGTAATGCATAGCTAAGTTGGAGAACTACTCCTTCAGACTGTTTTTGCTATATTTTCCATAAGGAGAGTTAGTCCGTTGGCCTGGAGCCAAGGTTGGCCAACAGGCCTTTGGGCCAAATATGGCAGGCTGCCAGTGTTTGTAAATAAAGTTTTATTGAATCACAGCATACCCATTCATTTACACATGATCTTCGGCTGTTTTTGAGTGACAGTGGCAGAGTTGAGTACTGTAGTTTAAAATGACAGAGATTACGTGGCCCGCAAAACCTAAAATATTTACCATCTGGCCGTTTACCCTTGACCTAGAGCAGTGGTTCTCAGCTGTGACTGTAGAGTATACTCAACTGAAGAATTTTTAAACACATGCCTGGGCCTTGTCCTCAGGACTTTTGAAGCTCCATGGGCAATTCCGATTTGTAGCCACCGCTGAGAACCAGTGCTCTAGAGTCTGTTGAATTTGCATGAAGTGCTGGCTGGAGGCAGAGCGCCTGCACACGGGTGGAAGCTTAGAAACACTCCCAGTGGATGGATGGACACGCGTGGGTCCTGCCTGGACGTGACTGTCAGTGCTGTGCTTCATGGAGTAGTCTGCTCATCTCTTGTTGTTTCATTTCCCCAGGACTTTGGAGGTTAAAGGTTTTTGAAAACGAGTTCCTTTTGTACATACCTCTCAGGCTTGTCTTTGCCTCAAATGCTTAATTGCTTTCTCCTCTCCCACCTTATTTTATTTATTTTTTTGGGGTACGCGGGCCTCTCACTGTTGTGGCCTCTCCCGTTGCGGAACACAGGCTGCAGACGCACAGGCTCAGCGGCCATGGCTTACGGGCCCAGCCGCTCTGTGGCATGTGGGATCTTCCCGGACCGGGGCACGAACCCGTGTCCCCTGCATCGGCAGGCGGACTCTCAACCACTGCGCCACCAGGGAAGCCCCTCCCGCCTTTTTTGATACCGTGTTCAAGCCTGGTCACCACAGGTATTTGAACAATTTAAGTAGCATTCGTTCATGTGTACATTCATTTATCTCACATTTACTGGAAAGCCCTCCGTGAATAATACAGGCTCTGCTCTTAAGGAGGTGAGAATCCAGTGGGGAAGACAAACCAACAATTATAATATTGTATGATAAACGCTGTAACAGATGCATGCAGGGGGTGCTGTGGAAACCCAGAACAGGGAGGGAGCCCAGTTCAGCCTGGAGGATGAGGGTGTGTGATTCTCTGTG
Organism: Neophocaena asiaeorientalis asiaeorientalis; assembly: GCF_003031525.2. NCBI lineage: Eukaryota > Metazoa > Chordata > Mammalia > Artiodactyla > Phocoenidae > Neophocaena > Neophocaena asiaeorientalis. The sequence continues at coordinate 15,587,975 of NW_020173674.1, read as the reverse complement.
TCCTGGAGAAGTGATGAGCCACTTCCAGTCACTTATTCGTCTGTGGAAATATGTATTGAGCACCCTCTCTTTGCCAGGTACTGTGTTGCCTATGGGGATACAAAGATGATCAAGGTCAGGTCTTGCCTCTGAGAAGCTCTTAGTCCGGTGGTGGGAGATAGACAAGTAAGCCAGTGATTACCAGATGCAGAGCTGAGATGCAGCCCTGGCTGGATGGGCTGCTTGGAGGGGGAGGAAGAGACGCATACCCTTGCTGGCTGTGGGGTCGGGTAGGGCTTCTCAGAGGCAGTGACCCTGAGCTGAGTCTCAGAAGATATTCATTCCTACGAGGATCTAGATGTGCTTGGGTAGTTGTAATTAGGGATAAGTGGTGGAAGGGCTCTGGATTTGAAGACAAAAGGCTGGGGTTCAGATAACCAGCTCTGTTACTGGCTAGCTTTGTGATCTTGCCAATCATTTAACCTTTTTGAGCCTCAGTTTTCCCATCTGCATGGTAGAAATCATTTACTTATTTAACAAGTATTTATTAAGCGCAGTTGTGCTAGGCAATATGCCAGGTGCTCGGGTATGCTGGTGATTGGGACCAGAGGTGGTTCCATCCTAATGGACTAGGCTAGTGGGCGGAGGGGGTCTCAGGTTTTAATAAATTAACCTAGACGAATATAATGACCAACTCTGCTGAATGAAGGGTAAGTCGTCATCGAGCCCTCTCTCCCTTACCCAGCATCTCTAATCTGGTGGCACGTCCTGCTGGCTCTGCTCCCTCGTCACTTTCATCACTTCTTCCTCCCTCTTAGCATCCCTTGCCTGGACCGTGCAGTGGGCCCCAGCTGTTCTCCCTGCTTCCGCTCCTGCTTTCTGTAGTTTGTTCTAACTCTTCAGGCAGAATGATCCTGTTGGAACATAACCAGATCATGCCGTGCTTTCCTGACCCCTTCTGTGGTTTTCTATCTCAGTGAAAGCGTAAGTCCTTAAGTGGCCAGGGAGGCCGCAGAGGCTTTGCTGTGACCCTCCCTCCCCTGTTTCTCTTCATTGCCTGGTATTCTCCACCGTCTTTACTGTGCTCCTGCCACACTGGCCTCCTTGCTGTTGCTGGAACGTTCCCGACACCCTGCTTCCTCAGGGCCTTTTGCTTATTATTCCTTCTGGAATGGTCTCCCTCGGGTATTCCCCTGGTCGTCTCACTCCCTGGCCTTCCTTCCACGTCTCATTTGTTCACTGTTGTATTGCCAGGACCTAGCACATAGTAGGTGCTCCATAAATACATGCTGAGTAAATGAATGGATTGGGGAATGTAGCTAAAGGAGAAGAGTCATTGTTAATTCAGAGCGTGCAGTGAAGAGTGAAGAAGAGTACCAGGTAGGCAGAATTGGACACGCAAAGCCCTTGTGGTTAGGCAGAGTGTGGTATGTTCAGGAGACTGAGAGGGTACCTGTGTGGCTGAAGCACAGTGGGGAGTGGACAGAGGATGGGAGATGAATGGAGTGGTGCTGGGGAGCTGAGAGATGGAGCTGGTGGGAGCTCCTTTGAGCAGGTCAGCCCTGAGAAAGGGGCAAGGAAGAGGGACTACTCACTGCAAGGACTGTGGGGCTGAGGGTAGTTTGGGGTGTTGTTGCTTCTGCTTGTGAGAATTAAGCAAGAAATGTGCGTAGCAGTGCTTTGTGTACAGGGCTGCGCATCCATCAGTTGTTTTGCTCTTGTCTCTAGAGCATCTGTGGCTGTGCCAGAAGAAAAGATGTCAGATGTGCACGGTATTCTGCAGAGCATCCCCCAAAGGCAGATTGAAGAAATGCAGAGACAGGTAAGGGGCCAGGCAGCCCTGTTGGGGAGGGGGCGTGGGTGACGTGAAGGGGTAGCCCTGGCTGCTTGGGTGCAGAGCGATGGCTGCTGGGCGTGGGAGTGGGATTTATTTCCTCCACTACATTGACCAGCCAAACTTAAAAGAGGAAAGCAGTGTTAGGGAGTTGCATCAGGTAAGGTTTGGAATAATCACCATCAGAGATTCAGAAATGCTCCTGAGGTAAGCCTGCTGTGACGCTAGGGTCACACCTCAGCGATATGCTCAGGACGCAGAGCTGCCCCTCTCTGGAAGGTGGTTTACATGGCAGGTAAGGGTTCTGGTGACTGAGGTGGCTGTGGAAGCCAGCACATTTCAGGGTGATGCTTCTGAGGAGCCTTGACCTCGAGAGTGTCTTGGTGTCAGTTGGCCTGGATCCTCCCTTCAGCGGCCCTCGTGATTAAGAGGTGCCCTCCTCTCCCCAGAACACATACACCCTCCCTCTTCCCCTCCCAGGTCTCTCGTCTACCTTCTGATGCCCCTTCCCCTGGGCTGCTCTCCACTGTCTAACGCATCCACCACGTGTCCTGTTTAGTCCTGCTGCCGTGTCTCTCTCCCAAAAGAAGTTTAGTTGGGCTTAAATGTGAAACAAGTTAAAAACTGAAAAAAGACTGTCCCAGTATTGACACTGTGCATGTTGTCTCTATTTCTTTTTCTCCTTTCTTTTTTTTAAAAATTTTTATTGGCGCACAGTTGATTTACAATGTTGTGTTAGTTTCTGCTGTACAGTGAATCAGTTACACACATACACATATCCACTCTATTTATTTATTTATTTATTTATTTATTTATTTTTTTGCGGTACGCGGGCCTCTCACTGTTGTGGCCTCTCCCGCTGCGGGGCACAGGCTCCGGACGCGCAGGCTCAGCAGCCATGGCTCACGGGCCTAGCCGCTCCGCGGCATGTGGGATCTTCCCCGACTGGGGCACGAACCCGCGGCCCCTACATCGGCAGGCGGACTCTCAACCACTGCGCCACCAGGGAAGCCCCACTCTATTTATTTATTTTTTTGGCCATGCCGTGTGGCACACAGTGCAGCACGTGGGATCTTAGTTCCCTAACCAGGGACCGAACGCCCCCTGCATTGGAAGCGCAGGGTCTTAACCACTGGGCCGCCAGCGAAGTCCCTCCGTTTCTGTTTTGTAAATAAGTTCATTTGTACCATTTTTTTTAGATTCCACAAATAAGTGATATCATATGATATTTGTCTTTCTCTGTCTGACTTACTTCACTTAGTATGATAAACTCTGGGTCCATCCATGTTGCTGCAAATGGCATTACTTCATTCTTTTTTATGGCTGAGTAATATTCCATTATATATATGCACCACATCTTCTTTATCCGTTCATCTGTTGATGGACATTTAGGTTACTTCCATGTCTTGACTATTGTAACAGAGCCGCAGTGAATACTGGGATATATGTATCCTTTCAGATTATGGTTTTTTCTAGTTCTTTTTTTTTTTTTAATGGATTTTAGCAAGTTTTTATTTCTATCACAATTATCTATGTAGGTGCTGAGCTGGAGAAGAGGTTTGGAGGGCTCTCAGCGTTGAGGATGTAACTGCCCCATGCACCCCTGTGGCTAACCTTGTCCCAGGAATGAGCCTCAAGCCTCTGACTGGGCTAGGGCAGGGCAGTCACCCAGCTGTGTGTGGAATGGGGAGGAATTCTGGGCTTCTAACTGCTTCTTAAATACATTTTCCATCTGTCCTCCTGCCCTGAGCACTGCCTTTTCCCCTGAGTTTCTGCAGCGGAACCCAGATTTTTCTCAGCTGATTTAGGATGTGCTCTCTTGGGCCTATAGCGTCAGCTACCACCTTTCCTTCTGCTTTTCCGCTTCCACATTTTGTTGCTGTTATCTCCTCCCCCGTTCTCTTTATCTTTCAGTGATTATGCCTTAATTTTTAAAAATTCCCCTTAATTGTCATTTTAGGGTTTTAGGAGGGAGTTAGTGAATGTGGTCAGTCCACCTCTTTATTTTGGTATCGAGCTTCTTAAACCAAAGAGATGGCACATCACACAGTAATTAAGCCTGTAGGTTCTTACCCCAGACTGCCTGTGGTGAATGCCAGCTTGCCCAGTTACTAACTCTGTGCCCTTGGCCAAGCATCTGCCTTCTCTGGGCCTCAGTAGCCTCAGCTGTGAAACATTTTGGTGTTCTGATTTGAAAACAAATCACAGGTTGAGTTCAGCCTCCCTGAAGTTTTTTCATAGCACACCCATGTTCGTTTTAAGTTTCTGGGCTTCCCCGTGTGTTACTTAATTCCTGACCTCATCTGAGTTTTAGTGAATTAGAAAGTCAGTCTAGAGATCTCTATGTTCTTGATCTAAACCTGTGATTCTTACAACTCATGTAGAAGAAAATGCTCCTTGAAGGGCGCTGGTATTTATGCTCTTTGTGTTTCTTTTTATGGCATCTTGATTTGTTAACATAATTAAATAGAAAATCATCTGCTAAATCAGATATCATCTTTTTCTAGATTTAGTCTAAAAGGCTAAGAAAACACCGGGTAGGTAAAAATGAGCAAGTTCTGTCCAGTTACCTTCTCCCCCCGGCCACCTTCGTGTTGGAAAGAGAATCACTTAGTTCCCAAGCAGAGCTCCCACTGTCAGCTCACAGAATGCCCTTGTTTTCCGGGAGCTTGGTTTGGGAACCATAGGTCTGAGACGAGCCTGGCCGGCCTTTTCGGTGACAGGTTCGGAATCATAGAACCGTTGAGATGGAATGACTAAAGGTTACTTAAAACACTGCACTTTTAGGTTTTTTTGGTTCAAAGAGACACACTTGGAGTCAAAAGACTCGAGTTTGAGCCCTGGGTCTGTCCCTGTTAATTATACAACCATGACAAGTTACCAAAGCTCCTTGGACTTCCCTTTCCTCATTTATGAAATCAAGGCGTTGGCTAGAACATCTCTCATGTTCCATTCAGCTATTAAAAAACGCTATGAAACTCTTGTCCTTGACAACATTAATAATTAAGTGGTCATCTCTTTCCCATGACCACCTCGTGTCATGAGGGCCAGTTACTGTCTCTGGTGGTGAATAACCTACATTATGTCAACTTGGAGGATAAAGGCAGTCTTGGTACTTTCCTGCCTCCCGTTTCTCAATCTCCCTCTGCTTGCTGATGCCCCTTTTCTCTGTGCTGTTTTCCGACCTTCTGGCGCTCTGCTGCCATGCCCCGTTTAGTCCTGCTCCTCTTTCTCGATATTCTACATCTCCAAAACGACCTCTTTTCTTCTCCCAACCTCACATTTCTAGACTGGACTGATCTCAACTAAAGGTGAGATTATCTGGTTGAAGCAATTCCCAGATAGTTATAAAGGATGAATAAGTTCAGCTGCCAGATGCCAGCAGTACACCTGTCTCCCAAGTTGTGACAACTGGCAATGTCTCTAGACGTTACCAAATGCCCCCCATGGAGCAAAATTTCTGTGATTGGGAACCACTTTTCTATTGGTAGATCATCATCTCTCTCTTTTGTCCTTTCCTGAATATGCTTGTCATTTTGCCTTCTGTATACCCTCCATTGATTTAATCTGACCTTGGCAGGAGTAACTGAAAAAATAGCACACACTTGGTTCTGGAAAGTTTTTACACCTTAGTGAATTCTCTTTAGGGAGGTCAAATTTGAGTCTTTTTGTAAGACAGGCATAAACTTTTAGGGGAAAACCTGTTGCATCGGTAGCTGATACCTTGGAACCCCTGGTTGATGATGTTAGAATGAGCTGAGACCGAGGAACAGAGGGTCTGATTTTCTTGCTCAGCAACTCAGAACCGGCTCAAGGGCCTGCGTGGACAGTTGTAGCCAGCAGAGGGCTCCATCCACTTTTAAGTGACTGATTTTCCTTTTGAGTATTTGTTTCCAAGAAGTCCTAAGTGCTGTGAGCTACGTTGACGTTGTCCTCAGAGCCGCTCTCTCGAGACCCGCTCCTTCCTGCACTTAGCACAGGATTCTGCTCTCCTGTGATGGAATAGAGCCAGTTTCTGAATTGACCCCAGAGATGTGGGGTGGGATCTTGGTGACGAAGGTATTGCAGTAACTTTTTGCAGCTTAGAGTTCAGGGGCTATAATCTGATCGATGAATACATGGTGAAAATCCTTAACATGACTCGGGAGTTAGGATGTACCAAGAGAGAAGGATATTCTGCCTGACAAGGAATCCTAATTAAGTTTTCCACCTGACCTTAGATGCGCTAGTGAAGCAGCCATAACGTTAAATGCAGGGCTAGACGCTGAAGTAAGAGCTGGGGTCAAGCTAAGATTTTTGAAGTGCAACCTGCATCTGTGTTATCTACCTCTAAAGGCGAACAGCCAGCAGTACTGGCATATATGGCATTGAAAGAGCTGGGGTGGCTTATGGGGTTTTTTGTGGTTAAGTTAAAAACCAGTTCCTTCAATGAGAGGTTAATAGTTACAGCGGTATAAAGCCAACTTACCAGTCAGCCTTTAATTGTCCTATGAGCTAAATTAACCAGTTAATTCATTCAGTGCAGCCCTAATTATGTTTTTCCCCCAAGGGGAGATGATGGGAGATGATAAGCAACCTGTGATCCCCACCCACAGAGGCCTAACAGCCACCTTGGGGATATGTGGGAATAAGCCTGAAGGAAGCTGAGAAGATGGAACAAGTTTTCCAAAGGATGTCAGGGGTCTGACATGGGAGGAAGTACGGGTTAAAGCTGTTAGGGACAGCTTTATTGGGGAGGTAGCATTTGATGTAAGCCTGAAAGATGGGGAGTCCCGTCAACCATCTTTCTCACATTGGAAACCAGGAAGAAGTATGCAACCAAGTATTTTTCTATAGTCATATGGAACATTCACATCCCCGGTCTCCCTTTGAATCACAATGGAAAAGAAAGCAATCTGGGATATTGGAGGGCTGAATAGACACTGGACTGTATAGTTAGAAGTGTTTGTGTGGATAGCGGGGAAGGCGTAAACGGATCCCCAGTTTATCTGTTGAGCGGAGTTTCCAAACATTCTTTTATTGGTCAGTGGCTCCACCAGCAGTGACCTCTAACCTCAGCCACACTAGGAGGTGGAAGTCAGGAGCCTGCCTTGCCTTTGAACTCTTCTTTGTACTCAATTGACTAGGAGCCTTTGAGGTGGCAGAAACATTCAGCATTTTCTTTGCTCTATCTCTCCTTTAATGCTCGGCTAAGTTAAAATATCCGTTTCTTTTCAGTCTATTACACTGACCCATCTCAGTCTGCCTTCATATTTTCCTACTAAGCCTACCAAATATGTGTGCCATGGAGGAGTACTTGAAGGTATAATGTGGGCTGATTAGGAAAAAGAACACTTCCATTGAAGAAACTGTGGTACCCTCACCTAGCAGGACTGTAGTTAGGTGTAGCTGTGCCAGAGGAGAGAGCAGAAGAGACCACAGAACAGTAAGTGCGTGTGTGTACACCAGAGCTCATGCATTTTATTCAGGGGAGAGCCCCGACAGGAGGCTGCGATTTCAGCACATTGAATTATCCGCTTTCCATAGCCATAGTAGTCTAAAAGTGACAAATTTGAAAGAGAGAAAGACTACACCTGAGGGTCTGTGAGATGGGTCATCTGCCAGTCAGGCATGAATAGAGAAGACGGAAAAGCTATTTTTGGAATAGAACTCTCAGCACTTTGGATGTGTGCAGACCGCTGTGTGCGCTTCACGATGTGGGCGTGTCATTGTAAGATGGCGGAATTCCTCGGTTCAAAGAAGTATGCGTGTATTTGTTTGTTTTTCATCTTTTGGATTTCTGGCATCCAAATGAGTCTTCCCATCACTTTGAACATTGAATATAGTTTCTATTTCATCCCCTTGAAGATGTTATTGATGGGGCATCTTCAAACTGAGGAGATACAGAAATGGCTCTTCTTGGTGATGCCCTGCAGTCTTTAAGCGAGGGTTTAAATTTTGTTTAGCATATATATTTTTAAAAAATATTGGCTTTCATGTAAAATATTTTATAAAGTTTTCTATCTAAAATATTTGTTTTTATTTTTTAAAAAGGTTTTGTGATTCACTTAAAGGTGTAAACCCTCGGATATCTAGAAGGCTCAGCAGTCCAGAGGGATGTGTTCTCTGAGGGTTCCCTATGCTGGTGGCTTGACTGTTGTGTCCATTGATGGCTACCTAGCAGTCTGTGTCCATTTCTCCCTCCCTCCCTCCCTCCCTCCTCCTGCTCCCCCCCCCCAACACACACACAGTTTACAAAGCAAACTCTGTATACAGAGTAGTGAGATAGGCAGCGAGAGGAGTAATCCGAATTTTTTAATGTGAGGAAACTGAAGAGAAGAGATGTAAAGTGATCCTCCCGAGACCACACAATATGTAAGGGACAGACAGGGAACATACTCTTTTGCTGCCCACAACTTTATTCAAATTATAGAGCTTTGTGGCCTGGATCGAGGCTGAAAATCAGGATGCCCTTCCCAGTAATTCAGGCTTAACTGCTTATGGGATAGTCTTCCCCAAAACGTGGTTGCTTGGGACTGGACACATCCCTGGAAATATGTTATGAAGAATGTGGAAAAGATTTCACTTCTCCTTTCCAGGATCAATATTATAATGTCTGTCACTCTTATCCCCCCCCACTGTGAAACTGAAAAATTTTTAATATATATAAACTGAACTCTCAGGCATTTCCTCCAAGCTCTATTTCCCCATCCCTGCTTTTGTACTTGCCCTACAAAAAGCTACTGGATCACTTACCCTTCAACAAACACACTGACCTGATCCCTGGAGTTCTCCCTGTGAAACAGACAACCATGGTCTGATACAAAGGCAGACTCTTTGGCCAGTGGGAGAGCCTTGGGGCAGAGTGCAATTCCGGGATATTTTGAGTTTCATAATTTTGTTTCAGTAGCACTATATACTCTGTTGGAGTTTTCCTGAATGTATAAATCCATGTTGTGAAGGAGACCGGTCAATGTATGTTTAAAGTAGGATAAAACAAGGACTCATTTAATCGAAACTCTTAAGGAAGAGCATTTTTATGTGTTTAACTTACCTTTTTTTCAACTTCAGTATTAAGAACCTTATTGGAAAAAGACTCTTGCCAAGTATCTGATGGGAAGCCAAGAAAAGCATTTTAATAGAACTGTCTCAAATTTATAGTGCACTAGGGCCTGTAAGTAAATTTCCCTGTCTTTAAGGTATGGGCTGATTTGCAGTTATTTTGTATAGCTTCTGAGATTTAAATCCTTACAGTCCAGATGGAGAGACCATAAAGCTGCTTTCCTTGGCGACCTGGGCATACCTTGTCCATGGCGAGCATCATGGGTAGTAGATGGAGCTCTGTCTGTAAATGCTTGCTTATTGTATCGTGATGCCAATTTTAATTGGTTTGGTGACTTTTCCTAGAGCAGCCCACCTAAATATTCTCTAAATCTAGGAGAATTAGAGTCCTTGATTTCATAATGCAAACCCGTCAAATAAATATGTATTGAGCACCTGCTTTGTTCCTAGAATTGTATAGGCACACTGAGGGAGATTTTTGAAAAGGGAGGGAGGGACACAGATCCTGTCTATAAGAAAGGCCATCAGGGTGCTGGGGAGAGTACTTTCAGTAGTATATAAATGAAGAGGCCAGAAGTGCTGTACTGGCTGGCCTCGAATAGGGAGAGAGGATGCTCTGAGAGGTACTGACCTTCTCCCAGAGGTTGGCTTCTGTGGGAAAGACTCGATAGGTCAGATGGAGCAGCCCGAGGGGGGGAATTGGAATCCCAGTAGCAGAGAACTTTGTAGGGAGTTAGAAGGAAGGGAAGGTCAGTGACAAGTGGAGAGTAATGAAAGGATGTGTGATGAGAGGGGAAAGCAGTATCAATTAAGGAGATTGAGGGGAAAAAAATCAAAGAGCTGGAAGGGACCTTAGAAATTATTCAACCCCTTTCTCATGTTTTATAAATGATGTATAAACCCTAGAGTTCAAGTGATCTTGAGAATGAATTGCTAGGGTCAGAGCTGAGCCTACCCTTGAACCCAGGTTTTCTGATCCCAGCCGATGATGTTTTGGGGGCAAGGGGGACACTGGGTTCTGCAGTATTTTCCAGACTGAGGGTCTCATGATTCATTAGTGGATCATGAAGTCAGTTCAGTGGGTCTTGACTGGCATTATATTTTTTAAAAATGAAAGATAATAGAAAGCTACTAAATTATGACATAGCAAGGGTAAATATTTCCTGAAACCTTTGTTTCTTTTGTATGAATGCGCATGGTGAGTTGCAGTATAAAACGTATTTGTATGTTTCTTAATGTGGGTCCCAGTCCAGAAAGTTTGAGAAATGTTGGTAGTGGAAACCACGTGGGCTTTTGACTCGGAAAGACCTGAATTTGCGTCCCAAGCTGTGGTGTCTTGTCTGTCAACTTCGTGAGTGTGGGCGAATTACCTAGCTTTGCCGAGCATCAATTTTCTCATCTCAGACCTGGGGATAATAATACGATAGAGGAACTGTGTTGATTAAATGAAATCATTGACTTAAAGCATCTAGATTTTGGTCTGCCTGCTGGCCATCATCTGGGAGCGCTCCGCCTGGGTCTGTGTTTGAGGCTGGCGGGAGCCTCCTGGTATGGAGCTTGGTCTTCAGGAACCACAGTGAGTTACCAACGTGGATGTATTATGCATTTGCTTCTGGGCTTGGAAACTTGAAACAGAACTTTTTCCTGTGGGTCTGGTGTACTTTCTCCATCTTGGCATGGAGGGAGGGTCACCTCTCTGTTTTTCTGTTAGGATCAGGATGGCTTATGAAAATCAGTGGTTCTCTACCTGGCCTTAAAGAAAAAAAATTCATTGGCACATTTGGATAAAGTACTATTACTTTTTCCCCTTTCCAATGAGAAAAGTCTCTGCTCACCCTACTACCCCCCCTTTTAGCATGTTCTCTGCTGGATCATTTATTCATTTTTTGAACTAGAAGATTAAAAAATAAGCTTAAAGAGAAAAGTCAAAATCAGAATTGACATTTGGGTGGTGAACAGTTGAAGAACTAGAGTTTTACTAGGTACGTACTAAAAATAAAGGAAAGTTTTATGTGAATTTAAGAGGACTGGTCAGATACCTCTTAGGAATAGCTGTTGTTCACCTCCTACTGAAAGGAGAATGAAAGAATATGGTTTTCCTTGTTCTCTGCTGCTTCCCTTCCCCTCTCCTCTCCTCCTCCTCCTCCTGCTGCCTCTGCCGCCCTTCCCCCATCCCTTTCCAGTCAGCTCCATCCCATATTTGAAATCCCGCTGGAGAGCGGAGACGAGCGCTTCATCCCCAGATGACTTGGGCCAGGGGCTAAAACACTGCCATAAATCTGCAGCTCATTTTAATGCCACGTTAAAACAGTGTGAGCGGCTGGTTTCCGTGGCCCCTGCCCTCTTTCTTTATGGGCTTCTTTGGCTCTTCTTTATAAAGAGGCCCTGCGGAGTCATTTTAAAGTTCTTATCAGTTTGCTGACAGGTATATGGGCCCTTTTGCCGAGTCCAGGAGCTCTGGCAGGCGTGTGAAACTTCTGATATTAAAATTGAAGAAAAATGCCAGGCAGAAGGGATTGGGTAGCACAGCGGTGATCTGGAGGTAAAAGTCTAGCAAGATAATTAACCTCTGCAGGTCCGGAACTTCGCCCTTGGCCGGATACCTGGCTCCTGGTTGGTGGGGGCAGGGCAGCCAGGATTAGGCAAGGGAGGGTTTTCCAAGCGCTTTTATTTTTATCCCCTGATTAGAAATGCCGTTCCGCTGGTAGTTTGTGCTTTCAGGCTTCAGCAAGCGAGCTGGGCAGCCCTGAAGGGCTAAGGGAGCAAGCTTTACAATGTAGCTTTTTTCCTAAAGGCCATCTGACTGGCTAGACCTCAGCTCACGCGTCTCTGCCAGCTCCAGCTCGCTGTCTCTGTGCCCACAGCATCACTGTTAGCGAATTCAAAGGGACTTTCATCAGTCTGCTTCACTGCCCCTTTCAGACCAGGTTGCTAACCCCCAGTAATCCTCCCAGACTGCTTTGTGGAAGCGCCAGGCCCTCTATAAATGTCAGCCTGCAGTGCTTGGCCCTTCTTACCCTCTCGGTTACAGAGATGTGGACTGGAAGCTGCTCCTCCCTCTCTTCCACCACTTTTCCTTTCTCTCTTTGCTGGAAAACTCTAGCAGCAGACAGCTGAGGGCAAGGAAAAACCATTACCTGGATCCAGGCCAGTGGCTTGATGGAGGCTCAAAATCTCTGGCATCTCCTGACCAGAATGTTTTTCCAGGCGTTTCAGAAAGTACATCCTCACCCTCCTTCTGCTTTCAGCTTTCCAGCCTTGATTCCAGACGGCTGGCTGGGTGCATTATGCCTCCAGAATCTACTTTATATCTGTCTGCTCTTCTCCTCCTAACTAAAGCTTTTAGGAAGAGGGTAGTAGAGATAAGCAAAATCCAGTGGACATATATTTTTAACCGCTCGGCACCCTTTTGGCACAAACACGTTATTTTTCCTTTTTCGAATAGTTTTGGACATGAGTACTTCTGCAAGTGTGTTCAAGTTAAAATAGTCATTTAACTTGAGGTTGAGGCAAAAGCAAGGAATTTTTGTAGTAAGTTAGTCAAATGATATAGCTGTTGATCTAGGATTGATGATTTTCATTGAGCAAACAATAAAAAATACTGGTTTGTTTTATTACTCACGTAGCTCCTGTGGGGAGAGTAATTAGGTATAAAAACCAAACGAGCAATAAAACAAAATAAAATGCCCCAAACTCCAAAGCAACAGAACTACTTTTTTGTACATTTCTGACGAATTGATATCCTAGAATTAGTTAAGAAGTTTACCGGACTGGATGTTATCGCTTATGGTACAGTTTTAGTAAGCTTACGAAAAATATCTAACAAGTAATATATTGGAAATTCTCAGTAAATATATGACGATGAACAGTCTTCATCATACAGCCTTTGCAAGGGCTGTGGGTGTGTGGAATGGTCAGTTTCCTCTTTGGACACCGGTTGGAGAACTGTCTCTGGAGTTAACCATGAGTTGGTTAATCCCTTGTAACGAGTCCACGATATGGGGCATTGCTTCCGGAAATGGCCTCGCTAATAAAAGTGTTAAATATTAATTTGCAGCCTATATAAGGATTGTCTGACTCTTTGGGGCTGGTTTCCTACAGCGTGGGACTATTTGTGAAGCACTTCTGAGAAATAATTGCTCATTACAGGAAACATAGTGCAGGCTTGAATTCATTATATACCTACTTAGAAAAATATCTAGGTTTGTTTACAAAACAGTAACTTGTAAATTATCAAGTGTTGATACATTTGGTAAAGAATTCACTACTGTCAAGTCTTCAGTAAGGGTCACACTGATCCATTAGATTTCTGTCTATATTTATAAATCTTAATATAGATTATTATATATTTTTCTATCTCCCTCAGCATTGAAGAGGTTGAGAGAGTTTGGAGTTGCATGATTACTTTACAATAACACAATTAACCTTGTAATTCCATGCTACTGTTCTTCGGAATGTAAGACAACAATCATGTATATTTATTACATTCAATTTGACTTAAAGACCTTTAATACTGGATCAGACCAGGATTGGTACAGAAGTAGCTCCATATAAACCATTTCTGGCAATACAGTTATCTCTCTCCTTGTAACTTAAAGGCTAATTTGTTGTATTTAAATGTGCACTTATTTCCCATTTTGATAAGGCTTTAATAGGAGGTGAGCAGGTCACTTATTATCTTTCCGAATCCAATACTTTTTATTAAACAGAGCAAGTGGTTTGTCTTCAAGTATTTGAAGTCCATATATGTATTGAAGTATTTTTAATTTTCATGTTAATTTGGCCAGGTTTTGATGATCTTATATCATTTGTATTTTAGAGGGATCTTTGAGTTTTTGTTTGAAGCTGCAGACTGAGGGTTCTCTCAACCCTCTTGCTCCCACTCAGATTCTTAAATGTTTTCTGGGGTGGGGAATGGGGACATGAATTTCTCTTGAGAGTCCTTGCCATGATGAACCTCAGTTATTCTTACTCATAGGTGTATGTCATCGTCCAGGTAAGAAAGAGCAGGGGAAACAAAAGTGAGAACCACTGACACAGCTACACTGGTGTAGCTATTTCAAACTTCTCCCTCTGTTCAGAGTCCCAGTTTACGGAACGTGCATTGGAGTTTCCACTCAGGATCAACAGGAGAGCTTGTCTTAATAACACGTGATCAGAAGAAGGAGGTTCCCAGACGCAAGCGGCTTATAGGGGCCCACGTGCCTCTGGTCAGCTGGCACAGTGATACGAGGCACTGGGCCCACAGTCTTCTCAACTCCTCTTCCTCTGGGAACGTGTGGGGACAGTGGAAGGGCTCCCATGGGACCTGACTGCTGAGTGAGTTAGCATCCACAGCCAGAAAAAAAGAACCTGCCAAAAACTAGCTCCTCGGCCGTCTCTGGAACTGTTACTACATGGGAAGCAGATGGAAGTGGGAACATGGCCCTAATGTGGCATGACATGGGATGAAACGAGCCCTCAAGTGCCGTCCTCAGTCCCTTCACACATTGTATTTGTGTGTGTGTCTTAATTAAAAGGGGTAGAGGCCTTTCAAGTGTGTCTGTTGCAGCGAGACTTGCTTTATATTTACCTTCTCTGATCAAACAAACTTATGCTTTCTCCTGATTTTAGCATAGTAAACACGGGAAATCTCACCCCAGGCAGATTCCTTTACAACTAGTTGACCCAAGTCGTGCTCTTATTTATTTATTTTTGATGACAGATCCTGATTAAAGGTTTCCAATCCACCTTTTAGCTAGTCCATGGACCCAACCAGGAGGCAGGGCTTGTCAGCTGCTAATCACTAAAGAAGCTCCCTGATCTGACCTAGGGAACAGTGGGATTCAGAGGCATGGATAACTCTGAAACGGGGCACGGGAGAAATGAATCTCTAGTCTCTTTGCTGAGAAGGTTTGACCAAACACAGTTTTATTGGTCGGTGGCTCCTGCTTTAGTAACCTTTCACCCCCACGGCTCTTGGAGGTACAAGCCATTGGCCGGCCTTGCCTTTGAACTCCTCATGGCTCCTGCCACCTCAAAGGCTCCCAGTCAGAGGCTTGTGTTTTGCTTGGGATCTCTCCTCACAGCAGGATGTCAGCAGTTGGGAAAACTGATCCACCCTTAGAACCCTGACATATTTGAAGGTGATACCCCTGAGACTTGAAACCTATGGCTTTCTATTTCAGGAGCTGCCTGTCACACGTCAAGAAACACAGCTCAGGCTGCCCCCTTTTCCTCCTCTGTCCCTTCTTGCTTCCCATAGGGCAGGAGATCGTAACATTTGAGCACACCCCACAACTATTCGCGGAGTCCTTCCCTACTTTCAAGCTCTTTTGCCCCTTTCTCTTCCCGGCTTGCCCCAAGTAGCATCTATTTTTGAAAGAATTTTTCTTTCGGATAAGGCTAAAACACGCAAATTAAGCCATCTTTGGTGTCTGGGAGCTGAATCAATGGGGAAGACGGTCTAGGGACAGTATCACAGGGCTTACGTGTTCAGCTCCAGTGCGTCCAGGTTGGATGAGCCCTACTTTTAAGATAGCCCAGCTGCACTCTTCCCTGTCTTCTTGATCCGTTCTATCTTCTGGAAGAAGCAGATCTTGCAAGAAGAGATAGAAGTGGCATGGATTGCTCTCCCACATCTGCTTGGCTTCCAGACTAAGGAACAAGAGTGAAAGCTTTAGTGTTGAGAGGCAAATCCAGGGACCTGTGAATATTAGATGACTTCAATATAGCTTCTTCGGCAAGAAATCAAACCACTCATTCTAATAAGAATATTGAGTAGAAAATGCCTTCTACTTACGATGCCTTTAGCTTAGAAAAGGAGCAAATGATCTCTGTTGAGTTCCTCTGCTTTTCTAGAATTCAAATAGGACGTTACTGATAATCCTTAGCAGATAGGACACTCTGGCAGGGTCTTTTTCTGCTTCAGAGTAAAGGTTGAGTTTTCAGCAGGTACCCAGGTATCAGAAGAGACGGGCCTGGTTTTACTACTGTCTAGTTCTTTCTTTGGTCACGAGTATGGTCATGAGCTTATACTTTCCAGTTGACAAAGGGAAGGGGAGAGTTAATATTTATGTTAACTGCTGTGTCTGGTACTGTGTTAGGAACTTCCTCATGAGAACCCGATGAGGTAGTTGTTATTCTCATTTTATGAAGGGGGACAGTGAACCATAGAGGCTGGTAGATGGCCTGTAGTCGCAAAGCTTTAGTGGCAGGCTTGGGACTGGGAAGAATTTGTGGCATATGATTAAGAAGTTCACTTTCCTCACCTTTTCTCCAGGGGCATTTCCCTTTTACACTGAGATAAGTATGTCTTTTGGGACATTCCTGTATTGGTGATGGTTTATAGGTTGCTTCTCTTTGCCTTTATTTTCTGTTTTCCACCTAATTGCAAATTTACTTCTCCCATTCTAAATCCTATTGCATGACTTCGAGAGAGGAAGGAATTTGAAATCCCCATTCTTCACTTGCCTCTCTTTGCCCCATGTTCTAATTCTTTCTCTGTATCCTTCCTCTGATGGCAGCTCAGGTTTTTAAACTCTTTATAGGAATCAACCATATTACATGATGCCATGTGAGCTTATAAAGAACCTGTAAATATGTATTAGTCTTTGGAAGAAAACACCTTGTCTAATTAAAGACTGTTGTGAACTTAACCGAGCACACTGTCTTGCCATCAGATGTCTTGGGCCTCATCGTTCAGACCGCCTCCTTACATTTTCTTGATTCTTAAGGATCAAAAATGGCCGGAGCCATTTTCTCTGGTAACTACACGTGGAACCGACTGCATGTTAATTCTTTAATCACTCCCCATAAATATAAATACTGAGGATGGAGATCAATAGAAGGAAATCTTTGCTTCGAAATGGATGACATGGGCTTACATGTGGGCTATTGGGAATTTTCCGACCAGCTCTGTTTTAGAATAGGATCTGAGTACTGGTCCATGTACTTGCTTGTTTTCCTAAGCTTTGAGTGACTCGTGGTTTTAGATGTAAGAATAAGGTCTAGAACTCCTAGAAATCAGCTGCACAAATGGAAGTTGTTATGTATTCAACAACTATTCCTACGGGGCTGGGGCTGCTGCTGGTGTTGAGAGGTCTTCAGCAGTTCTTGGGAGCGTGCTGGGGGGACGTAGCCTGGAAGACTGTGTAAAGACCACTTCATCTCAGCGCCAGGAAAATGGGATTAAATTGGGGGAAGTTGAGGGATGGTTAACAGAAATGCTAGGAGTGGAGAAAGCTAGATTTAAAGGAGCAAGTACTCTACAGCCAGCCTAGGGCAAAGGCTGTGAGCAAGTTCTCAAAGTCCCGAGAACGGTGAGAAGGAGAAGAAAGGGCCCATTTTGTGTGGCAGAGTTTTATAACCACAGTCGCTAGTATTAAGGTGATTTTATTTTTCTTTTCACCACCTATGTGCCAGCTGGGTAGAGACTGTTTTAAACAAGACAAAACAACAACAAACCTACTGTGGATTCCGAATTCTAATGTATTTTTAGAAGGCTGGGAATAGGGGATAAGGTAAAAATAAAATTGAGATTAAATCCTAGGAGAGATGAATTCCTAGCAAGAATTATCGGGCTCTATGTGAGATCCTAGGAGAAGAGCAAAAATGTGTTCATTAGGTGTGACACATTAGATCTTGCACTGGGCAGTGGTTGCACTGAACGTTCAAAATGCTCTCGGCTGTTCCCCTGCAGCCACACAGCTGAGAATAGAGACCCTGCTGGTTAAGCCGAGTCTAGCCCTGCTTTGTTGCTGCTGTTGGGTAAAATGAAACATTGAGGATGGTGATCTGTCGCCTTAGTCTGTTCCAGTTTCCCAAGATAGTTGGGCCTTACGCTAGAGGAACTGCAGGATACCAGTGGAAAGAGGCGGTGAGAACCCGCAGAAACGCACTACCCTAAATCTGTAGTATTTAGGGGCTGAGTTTTTGAATCCTTGCTCTTGAGTGGGGCCTGGTAAGTTTTGCTTTGTACTGTGGGCCATCAGAGAGTTTTTAATCTAGCTGGGAAGATGGGTTTTTTGCCCCCATGAGATAACAGTGGGGCAGAGAATAGATGCTAACTCTTGTGTAAAAATTGTCAGATGAATTTTAAAAAGGGCCTCAAGTGTAATTTTGAGATTAAATGAAGTACAGGTATGATTTTTTTTAATTACTAAATTTTATTTTTCAGAGCAGTTTTAGGTTCACAGCAAAATTAAGCAAAATGTAGAGAGAGTTCCCCATACCCCCTGTTCCCACAGCCTCCCCCATAACAATGCACCACAGTGGTTCATTTGTTACGGTTGAACCTGCACTGACACGTCCTTATCTCTCAAAGTCCATAGTCTACATTAGGGTTCCCTCTTGATGTTGTACATTCTATGAGTTTTAACAAATGTATAATGATTTATTTCCTCCATGTCACTATTTCTTTTCTTTTTTTTTTTTTTTTAATTTATTTTTGGCTGCATTGGGTCTTCGTTGCTACACGCGGCTTTCTTTAGTTACGTTTCACCAGGGAAGCCTGGCAGGCGGGTTCTTAACCACTGCTCCACCAGGGAAGCCCCATGTCACTGTTTCTAATTTAATTCCATTGTGGTCTGAGTGCATACATCATATGATTTCTGTTCTTTCACGTTTGTTCAAGTATGTTTTATGGCCCAGAATGAGGTCTGTCTTGGTGAATGTTACTTGTGAGCTTGAGAAGAATGTATAATCTGCTATTGTTGGATGAAATAGTCTATAGATGTCGATTATTTGGTGCTGTTAATAAGTTCAACTATGTCCTTACTGATTTTCTGCCTGCTGGATCTGTCCACTTCTGATAGATGGATGTTGAAATCTCCAGATCTAGTAGTGGATTCATTTCTTTCTCTTTGAGGTTCTGACAGTTTTTGCCTCATGTATTTTGATGCTCTTTTGTTGGTTGCGTACACATTGAGGATTGTTATGTCTTCTTGGAGTGTTGGCCTTTTTATCATTATGTAATGCCACTCTTGATGCCGTGTAATTTTCCTTGTTCTGAAGTCTGCTCCGTCTGAAATTAATACAGCTACTCCCACTGTCTTTGGATTAGTGTTAGCATGCTATATCTTTCTCCATCCCTTTACTTTTAGTTTATATGTGTCTTTGTATTTAAAGTGGGTTTCTTATAGACAACGTATAGTTGGGTCTTGTTTTTTGATCCACTCTGACAAGCTTTTAATTGATGTACTTAGACCATTAAAAATGATGAAAAGAACATGGACTTCAGAGCTAGACAAAATGGCTTCGTGTTCTGGATCTTCAGTTATCGGCTTTGGGACCATGAGCAAGTTACTGTTAACCTTTCTGAGCCTTGTTTTCTTGTCTGTAGGATTATCTCTTTTCATATAGGATTGTTGTGAGGGTCAAGTGAAAAAGTATATACCATGTTTAATTGATTCTCAGACCCTTATTTTTTCATACTTCAAAATCTTTGATGTCAGATTGTGTTAAAAGTGATATTGTTATAGCATTGTATCATATCTTAATTGGAAGCTTTTTCTTTCTTAGTGTTATGTAAAATAATGGTGAATCTTACAATCATTTGTGTCAGGCAGCTATCCCACATTAATGTGACCGCGTAAATCCTAAACAAAAAAATATAAATCGAACCTAGCAGTATATAAAAAGAGATATCTATCATAACTAGATGAGGTCAGGAATATAAGATTGGTTTAACATTAAAAATTTAATTAATGTACCTTCTCACATTAACAAAATGAAGGAGGAAAAACCTACCCGATCATCTTAAAAAGGTAGGAAAAAATCATTTGATAAAATTCCGCAATCATTCTTGAGAAGAACTCTCAGCTAAATGAGGAATAGAAAGGAACTCCTGTAACATGATAAAGGATATTTATGAAAAACTTAGAGCTAACATTATACTTACTGGTTCGGTACTGAACGCCTTCTCCTAAAACTGGGATCATGTCAAGGATGTCTACTCTCTCCACTTGTGCCCAGCATTGTACTGAACGTCCTAGACAGTGCAAAAGAAAAATAAATAAAAGGCATAAAAATTGGAAAAGAAAAAGGAAAACTGTCTTCATTTGGAGATGACATGACTGTGTATTCAGAAAAGCCAAAGGAATCTACAAACTACTAAACTAATAAGAGATGTTATAGCAAGGTTAGAATACAAACTCTTTGGCTCTAAAGAAAATTTGAATTTTGGCTGAAACACTTTGTCTCGTTTTCTTGTCATGAGACACGTGGTGGTCTGGTGGTCTTTTGCGACCTTCTGTAACATAACTAGAGATGGAATTAAACTAATTTTATTATGTGTATTTTGCAATTATCCACCTTCCTGGATTCTGTAATTAGTTTGCATATTTCTAGCTGATTCTCTTGAGTCTTCCAGATATAAAATCCTATCATCTGCAAATAATGATTGCTTTTGTGTTTAGGGAAATGAAGGCTATATTATGGTCTTCACATAAGAGAACAGTATCAGGAGGATATGTAACTAAATATAGAAGAAAACTCCACTAACCATAGCTAAAGAAGTCAGGGTTTGTATGTCTCACATTAAAAGAAATCTGGAAGTAGGCAGTCCATCCAGGGCAAGTGTAGTGATTCAGTGATGCCATCAGAGAAGCAGGCTTCTTTCTCTGTTTCTGCTCGATCACCATCAGCGTGCTGGCTTTGTCTTTTCATTTACAATACGTCTGCTTCAATTCCAGCCAATCATGTCTGCATTCCGGGCAAGCAGAGGGAGAAGACGAAGGGAGAAAACCAAAAGGCTTACCCTTAAAAGA
The DNA here is from genome assembly GCF_003031525.2 of Neophocaena asiaeorientalis asiaeorientalis. Taxonomy (NCBI): domain Eukaryota; kingdom Metazoa; phylum Chordata; class Mammalia; order Artiodactyla; family Phocoenidae; genus Neophocaena; species Neophocaena asiaeorientalis. The sequence goes on along the minus strand of NW_020173674.1, from coordinate 15,567,374 downwards.
CTTCATCTTTTTAGTTTGGAAAACTCACATACCCAGGGGCTGTACCAGTACTGTGTCACACGGTCATCCATTGCTGCACAAGAGGGTGGAAAATTTAGTATTTTAAGCTGGTTTTGTTAGTAAAGGTAAGGAAGGTAATGGATGCTGGGGAGGCAACTAACATCTGTCAGGACTAATAGTAATCTGGACTGTGAGAAGTTGGGGTAGTGGGATGAACTTTGCCGTTAAGTGTGTGTGTGTGTGTGTGTGTGTGTGTGTGTGTACACAATCTCACTGGGTATTGCTGGGATACAAGAGTTTTGGTTTTTTGTTTTATTTATTTTAAACACTATTTTGTAGCTGGCCACTTAACTGAACTTCCTTATTTGCTCTGATAGGTTTTTAGTTGATTCTCTAGGATTTTCTTAATAGCCAATCAATGGAAAGCTCTTGGATTTCTTTTCAAATTCCTTTCTTTTTCTGTTTTCTTATTGCTTCTACTAGTTTCCTTATGTTTCCTTCATTCTTTTCCAAATTATCAAATTGGGTGCTTATTTTATTTTTGGATGGTAATTCTGTGTATATATCAGAGTAAAGTTTAAATATGAGACTAGAAGCAATTGAAATTTGGAAATATTTGAGGTCTCAGTAGATTTCATCTCTTAAGATTTTTTTAATTCTTGTTTTTTTATTAATTTTTTATTAATTTTATTATTTTTTTGGCTGCGTTTGGTCTTCGTTGCTGCGGTGGGCTTTCTCTAGTTGTCGCGAGGGGGGGCTACTCTTCGTTGCGGTGCGCGGGCTTCTCATTGTGGTGGCTTCTCGTTGTGGAGCACGGGCTCTAGGCGCGCGGGCTTCAGTAGTTGTGACACGCATGCTCTAGAGCGCAGGCTCTGTAGTTGTGGCGCACGGGCTTAGTTGCTCCGCGGCATGTGGGATCTTCCTGGACCAGGGCTCGAACCCGTGTCCCGTGCATTGGCAGGTGGATTCTTAACCACTGCGCCACGAGAGAAGCCCAATCTCTTAAGATTTTTAATAAAAACTGGCTATATGCTTTTCTCTTTTCAATAGATGAGATGTGTTATCAGTCTTCAACTTAACATTTAAGGCAAATGTCAGATTTTTTATTTAGTGAAGTTATTGAGGAAAGAAAAGTTTTAATATTTCCATAAGCCACAAAACCCCGTAGGCTTAAGGATTTTAATAAAATCTTATACTGTGTATACATAGAGTAGCTAACATATATATAATACTCGGTGAATAGAATTTCATAGTTTTTAATCCTTTTAAACAACGCTAAAAATGGTGTGCTAAATTCTTTGATGCTCCCTCCTCCAGGAGGTGGAGCTTAATTATCCTCCCTTTGAATACAGTCCGAATATAGTGACTTGCTTCTAACGCATAGATTATGAAATGGGGATGGTAGCTTTACAGTGGAGAAACCTGGCAAACCCCACCTTAACCAGGGGATCAAGGTGAACTTCCCCTGTAATAAGTCACAGTGATACCCTGTGTCCCCCGATATGAAGTAAAGAGAAAAGCACATCAGCTCTGTAGTATTCTCTAAAATCCATAACCCCAGTCTAATAAACCAACCCAGATTGAGGGACATTCTGCAAAATTCCTGACCACACTAGGCAAAAGTGTCAAGGTCATGAACTACAAGGAAAGATGGAGAAACTGTCACAGATGGGAGGAAACTAAGGAAACATGACAACCAAATGCAATGCAGTGTCCTAGATTAGATCTTGGAACAGAAAAGTGACCTTAGAAGAAAACTGGGAAAATCCAAAAAGAAAACAGAAGTCTGTAGCTGAGTTAATAGAATTAACTAAATGTTAATGTCTTAGTTTTGATCGTTGTACCGTGGTGATACAGGATGTTAACATTGGGAGAAGCTGGGTGAGGGTATTCGGGAACTCTCTGTACTACCATTGCAACTGTTCTCTAAAATTATTTCAAAATGAAAAGTTAAAAAGAAAGCAATTGCAAGTTTGCATGGTAAAGAAATAAAAAAAATTTACACCTACCAAAAAATTGTGGAATGAACTCTGCTACTGTTACGTGAACAGATGTCTCTGGCTTTGAGGAAAGTTCAGTGAGTGGTATATGTGGCTTCCTCAGGTGCTGTGATCAAGTAATTGAGATGGTGGGCCTGGGAACACTGCGCTAGATGATGGAAAAGTGCCTCCAGGGGCATCAGGGACTTTTAGGTGGAAGATGCGCGTGGAGAGGGCGAGTAAAGTAGCTTCATGAGTACGGGAATGAAAAAAAGCACTCTCAGATTTTATGGAGTAAGGTATTTTAAATGTAATTAACAAAATAAATATTTTAAGTAAAGAAAAAACTGGAGTGCTGATAAATTCCTGATATATTAACCTTTTCTGCTTCAGAAATCTCTATTTTAAAGGCGGTAAATCCTTTTTATTATTGTTTGTTGAATCATTGAGTAAAGGTATCAAAGGTTAGTGAACTTCCTCTTCTCCTCTAGAAAAACTGACAACACAGGCCTAGTACATTTTTATAAAACCTTCAGTCCGTGAGAAGTGCCCCTGGGGGGTTTTGTTGATATTTTTTTCCCCTAATTTTAAGTACGTTGTCTTGTAACTGTTATGTTTATAAAAATGGGATAAGCAAAAGAATAAACAAAAAGCCAGTCTTGCGGTAGTTCTCAACTAGGAATCAGGATGCTCGTATTATCATTTGACCTCACCAGTGTGTGACTTTGGCTGCCAGGTGGAGGTTGTTCGAGCCTGTCTCTGCTGCCTCCAGGCTGGTGTGAGGTTAGGCAAGAAGGGCACTGGGCTCCCTGCCCTTGCCCTCTCATCTGTACGGGAAGGTAGCGAGGAAGAGAGCCAGTGTAACCCTGCAGAGTTTGCTGCATAGGAGGCTTTGGAGCAATAGTAGGAATGCTCATTGGTTCCATTTGTCACAGCAAACAAATGAAAAGGAACTCATGAGCCTGTGGTGCACTGGTGCTTGGAAAGGCTTAGAATCCCTTTGGAAGTTTTCAGATTCATCTTCAGACACAGCTTTGAAAAATTAATCCATGAGGCGTGGAAATATTTTCCAGCCTTCACCTGAGATATATGGTTGTGTCAGTGTAGTAAGCTGAGAGAAAATCTCCTGTACTCAGATCCCTTGAATCTCCCAGGTTGCTCAGAGGCAGAAGTGCTTTTGCATCTTTAACGATGCAGCTGTTTCTTAAACTTCCTGAGGGAGTAGGCGAATGCTTCATTTACTCTCTTGGTTCTCTGCCCTTATTCAGTCTGTTTTATTGTTTTTCATTAATTTTGGAAAATTCTTAGCCATTATTTCTTTAGATGTATCTGTTGCCTTGTTTCCTACCCCTCTTCTGGAACTCCAATTACAGCTACTGTAAGAATATTAGATATGGTTCTACAGTTCTTGGGTGCTCTGTTCTGTTTTCTTACACTCTTTCTCTTTGCATTTTGGTTTGGATAATTTCTTTTTTATTTTCAAGTTCACTACAGTATTTCTTTCCTTTGCCATATCTACTGTGCTGATAAACCAATTGAAGAAATTCTATGATACTATGTTTTTTACTTCTAGCATTTTCATTTGGCTCTTTTTCTTATAGTTTTCATCTCTCTACTGAATACTCCTGTCTGCCATCTGTTCATGTAAGTGGTCCGCCTTTTTTACTAGTTCCTTCAACATATTAATTATAGTTAGTTTAAGGCCCCCATCTAGTAGTTGCAACATCATGGTCATCTTTGGGTCTGGTTCTGCTGGTGGCTTTATGTTTTGACGGTAGATTGTTTTCTTTCGCATTTTGTTTCCGATAAATGTTGACTGAATGATGGACATCGTGTGTTAGAAAAACAAGAGACCTAAAGTAAATGTCATGTCCAGAAATGGGCAGACCTCTTCTTCTGTGAGCTGTTAGCATGGGAGGTTGACTCAGTCTAGTGTGTAATCAGGTGGGTTTGGGTTTGTCCATTGCTAGACTTACCTCCAGCACCACACACTTCAGATGCTGCTGGTGGTCACCTTGTTCCTGTGTGGGGCACAAGGTACCAAGGTTTTTCTCAGAGTTCCAGCCTCACCCTCCACTTTCAGCAGGCCCTGCCCACCTGTGCCACACCGGAGGCCTTGCTCCCGTCCGTGGGTAGACTTCCCTTGCTTGTGTGTGGTGCCGGGCTCGTGGTGGAGCAGCAGGGTTCTGTTCCCCTGGTCCAGCCGCAGTCTGGCAGGCTTGCTTGCCGGGGCCTTGGAGGTGGGCCTTTCCCAGCATTCTTGCTCCTCCCCCTGGGCAGCTAGAGTCTGCCCTCTGTCTGTGGGCGTCTGAGGTTGGAGGGAGTTTCCTGCCCCTCCCTTGGTGGTAGCTGACCTGTGCGCTGTATCCGTGTAGGAGCCTGATCTGAGCGAGTTTACCTGGTTGTCCTTCAGGGGCAGATGGCTTTTGCGTCTGCCCCTGCTACCAGGGCAGCGTCCCTCTGAGTTGCTTGTGGGGGGGTGTCCTGCTTATGTCTAGAACTTCCAAACTGCCCTACTAGCCCACACTCAGTTTGAGGAATCGGTTAATACTTTAGCTGTATTTTGAGGCTGCTTTTACAGTAGCCACCCCTACCTTCTGTGCTTTTCCAAAGCTGAAATAGTTTGAGCGTCCCATTGCTCCTGGATGTCACTCTTTGGAGTTTGGTTTCCCTGATTGCCTTGTGACCATAGCTCTCCAATCGGCCCAAGACACGTTATGGTGTTAGTGGGGTATCTGGTGCCGTTTTCTCATTGTTATGGTGGATTCCATGTTCCCTTGTGGCTTTCTGCATCCTAAGCAGAAACAGATCCTTTATGTTGTGACCAACCAGTGGGTGGGGGGTGGGGAAACAGAGCAGAATTGGGGCCCCTGCTGATCCACGGCTACATGTCGTTGTCGGGTGTTTGGACGGTGCTACCTCTTGGGATTTGGGACAGAGGCTTAGCTGGCTGGTTTATCATTTTATTTTGTGGTTTTCATTAGGAAAGTCCTTTAATGCACTAAAATGAAGCCTGTCGACCTGGGTCACATTCAGGAGGTTCTGATGGGAAGGGCATATTGCACAGTTGGCTGCTGACTGAAGGGCACTGGAAAGCCGTCACTGCTTTGGGAGGCAGATGCTCTTGGACCGCTAGGGATCCTGGGGTTCCGGTCCTTCTGTGTAGTCTTTGAATGGTTGGATAGCCTGTCCACTAGGAACAGACTTGCATGGCATAGTTTTAACAACCGTTTCTCTCTCTCGTGGTCTTTACGTGAGTAATATAAGGGCAACTTATAATCCCATTGCTGCCTTGCTGTTTCACCCGGAAACAAATTTTCCTTTTTTCCCCCTCAAATCCATTTCCTCCATCTTTTACCTTTTAAAATTCTGTATACAAGATGCGGTCATTATTATTAAATGATGGCCTTCCCCCTTTAAGGTCATGGGCTGGTACTTAGAAGATTTGGAAAGTCCCGTGAGATGCATGTGATGCCTGTGAGGGAGATGGATTTGTTCTTTCAACAAACGTTTGACTGCCCACTCCTTGACAGGCACTGTGCTAGGGGCTGCAAGACCAGTCGTGAGCAAAACCAGATGTGTTCCCACCCTCACAGTTTCCAGAGGAGTGCTGGCCTCTTCCTTGGAAGCTTAGAGATTCAGGTAGAAGGGGCATGTCGTTGGTTGCTGTACTTTTCAGTATAAAGGTCTGTCACACTCGTACTTGATTTATTTTTATTATATCTAACTCTGTTCTGTGACCAGTTGGATTTCTTTACTGGCTTCAAGAATTGAGATGAATGGAGTGTAATGTTGAGATCCCATTCTGTCTCTGCTCTACCCCTTCCTCCCTTCCCACCCCAAAACAGTGCTGAGTGTATTCTGACATAAGTGGCAAAGACCCTGAGGGGACAGGATGGATGCAGGCGTTCAGCAGAGAGCTAACATGTTCTGTTTATCTGTTCTGCACTGGCACCGGGCAGGGAGCTTTACAACCCTCATCGCACTGCATCTTCAGCCCCACGGGAAAGGTGGTGTGCAGTCACCATCTCATCGATTCAAAAAACAGAGGGGTTAGGTCACTTAAAATTGCGCGAGGTACTCATTGCCGTGGTTCTCTCTACCATACTGTGCGGACTTCCTGTAAACACTTGTTACTGCTAATCCTCTTGGCTTTATGTTACTGAAAATCAAAGAAATTAAACCAAAGTAGCAGTTTCAATTTGAAGTATTTATTTGCTTAAGTTAGTTTTAAGTTGGCCCAATCCTTGCCCTTTGCTTTATGATTCTAATATTTGAAAGCATCATAGGAACTTTGTAGTTCTTATGCTTTGAAATATGCACGTTTTACAAAATTACCATGGTATCTGTTTAATGAAGAAAAGCCAAATGCTTTGTCGAACGTTATTGTTATGACCATTTCATATGTGACTTACCTTTCAGTTGTGTAGATCCACAGTGTAGAGTGCCTAGGGAATTTGCAGAGCTGTGGAAGAGTCCCTCATTTAAACTTTTCAGATAGGGAGAAGTGTGGCCCCTGTTTTAGGGGGGAAAAAAACCCTCAAAACATAATAAGCATTTGCATTTGCTCACTGGATGGGAACACTGGTGCTTTCATGTATTGCCAGCATAGCTGAAAACTCCTTCCTCTCTGCCGAAAAGTGGCTGATGCTGAGTCCTGGAGGGGCTGTAAATTATGCCTTCTAAACACTTCAAGGTGTTAAAGAGGTCCTGCAGAAATAATTAAGCCTGCAAAGTTCACTTATCCTCAGGCTGAGACACTTGAACTATGATTATTGGCAAAGCTTGCTTCCTTTCTGAGAGAAATTGTAATTTGGTGGACAGGGCTAGATGATTTGAGACACCTTAAATCAGAAGCTCTGTCCTACACTTGTGCAGTTGGCTGGTATTCTAGGTGGATTTGTTACCAATCATTGTTTCCTATAAATCCCAAATGCTGCTGTCTCTGCTGTGATTCAATGTGAACGTTAAGCTTTGGAATGCTTAAGTTTGAGTGTGGTGTGATTTAAAATGAAAGAACCTACGAAGATGGACCCATTTGGGTAAAAAAGGAGGTAAATATTTAAGCTGTGTGTGTTTATGTGTGGGGCTCACGCTTCTCAGTGAATTTTTACTCCTTTCAGTTCCTTTCAGTTCAGGACCGTTTCCTGAAACTTACTGTGTGCTGGTACTCTTAATACTCTAGAATGGGGTAGGGAAAGGTCTGACTTTAGAGTTAGGATTCATGAGTGGTGACACTGCCACTTAACAGCTTTGTGTCTCAGTTTCCTCGCATATAAAATGAGATTTGCATCTGCCCCAAATAAGTGACAAACTGGTAATAAAGAGCAAATGAGACCATGGGTACAAAAGTGCTTTGCAACAGGGAAAACATTCTAACATTTGCAAGGATACTAATAAAAGAATGCCAGTTTCCACACCAAAGGAATTCAGTCTAGCTGGAGAGAGAAATGCGAGCATCCGAAATAGCAGCGAAACAGTGATAGAACAGAATATAAGACACCTGACCTATAAGATAAAGGCTGTAAATGCTGTGGTGTTTCACAGTAAGAGAAGAGTGTTGATGTTGGGGGCGCTCAACCTCAGTAAAGGTCTCACAGAGAAGATGGATTCTTTTAGGTCTCATGAACTGTAGATATTTTGGCTGGATGATGGGAGGGAAAGCAGCAAGATGACTGAGAAGGAAGGAGATTGGAGTGAGTGGAGTGTATCTAAGAAGCAGCAGCAGGCAACCAGCAGGCCCCCAGGCTGTACCCAGATGGCCGACCACAGGACAGCTTAAGTCAGATGCCCTTGGAAGCTAAATCTGTTTCTGATTTTCTTTGAGTAGGAGAAATTCTCATTGGGATGCTTTGCCTTCTTCTTAATGTTAGTGGAAACAACAGTCGTCATATAACTCAGAAGTTATCCTTGGCTTTAACTAATGAATAGAGGACTTGCCCAGGAAACAGAACCAAAGTCAGTGAGTCTGGACTAGAAAGTGTCTTTTTCCTCCACCTATTTCGGTTACGCTTCCAATTTCTCATGCTAAACTTGGAAATGTTCGCCCCCTTGCGTAAGTCCTAACAGTCTCTGATTTTGAGTGGACTCGTAGGCTGAACGAAGCTGGCAAGGTCGTCTACACCAGCATCCTGCTTTCATTAGGAGCCGAGTTTAAACTCTGCTTGGATAAGAAACTGTCTTCTTTCAGAAGGCTCTGACACAGTAGCTGGTTTGGGAGTAACCCTCCTGTCAATAAAAGAAAAAGAAGTATAAGAGCTTATTATTATTATTTTTTTTAATATTTATTTATTTATTTAGCTGTGCTGGGTCTCAGTTGCAGCACGCGGGATCTTTTTTTTGTGTGTGTGTGGTACGCAGGCTTCTCACTGTTGTGGCCTCTCTTGTTGCGGAGCACAGGTTGCGGACGCGCAGGCTCAGCAGCCATGGCTCACGGGCCCAGCCGCTCTGCAGCATGTGGGATCTTCCCGGACCGGGGCACGAACCCGTGTCCCCTGCATCGGCAGGCGAACTCTCGACCACTGCGCCACCAGGGAAGCCCTAAGAGCTTATTAAAGTAGATGAAACAACAGTTCAGAGAGCAGCCCATGCAGTCAGGACTTGAGAGACAATTCCTGAGAGACAGGAGCACACTGAGGGGAGCTACTTGTTCACTCTGGCTACTTCCCCGAGGGTGCTTCCTAATTCACAGCCCAGGGTATGGAGGCTTTGCAGAAAGCAGCAGTCCCACAGGGCTGACAGGTTGGAGTTAGGGGCTTCCAAAGTATCTGGGATTTGAAGAACAAAATCCCAGGAGAAAGGGAACCACGGGGATATAGCAAAAAATGGGCGTGCAATCTTCCCTTAAGGTGTTTGCCAACTTCTGAGGTGCACACGATCAGAACAAAACTCTGAGAATCCCTGCAGAAAGAAACAGCTGGGAGCCTAACAAGCTCTGTAGCTATTTCAGCAACCGTGTATAGTACTGATGAGATAAAGATCAGTGTTCAAGGCTGGCCAAGATGGAGGGGTCCTGGTAAATACCCCAGGCTTTAATTGAAGGCCCAGAAGGCCACACCTTCAGAGTAAGGGCAAGCTGAAAAAAGGTGGCCCTGACAAAACTTGAAACCAACCCCTGACAGGATTATAGTGGTCTGACTGCATTCTCTGTACCTGCCAGAAGAATATGTTACATTCTTAGGAGGAAGATAATCTGGATCATCCAGAACCTCTACAGCTTTTTAATACAGAATGTTGGCATCCAATAAAAAATTAAGATGCACGCTAGAAGTTGAAACCAAATGACCAAAATGAAGAGTAAAAAGATGATAGAAAGAGACTTACAGGTTATTCAGATATTGGGGTTATCAGTCGGGAACGAACAATGTTCAATAATATAGAAGAAGAGAAGGAGGATTTCCACAAAGTTCTGAAATCTTCTTTTAAAAAGTCAAATGGAAATTCTGCAACTGAAAAATATAAGAAGGGAAAGTAAGAATTTAGTACATTGGTTTAATAGCAGTTTAGACACACACACACAAAAAAGGATAAAGGATTATTGGACCGGAAGAAAAAGTAGTAGAAAATACCCAGATTGAAGCACAGAGAGGAAAAATACAGAGAAGAGAATAAGAGACATATGGGACATGGTGAAAACATTTTACGTACATGTGTATTTGGAGTCCTAGAAGCAGAGGAGTGTGACAGAAGCAATATTTTAAAAAATATTGACTGAGAGTTTTCTAAAAACAGGGAGAGACATCAAATCATAGATTGGAGAAGCTCTCCAATCCTAGGTGGGATAAACACAAAGGGCCACACTGAGGTATATCTGTGAACCTCGATGAAACAAATAGAATGAGCATACACTTAAACTCAGCCGTATCGGAAATTACATTAAGCGTAAATGGACTATATGTACAGTTGGAAGCCAAAGATTTTTGAATCGGATAAAATATTAAAAGCCACTTATATCCTTTTTATAAGAGACAGTCCTGAGACAAGCTTTGAGGGCACAAATTTGAAAGTAAAAGTTTTGGAAGTAAACACACACACACACATGTACATGCACACGCACACAGGCAGAGAAGAATCAATAAAGATAAAGAATATTGAAACAGTACTTAAAATCAACTTATTGTACTTGACAGTGGTAAAACATTACACTCATCAACGGCAAAATTCTCTTTTTTTAAAGCGCACATAGGTCATTTACAAAAATAAGCTATGTACTGGGCCATAAATCAAGTTTAAATAAATTGCCAAGTTTTGAAATAACGTGTGTTTTCTGACTACAGTGCAAAGTAGAAATCAGTAACAGAAAGATAAATAGAAAATCCCAAAATGTTTGGAAATTAAACAGCATACTTCTAAATGACCCATGGGTTAAAGTATCACAAAGGAAATTAAAAACATTTTTCACCTAAATTATAATGAAAATGATATATAAATGTGTGGGATGCATTTAAAATAGTGCATAGAAGTAAATTTATAGCTTTACATGTATGTATTAAAAAAGAAGAAAGATTGAAATATCTAAACTTCAACCTCAAAAAGCTAAATGCAGGATGAATTAAAATCCCCCAAAACAGAAGAAAGTAAAAATAAGAGCAGAAAGGAACAAGATAGAAAAACAATGTAAGATAAAGAAAATCAGCAAAACCAAACACTGGTTTTTTGAAAAGATAGTAAAATTGATAAACATCCAGTAAGACTGATCAAGTACAAAGAGAAAACACAGATTATCAATATCAGGAATGAAAAGAGCTGTATCACTACAGGTTCTATAGGCATTAAATAGGCATTGACGCACATTTAGTCCAATAAATGTAACAATTTAGGTAAAGTGAACACATTCCTTGAAAAATACTACCTGCGAAACTGACACGAAAATGTGCGTAATCTTATGGGTATGAAAGAAAATTAATCCATGATTTAAAACCTTTACACACCAAAAGAACACCCAGCCCAGATGGTTTTTTTGATGAATTCTCAGTCTTTCAAGGAAGAAATAGTGCCAACCTTGCGTAAAATTGGTCAAGGAATAGAACTTTTTCAGCTCCTTCTGTGAGGCCAGCATAACTTGACACCAGAACCTGAGTTTAGAGTTACAGTGTTGAGCAAAAGAGTAAATACTGGTTGATGCCATTCATATGGACTTCAGTAGTGGGCTAATAGAAATCAGAATAATGATTACTTCTGGAGGGGTGAGGTTCTGACTGGGGTGCTGGAATGTTCTATATCTTTATCTGGGAAGTAGTTATAAGAGTACTGAAGGTAGAAATTCATTGAGTTGTACCCTTAAGATCTGTGCACTTTATGTATGTTATATCAAAAAAGACTCTAAACTTGCTCTGGTTAAACACACTGATATTTCGTCTTAAGTATCATGTAGTTTCTCTTAAACCTAAATTGAATCCAGTGTGCGTTTCATGTGCTCACGTGCTATTTTGACTGCCTTGGTTAAATGCCCACTCTGATGGAGCTGGCCTTGAACAGCAGGGAGCCTTTGCCTTGGTCTCCCTCTTCTTCGGGAATAAGGCAATTACCCAGACCCAGAGTTGGCTGTGACGGAGCATCTAGTTCTTCACTCTCTTTGCTCACTTCACACAGTGTGGTTTTCTTCACAGGCACGGTGGTTCTGGGAAGCGTACTTCCAGTCAATCAAAGCCATTGCCCTGGCCACCCTGCAGATCATCAATGACCGGATCTATCCATACGCTGCCATCTCCTATGAAGACTGGAATGACCCTCCCTCCGTGGTAAATGAATTCCGGGGTGAGCCACATCAGGCCTGGGCCGGCTATCAGGATGGGATGATGGGAAATGTACTGAATTTGTAAAGGTTATTCAAATTCGAGCTTTCTAAGATGAGAGTTTGCTATCAGACTTGGGGCCGATAGGACCAGCTTAATTTTGAAATGATGACAAAAGTAAGAAATACCGAAGCAGCAGCTTCCAGTTTATTTTAAATGTGCTTAGGAAGACAGTATGTTTATTTATTATGGAAATAAATGGGGAGGCCTGGGTCTTGTTGGAAATGGAAGACTTCTGATGACTTCTGCAGTTGTGGTGCTTTGAACTCTTGAAAGGATTCTGTAAGCAACTTAATAACAGCTTATATTTTGAGCACTTCCCCTTGTGCTTTATGCTAAGTGCTTTCCATGGATTATGTCAGTTAACATTCAGACCCCTTGTGAGGAACATCCTCAGCAAACGTGATTGAGAGGCATTAGGGATCGCTCAGGACTTTGGCTGAGGCCCCTGGGTATTCTCAGCAGCGAGACGGTGTGGTCAGAAGCTGCTCACAGGGCTTCGTCCTTGCTTGCAGGAGTCACGAGGCACTTGTGGCCTTGCAGGGAGTGTGTCAGCGGCCACGGCTTCTTTCTCACTGAGAGTGCCTGAAGCTGGAGAACACCTGCCGTCTGGCTCACAGACCCTGAGGCCTCCACCTGAGAGCACTAGGGTCTTCTCCATGTCAGACTGAATCGTTACTCTCTTTCCGGCCGGCCGGCCGGCCTTGTCTCCTGACTCTACCTTCTCTAGATAGTCCTGTGTGCTGCCACCTGGTTAATCTTCATGTAGGACCCTCCTTCCCTCCCTCCTTCCTTTCTGCCTTCCTTCCTCTCGCCTTTATTAAGTGGTTCCTATGTGCCAGGCACCGTGCCATGTGCTGAGAAAGCAGAAAAGGAAAGCAGGCCCTGCCCTCAAAGGAGCCCTCCACTAACTTGGGAAGCCAGCGAGGAAGGGTATTGTATGCGTAGTCCTGTACACCCTAGTGTATGGGGTGGGGCAGGCAGCGCTCCTGGACGGCGGTGGGCAGGACACTTCCTGAAGCGAGGGTGCCTGAGAGGAAGTAAAACCGTAACATCAAGCGAAACAACAGCAGACACCTTTCTGTCTTGCTTGAGGTAAAGTTTCCTTCTGTCTGTCTCTTCCCTTGAATCTGTTGCCAAAGGGAACCTTCCAGAAGGTTTCTATTCCTATATAAACCTAACTGTATAATCTTAGAACACAAATGGGATCATACTATACATAGTATTCTGTGCCTTGCCTTTTTTACTTTACTAATAGATCACGGGCTTACTTCCATTTCATTCTGCATAGGTATACTTCAGGTTTAAGGATGGCTGTATACTATTCCATTGTTCAGGTGTATCTTACATGCAAATCTATTTTCTAACAGTAATACAAGGGACATCCTTTCATATGTGTTTGCACATAAATGTGTGAGTGTATCTACAGAATTAATTCCAGCTGAGAAATTGCTGAAGGAATAAACACATTTTGAATGTTGATAGATATTAACAAATGGCCCTTTCCGAAGACTGTACCAGTTTATAGTTCCACCAGAAGCATTTTGGTTATTCTGGTTCTCCATGCCTTCAGTAACCCTGAGTACTTGAATTTTTGCTCAAGTGGAGGTTGACATCTCTGTCAGTTTCTCCCAGAATACCCATATAAATCCTATTTGTATTTCGATTGGTCACATTGAATTTTTAGATAGTTTTAGGCATTTATTCATTCAGTGGGTACTTACTGAGTGCCTGATATGTTCCAGGCAGTGTTCTTCGTACTTGAAATATGTCAGTCAACAAAGCAGAGGAAAATCCATGCCTTGGGGATTTACACTGCAGTAGATCTTGCTATCTGGAAGCAAGATTTGTCTTTCTGGTAGAATTTTAAAGTTTTCTTTATATAGGTCCTTCACAAGTCCTGAAAATCTTTTTCTTAGGTATTTTATCTTTCTTATACTCTGATAAAGGAATATGTACTCTCTGACATTGTAGTTTCTAACTTTTGTGTGAAGACATATTACTGGCTTTTGAACATAAATTTTGAAATACTCTTTTACTGAATTCTGTAATTGTTTCACTTTTTAAACCTTGATTCTCTTGTGTCTTCTAGATATGCAATCATATTTACAAATGCTAATTTTGCTTCCTTTTTTCAATATTTGAACCTTTTATTTTCTTTGATCTAATTACCTTGGCTAGTAGTTCCAGAACAATGGTAAATGATGATCTGAGTGTTAAAAGGAGAAGGGCAGGTGTTTCTAGTCAGGGAAAGGGGGGAAGTTAGGTTCCATCCAGAAGGACCGGCAAATTCAGAAGTCAGAGGGACAAGAGAGCATGGCGGCTTCAGGAACTTGGAGGGGGTCAGTGTGGCAGGAGTGAAGGGGGCTTGTGAGGGAGAAGCAGAAGGTGGAGCCTGCAGAAGGCCCAGGACGCCAAACACCTGGCATCTTTTTTTTTTTTTTTTTTTGGCTGTGTTGGGTCTTCGTTGCTGCACGTGAGCTTTCTCTAGTTGTGGCAAGCGGGTGCTACTCTGTCGTGGTGCGTGGGCTTCTCATTGCGGTGGCTTGTTGCGGAGCACGGGCTCTAGGCGTGCGGGCTTCAGTAGTTGTGTCACGCGGGCTCAGTAGTTGTGGCTCGTGAGCTCTAGAGTGCAGGCTCATTAGTTGTGACGTGCGGGCTTAGTTGCTCCGCGGCATGTGGGATCTTCCCGGACCAGGGCTCCAACCCGCGTCCCCTGCATTGGCAGGCAGATTCTTTAACCACTGTGCCACCAGGGAAGCCCACACCTGGCATCTTATGGAAGGTTCTGGAATGTTGTCTGTGGGTGATGGGAGATCACTGAAGTATTTACACAGGAATCATGTGGTGAGATTGTGTTTCGGGTCAGTCTGCCATCAGTGTGGAGGATGGATCCGTTGTAGGAGGTTGAGCCTAGAGGCAGGAGGCTGTTGCAGGAACCCAGGTGAGAATTAACGCAGGACAAATGTGAGTGATATTAGCTGGCTGGGGGGAGTTCAGGAAGAGTGAGGAACATGGTGTCGTTTATCCAGACATGGAGTGCGGGTGCACGGGCGTCGTGGGCAAGGGCAGTGTTGGCATCCAAGCGCATTCTGGCTTCAGGGCCTGCCACAGTCTAGCTCCAGGCTGCTTTCTAGCTTTCCTTCCTTCTGTTGCCTTTCAGGGAGCGCTAGACCTCTGGCAGCACAACTTTGTCCTTTCTGTGTTTACTCCATGCTTTTCCTTCCCCGTGCCCTTGTGACTGTTAGTCCTTTCACTGAGATGCCTCTCTTCACCATTGTCTCTGGTCATCCACATTTTATCTGGATATCAGGGGCCTGCTTACATACCCCTTCCTCCATGAGGTTTTCCTATACCCCTAACTAAGCACGAAGTAATCTTTCCTTCTTGTAACTCTCAAAGCATATTATCTGTTTCTTTCCTATCACTTCACATGCGTAGAAGTATAATTTCCTGTAAAGTTTTAAGCTTCTTAAGGGAATTTCTGAGTTATCTTGGTATTCCTCATAATACCTAGGACAGTTTAATTCAGACAGGAAGCCCTTGATACATGAAGGAAGGAGGAAGGGAGGAAGGAAGATCGGGACCCCGGGGCTTGAGCCATCCAAGGCTCACTCACATGCTGTTGTGACAGCCATTATTTTATTTGACCTTCACCCTGTTGGGAAGGTGGGGAAAGTGATAGATTCTTGCTCATCTCTAAAGCAGACACAATGAGGTTCACAGAGCCTGATGACTTGTCCAAGGTCCTATAATGGGCAAGTTGTGTAAACAGGCAAGAACCCAGGTCTTCTACCTGCAGAGTTTTATGGGAGCCATTAAGCCTCCTCTGGGCTGAAACATTTCCACTCTTGTGAGTATATGGTACAAGCTTGAGACAAAGAATATCACATCTGTTCCTCTGTAGGAGAATTCATACAGGTGGGATGGTCATGGCACAGCCAGAAAATGTGGAAACAGTAGGACTTTATTCTGTACTTTGAGCTAAAGCTCTAAGAAAAGTGTATAAGAATAAATGGCTGGGATTTTGGTCTCTGTCTTTCATAAGAATATAGACTAGGAGAAAATAGTATATGAAATTTTATAGTTTTGAAATAGGTGTATTTTAATTTAGGACAGAACGATCAAAGTGCTGGACTCTAATTTGGGAAAGAACAGAAGTATAAAAAGCATAGATCTGGATATGCAACTGGAAAATATATTCTTAATTTTTTCCTTTAACTCTTAATCCTTTTTAGGGAAATTTAGTGTTTACCACATTTCTAGGAGCTCAGGTGATGAAAGCCCTGATTTAAAGCTGTGGGTTGTACATTTCTGCATCTTTAGTGAAAGCAACTGACAGGCAGCCTGAGTAACGTTGATTTATTTACAGTTAACTTCCCCCTCCCTTTCAGAAATACTTAACCTACCCTAGATGTGATTGCTATGAGCCCAACCTTCAGGGAAGTCGCCCCTCTAGATTCCATCAAATTACGATATCAGACACCCCAAGGTGGGAGTAGGTGTGGATCTTGGTCAGTAAATCAAGGGATGGTCTGGTTCTTTCAAAGATCTGCTGTCAGGGCCTCCAGCCATGCGCCGAGCTTGCTCAGCTGGAGAGGAGGGGTGAGAGTCGAGAGCCCTGTTTTGGCCTGATGCCGCTGCCTTAGTTTAATGTTTAAAAAAAAAAAAAAAGGGCCTATGTGTGTGAATGATGGAGACAGCGAGGGGTTGCTGGTGTTGGCAGATGCTTTGCCATTTTCTGTAACCAGAGAGGGGACAAATTACGTTATCCGCGTTGCGCTACACTCTCAGAACTTGAACAAGTTTGAGAAAGTAACTCTGGAGCACAACTTTAAAGTTGCATGGCTGTCAGGTCTGGAGAGATTAGCCCTTTGTTTTGAATCTTCTCTTTGGAAGGAATTTCTCACCAAATTAAGGTTCTTTATGAGGGATGACATGTTTGTTTTTATCGTTAATTTTCTTAGCTCCTCCTGTCAAGGATGCCTGCATTTTACTATCTTTTTAGTCTCTCCATGCTTTCATTTTTCTCCCTTTTTTTGCAAATATCAGCAAAACTTTATCATCCCCCCAAATACTCCACACCTGTATTGCTTCTGAATGTCTGTGTCATTTCTGGTCTTGCCCCTTGGCAGGCCTGGTCCCTACATCTGGGCCTAGCCTGTGTGGCTGGGGATCTCCTCGGGCACCCTCCCCCACCTTACCTCTGGTTCTCTGCCAGATGTGAGCATGTCTGGAGGACAGAGACTGAAGCAAGTGAGCGTTAAATGTGATGCGGGGATGGAGTGGGCCGAGAGCTGTGAAGTTTTGGATTTCTGGCGTGTGCCAACAAAACCGTATCCTCTCAGTGTCACGGTACGCAGGCCTCTCACTGTCGTGGCCTCTCCCATTGCGGAGCACAGGCTCCGGACGCGCAGGCTCAGCGGCCATGGCTCACGGGCCCAGCCGCTCCGCGGCACGTGGGATCTTCCCGGACCGGGGCACGAACCCACGTCCCCTGCATTGGCAGGCGGACTCTCAACCACTGCGCCACCAGGGAAGCCCTCAGTGTCAATTTTTAAAAAAGCTAAACGTAATGTAGTCCTAAAATCATGTTGTAGAGTGAAGTAGTTTCCCATGTTATTTTTCTACAGTGTGATTAGAGAGATTATACTCCACCTTATCAGTATGTCCTAATTTTATTTACCCAGTCCCTTTTGACAGACAGTTTTGTTCACATTTGCTCTCATAGATAACACTAGTAAAGATACCGCAGATTTTTTTTCTTTTCGGCATTGGCCATACCAGACCTAGAACGGGGAGGAGAGACAGCTGGGGTCCCGTGGCTGTTGACAAAAATTGATGAGAAAAATGGAGAAGTAACTTAAAATGGATTGTCGAACCTAGCATAAGAATAAGGTTGAAAATAAGAGTTTGTTCCTATGAAATCTAGCCAGAACGGTGGCTTAGCTGCAAGCAGGGCCTCAGACGAGGATTATATACTTACCTAGACGTCCTGTCAGCATCAGTCCGAGTCCAGCTTTTGGAGGCTGGCAGGGAAGGCTTGGTAAGTGGGAGGGTTGTGTGCGAGCACTTACCTGACGGGCACTCAGCACCCATGAGGAGCAGCACCCATGAGGAGAGCTGTGGGCACAGTGCAGCAGAGCTTGCTGTAGCCCCTGGTTCTCGGGGAAGTGGTCCTCCAGTATCGGTATGCATCAGAAGCTCCTGAAGGGCTCACGAAAACACAGGTGGCTGCCACTCCACACCTAGTTTCTGGGTAAGTCTCGGTGAGGTCCTAGAATGTGCGTTTCTAGCAAGTTCCCAAGCGGTGTTCATGCTGCTGGTCCAGGGAACCATACATTGATGTGGGGTTGATTCACAGTGTGTGTCCTGACTCACTGCCTGGAGAAAGCTCTCCCTCTCTCCCCATCCAGTTCCTCTTCTGTACCCCTGGGGCTTGGATTAGAAGCATCCAGGTCCGGGGTTCAGCCCACATCTGTCTCAGCTACATGAAGAACTCAGGGCTACCGGTACTTAGAAGTTCAGACGGCGGCCCTCATTCACAAAGGTTGTGGTTGTACAAGCTGCTGAAAGTATCACTCAGCTGTAAATACTAACAAGCTATAAATCACTCTGCAGGCCGAAGAAGTGCCAGGTCAGATGCACGAAACAGAGCTCTGAGTTGAAAAGATACCCGGTTAGCAGTCTGTTTAACTCAACTCCATGCCCTTTAACTTCCAGGTTGTGGAATGTTTCTCTGGAATTTGAATGCCTCTCCTGCCCCCCAGGAGGCCCTCTTGGCCTATTCTCCCCTTCTTCCTCCCACTGCCCAGATATGACTAAAGTATGTATGGAATTTAGAAATCTTAGCTTGAATTTTAAGTAAGTTTAAGCTTTCGGAGTCTTTTGTTTTTAGAGGCACCACATTTACAGGATCACAGTCGCACAAGCGGTCCACTCTACTGCCCTCAACTCCAAGCCTTTCCTTGAGCAGCCTTTGCCATGGAATTGTTTTGTATCTGTAGTTGCTTCTCTGGAAACAAGCTAGGAAGTCTCAGGTCATGGAGTAAAGAAAGCTGAGTTGGGTCTGTGAATGGGGGGATGCAGGAAGATCCCAAGAGCTGGACCCGGGACCCCAAGCCAAGAACTTGGCCAGTTCTGATGGTCAGATAGAAAATGGAGAAGATGAGGTCGCAAGTCAGATCCAGGTGGGGGAGGATAAGTAAGGCACATGAAGAGACAAACGCGGGGGTGTTACAGAGAGGATCGTGTCAATCAGAGCGTCCTTCCTCGTAGAGCGAGAGTAGTATACCTGAGCAGCACACACCTGCACAGCGACTCCAGTCGTGGCAGTGGGTGAGCCACACGCACGGTTTCCCTGGATGTGGGCCTACATCTGTGGTTTTTGTAGAGTTCACTTTTATGACTCTGGCTTTCGTGAGTCAGCAACTGACTGCTTCCTTATGTCACATGTAGGAGGGCAGCGAGTGGAGTAGTTTCTCGAAGTCTGTGGGAGCTTGATGTGGCAGTAGACGAACTGAGGACATATTGAGTGTTTCGGCCACGTCATCCTTCATGCACCAGCTATCGCTTAGTAGCACACCAGATTCCCTTTACCGTTGTTTCAGGGGCCACTTCCATTCTCCTGTGAATCTGCTTAAGAGGTTACCAGGGAAATGAGTTGTTGTGTATCACAACATCAGGATAATGAATTCTGTTTGCATTTCTAATATCCTATACTGTTTACATACCTATCAATTAATATTTGAGTGTAGTTTTCTAATAAATGGGTCATTGTAGCTGCAGAGTAGAAAAATTTCCACACTGCTCCAGCTGGAGGTTGAGTCTTGATTTTTGGTTCTCTTGTATCTCAGCTGTATCACTTAATTTTGTAAATACTTAAAAAAAATAGTACGGCTTAACACATGTATGGTTTAAAAATTCAGATAGTAACATAAAACGTAACTAAAATTAAGGCCTGTTCCCAAGGGGCAACTTCTTTCAGCTCTGTCGCTTGCCTCTGATATTTCTTTTCCTATCTCCTCATAAAATGCTGATAAGTGTCAGTTTTGATTTCTCAATCACAGACATTATCTTTTCACTTCCTTAGAGTTAGTGCTTTGTTTCCTGTTCTTGCCTCTTCCTCTGCACATTTCTTTTCTTTCTCATCTTACCAGTGGGGTGGTATCATCATTTTTCATTAAAGCAGTGTTTATTGTTGCATTATTAGGACTCTATAAATGTTGCTGTCAACGGAACCAAGTAGTAAAACATGATTATGTATAACTTCTTATTTTCCGGGAAGTAAATACACAACTGCCTTTTTTTCCCCCCCTCTTAGTTTTACACGTTCCTATCACTGGTTGTTACTGAATTTTCCACCAAAAGAGTGAAATGATCAAGCACAAGTAAACTATAGGATTTCTTCCCTCCTTCCCATTTTTTCCCCTCCCTGCCTCCCTCCACCCTTCTCTCGCATAGCCCTGCACCTTCAGCTGCAGAGTGGATTGATTGCTCTCTAGGTCTCCTATGCAGAGGTCAGCCTAAATTCTCTGTTCACCATGATGCTCGGAATTCCCTTCTTTTCTCTTCTTTGTTGGATTCTTGGTTTCCAAGTTCTAACATCTTTCTCTTTTTTGGGTTATTTTTTCCAGTAGCTTCCCCAGAAAGGACTGTTGGGGGATAAATTTGCTGTCACCTTGCGTGTCTGAAAGTGCATTTATTCTATTTCACATTGATTAATAGTTGGGCTAGTGTAAAATTCTGGTTGTGGTAGCTTTTCTTCAGAATTTTGAAGACATTGCTTCATTGTTCTCTAAGCTTCCCGTTTTAATCTCAAAAAACCGAGGTGTCATTCTAATTCCTGATCCTTTTATGTGAAATGTTTTATCTTCTTGGGAAGTCCTGTGTTCTGAAACTTTATGATGGTGTGCCTTGGTATGAGTGTTTTTTTGTTCATTGGATACTGGTTTGGGCCCTTTATGAGGAAATTTTCATGTTTAATATCTTTGATTCTTTTTTTCCTCTGTTTTCTTTTTCTTCTTTATGGAACTTGGGTACCTAGATGATGAATATGCTAGACTGATACTTATTTTTCTTATCTTTGCTTTCCTGTTTATCATTTCTTTCTGTCTTAATTGACCTTTGTTTTAATTTCTTAGGTATTTTCTCAATTTTATCTTCTAACCTTTCTTTTGATTTTTAAAGTTTTGTTCACTTTTAATTTCTTAGAGTTTTTTCTTGACTTCTAATTAATCTTTTTTTTATATCTTCCTATTCTTGTTTTAAGGATACTGTACTTTCTCTCTCTGAAGATATTTGTGGTTTTGTTTCTATTTGTCTTTAGCTCCCTGTATTGTTTGTTTCCTTTGAACTCCTTTTTCAGGTCTTTATTTTCTATCTTTCATATTGGAAACTTTCTTCAAGTACCTGATGGTTTTCAGCAGTCTACTCTTATTTAAGATAGAGGCTCTAAAAGCTGATTGGAAGCTCTGCGTACATGGATAGGTTTGTCGCCTTATGGGCTTTACTGAGGTTGTGAGGATGGGGACCTGATTGTTGGTATTCATGGGTTATTTCTGTTGGATTGGTTCACTGATCCAGAGAATAATCTTTCTGCCCTTGGGAGTAGGGAGAGGATGCATAAGTCTGGGCTGCATGCATGTGGGGAGCTGAGTGGGGGAAGGAGAAGGGAGGGTTCTCATCCTTCATTTGATTGGTGATCACTTAATCTGCTGTATTCAGTGTGATGCCTTACCCTGCCATCCGTGCCTCATGTTGCTGAGTATGGAATCTCTCTAATTCATTTTCCCCAGAGAATAAACATCCTTCTGCTAAAGTGGCAGAGGGTAGGGAGGACAGGTAGGGGGTTGGTCTGCCTGTGCATATAAGTTTAAGGGATCGTGGAACCAACTGTTTCTTATTCTTGTTTTTAGAGTCCGTCCTTCCTGGATACCTAGTACCTCCAATTTCTGAATCTTCTTATCATCATCCTTGGAAGGTTTAGCTTCTTATGTTTTGCTAGGTAGCTTATGTTCCCCTATCTGCCTTTTGTTTGCTTAAACAGACCTAAAATTCTGTTTTTTTTTTTAACTTTTTATTGTGACATAATTTCAGACTTAAAATTCCCAAAATAGTACAGAGTTTCTGTGCACCCTTCACCCATATTCCTCAGATGTTAATATTTTACCACATTTCCTTTATTCTTTTCTCTGTGTGTGTGTATTCACATTTATATATGTCTTTTCCTGAACCATTTGGAAGGTGCAGGTATGATGTCCCTTTACCCCTAAATATTTCTCATGGAATCACAGTACAGTTAACCAAAATCATTTGGAAATAAACAGTGATACAACATTATTATTTAATTTATAGACCTTATGTAGAGTTTTGCTAGTTATTCTCATAACGTCCGTTATAGCAAAGGAAGATTCCAGACCATGCATTGCATTCAGTTGTCATGTCTCTGGCCTCCTTTGGAACAGTTTCTCAAGTCTTTTCTTTGTCTTGCATGGCATTGGCCTTTTCAAAGAGAACGTGTCAGTTATTTTAGAATATGTCCCTTGATTTGGGTTTGTCTGATGCTTTTGTGTCAAATTACGCATCATGTTCCAAATTATAGAAATTTAAGCTATGCATTTTTGACAGGAATATCACAAAAGTAACGTTGGTTCTCAGTGTATCACATTGGAGGACACATGATGTCAATTTGTCCTGTCAGTAGTGATGATAACTTTGCTCACAGGTTTCCCCAATGGGAAGTTACCCCTTTCTTTTAACGTGTCTTGTGGGGGAATACTTTGAGACTGTGTAAATATCCTGTTACTCCTCAAACTTTCACCTACTAGTTTTAGCATCCACTGATGATTTCTTGCCTGAATCTGTTGGTATAATGGTTGCCAAATGGTGATTTTCTATTCCCATTCTCTGTCTGCTTTTGAGGGTGATTTTTCTTCTTTAACCTGGAGTTCATGTCTTTAATCAGTGTTGGAAAATTGAGTCATTTTCTCTTTGAATATTACATATCTGTCATTCTCGCCAGTCCTTCCTCTTGGAATCCTGTTAAATGTATGTTAGACCTCTTTCATTCTGTTGTTGTGTCTCTCAGGTTTGTTTGTTTTTTCCCCTCATGTTTTACACATTTTAACTCTGTGCTACATGCTGGATAATTTTTTCACATCTATTTTGCTCTTTTCTTTAGCTGTGTCCGATGTGGTTTTTTTACCCATCCATTGAGATTTAAATTTCAATAGTTATTTCTAGAAGCTGTAATTATTTTTGAAATCTGTCTGATCTTTTTTTCATAGTGTCTCTTTTTTTCCACATATGTTTTCAGTTCACTCTTTTATACCTTAATTATTTGAGATACTTTATATTCTCCCATAATCCAATTTTAAAATTTCTTGTAAAGTCTAATCCTGTCATTTGTCTGTTGCTCTTGTTGCATTGTTTTCTTATATGTTTTATAATTTTGGAATGTGAGTTCATCTCTGGTAAGATTTTCTGTGGAAATCTTTGCCACCCGGGGTAAGGGGGTATTTCTCCAGAGAGTTTGTTTGTTCTTGGGTTTTTTTTTTTTTGCTTCTGCCAGGTGTTCCAGAAGTATTGCAGAGATAAATCACTTTTTAACATTAATTTCTTGGTAAGAGGTTTCCATACTACACAGGGAGAGTCCATTTAGACCCTAAACCTGCATGAGGGCTAGGTTCTATGGAAATCACCCAAACTCATGTTGAAAAGGATAAATGTTTTTCTGTTGTCTCCACATGCTAGGGGTGACTTTCTGGACTACCTTCTCACTGACTGTGCAGGCCTTGAAGGATTCTGGCTTGATGTGTAAGTCTCATTGCTAGTTTCCTTCCTTCCTATGCCCAAAGCCATATCCCTCTTCCGGTACGGGTGTGAAAACCCGCACCCCTGCATTACCAAGCACAGCAACAGCCTCTGCCCTCCCCAGGGCACCACGGTGTCAACAAGCCCCTGGGCCTTCAGCTCTCATTCGTAGTTTTTCTTCATTTTTGGTTCCTGGCGATTTCCCATTTCCTGAATATTTAAGAAGACTTTTGTTATATTTTATTCTACATTTCTGTGTGTCGTCTAGCAAGAGGCTCCATCTGTTTCACCTCCCCAAATGTACTGAACTCCTGTCCACCGGTGTCTCCTTGCCTATTCTTTTTGCCCTGTGGGTTCATATGCCCTCCCCCAACCCCGGCCCAGGAGGAAGCAGAGATAAAACATAGTAGACAAAACATGTACCTTATTGGAGTTGCAGAGAAGTTAAGAATTAAGAAATGACTGCATTTTAGAGGTTGCTCTTCCCACTTTGTATCAACTTTAATGGTGGCGTTACACTCCCGTCAGCTCAAAACTGTATGAAAGCTTTGGTTTCCTTGGTCTTAAGTGTGTGGGTGCTTTGTGCTCGGATGCCACAGCTGTAACTTAACCTTTCCCAAGAGTTTCTGTTTACCAAGCTAGTGAAGTCTTCCTCCATACCATAGCTGACCGCTAAAATACAGTCAGTGGGCCGCCAGCAAACATTTTTATGCCCAGGCCAGGGAACGGGCCTCTCTTTCAAACTGTGAATGTTTCAGGTATGGGATAGTCAGATGAAACCGTAGATCTGTTTCACCTCTCATGAGAAGTAGGAGTTTGAGCCACCATTAGCATTCTTGAACACTTTGGATTATAGATTAGCCTTGCTGGCTTGAATCAGATAAGTTTCTAGTTTTTTCATTGAAGTGTTTCTTTTAAGTGTTTTCAGTGTACTTATTAAGTAACAGACCCAGGGATGAGGAGTGTGTGTTTGAAGACTGTGTCTAAGAATAATCCACATTTTTTGCTATCAAACAGCTGAACCGTTATTTTTAACATATAAAATTATGAACCAGTAAAATCAATGATGTGTTACATTTGCGCCTACTTTATTATATTCACCCATTTAATTGATTTGACAGTATCTTAAACCATCTTACCATAGATATGTTTAGTGAAATTTATTACTTGCAGACTGATATAACTCATGAATTATTAAAAGCGTCAACATATGGAATCCACTCATTCCTCATTCCAGCTCCTTTCAATATGGCTTAGGCTGAGCCATTTAACTGGCTTCTGTCCATCCCACTGATGGAAGCCACAGCCAGACGAGGGTTCTTATAAATGATTGGCTTCCTTTCCAAGCAAGAGGAGGATGAAATGTCAACTTTTCCTCTACCACCTGAAAAGCAATCAGGGGCAACCCTTCCTGCTCTTCTTGACAGTAGTTTGGCTTTATAGAAGAAGGGTGGGCACCGGGCCAAATGTGAATTTCAGTGCTATATAAAGAAAAAAGTTAAGAAGCTAAAACTCAGATAGTAACTGGAATTTTCAGAGAGACATTCAGATGGGTTTAACCTGTGAGCCTTCAGAAAACTAACTGTAGCTCAGAAATTCCTGAACTGCAAGTTTTAATCCCTTCTTTCCTGGTGATGATCCGAGTAAATTGAGGTTACTTACTGAATCTCTCTTTGCAGCAATTTGCTCCTCTGTAGCACTGGGTTTAGGGATATTAATAGCTTCAAAAGAATAGTATAGCAGTTAGTGGCTGATTACCAGTTGCTAATCAGGGTCATTGAAAAGGACATTTTGGAATCAACCTGAGTTCAAGACCGTTTATTAGCTTAACACTGTGCTCTCTTATCTCTTTGAAATTTGTTATCCTTATCTGTAAAATGGGATATTACATATTTCACAGGATTATTATGAGATATTAATGAAATAATATATGTGGAAGCATTTTGTAAGTGGCATTAATGTAATGCTGCTAGTGTAATGCTTTATCACGTGGAAACGTACGTTCTAGAATTGGATGGGACTTTGGAGGGGAAAATTGAAATTTACAGAGGGTGATTTTTTAGATAGATAGATAGGCTCTATTGTGTGTTTTCTGTCGTTTAATCCTTACAACCCAAAAGCAGCATTCTGTTGGCTCCATTCTTACAGATGGAGAAAGCGAGTCTTATTTATTTTTAAGATCTATGTCCCCATCATCCCATTTTATAGATGAGGAAGTGGAGGTCTGAAGAAGTGTGGTGGCTTGCCTGATGCAGAGATTCTCAGTCCACCATTCCATCTATTATAATACACTGCCATGTTTTCACAATAATTATTTTTATCTTGCATGCAGACTTGGCCCTCAAATTAAACAGGAAACACAATAGCACCTAATTAGATTATTAGTATAAATATAGAAAGACTTCTGTCACTGGTTTCATGGTGGATTAGATATGCTAAATGACCTTCCCAACTGAACAGCGAAAATACTGCATGAAGTATGATAGAGCCTGTTGCTAAGCTGGTATAAAAGTAAGATATTTGTGGACCCTAAACAAAGTGAAACTAGGTATCCTGGAAGGTGAGTGGGGGCCAAAGCTGGCTTTTGCTGCAGAGATTTTGCAGAGTTTGATGACCTGGAGCTCCCTGCCTGGTAACTGTCTGAAATAGGGGATAAAGGAGCAGGATTGAAAGCCTGTGGCCTGTGCAAGTTGGAGAATCTGTCAGGAGCTTCCTGGATGAAGCCAGGAAACTAAAAGAGCCTCTTCAGTGTAAGGGTAAAGAAGAATAAGTCTGTATTGACCCTGGTGTTGAGCACTGAATTCATAAGCCACCTTCACGTGGTTTGTGGTCCAAGTTTGTACTACAAGTGTGGTCTGAATAAACCTTAAGAGGAGAATTTCGTTGAAGGTGGCCCTGAGTTGATAGGGACCAGCAGAAGTAGACACGCATCCTCTCTGGAGGAGCTCATCTTCAATCCAGGTCTCAAATAATTCTTAAAAATAAAGTGTCTACAGAAAATGAACAGCTCACAGTAAAAAACCATAGTTTTTTACTACATCAGAGTGAGAACCAGCAGAAGCACAGCTGCAAGAACTTCAGATTATTAGATTAGATTAGATTATTAGATTCAAAGCAATTGTTCAGAATGCAGCCCAAAGAGGTGGAAAATATGAAAGAGTAGTGACATGGAGAACAGAGGAACAAGGTACAACATACGTCTAATCAGAGTTCCAGAAGGAGGAGAGAGAGTGAATGGAAACAGGCCCTTCTGAAAGAATAATAGCTAAGACTTTTCCAGAACTGTTAAGTGATACCAGTCCTCAGATCGAAGAAGACCAACACACCACAAGCAGGAAAGTCATAATGAAACTGCAGTGCAGCAAAGAAAAAGGAGATCTTAAACACATCTGGAGGAAAAAGAGTCTAACAGTAAGAAAAGATTTGGCTTGCTTCTGTGACCCTGAGTTAGTCTCTGTGGCTCAGTTTCTTTGGATGTTAGAGAGTCACCATACCTGTTACTCCAGTCCACCCAGATGTGGTTAGACGCATTCCAGTGCCACCATGTAGAAAACTTATTTACCAGTACCTTACTGTAAATAAATTGTAGGAATTCTAAGTTTTTAATTTACTGTCTTCCTTGGTTGTGTCTACAGCACTAAGGAGATTGCTAGCCTTCGATTTTCTTCATCTTTCCTTTGTCTGTTTAATGTAAAGTCAGTGGGATTTAGCCATCAGTGTTCTTGTTCTTTGGAACAATCAGTTATTTTTTATGGGTGGGATGAATCAAAGACACAGCGCAGCAAGTAGACTTCAGGCTTGTCCCCAGATCTTTTCTCTCGCAATGTAAGAGAGCCTGCTGGAAGACATCCTTAGGTCTCTGTATTTCTCCAGCTTCCCAAGTCAGCGCACGCCCAGTCGAGTGCTGTGCTGCGGAGTGGAGCTGGAGAGGTTTAATGGTTAAGGCAACTTGGGCCACGTTACTGATTGCCCCTTTCAGATCTCCCAGCACCCATTAACATAAATATCATCTCCCTGTTCTGGACAGGGGACACCACCCTCGTGCATGTTAGCACTGTGATGCTAATGCTTAACCCTTTCATTGCTCTCTCTGCTTCAAAGGCCTTGCCCTAATCCATTGATAGGGAGTCTGTTTGAACCTAGAGGAGAAACGAAAGGGTTAACTCCTTTTGGTTTTGCCCTTTGACCACTTCAGGATGAGAGGCATGATGAAATACTTTTCAGAGTCTTCAGTGGAAACACATCATGCATAATTGGAGCAAAAAAGAATAAATCAAAGCCTCTCCCCCCCCTTTTAGTCTGGTAATTCATAACTGAAACCACATTGAGGTAAGAGTCGATAACTTCAAAACAACCAAGAAAACTGCCCTTTCTATCAAGGTAGGGATAGGTAAGGCTACTCATAACCAGGGGCTCGAGAGCTTCTGTGTAACAAGCCTGTCCTCTCCTCTTTTCCTTTCTCCTCTGACTTCTCACTTTTGTGCCCTGGCATTATACCTTCATTTAAATCAAATGTGGATTGACTCAAATATCTGCTTAATTCTCTTCTTGTCACATGAAGTTATACATAGTGACATTTTAAAAATGTCTGCTATGGTGAGTAATAGGGATTGTGCTGCTTTGAGCTTGATTCCTCCTGTCTGGAATTTGGTTGGTCTAGGTTGAAAGAGTCCTTTCGTTGGTGTTAGAATGTGGTCTTCCTCACTCTTGATTTTATCATCTTCCAGTAGTTCCAGCAAGAACATTTCAGAATGGTTAGCAATGTGCTCACCAGCTTCGTCCACTTTCTGTATGGTAGGTAACCTTGACTGGAATGGTTTTGGTTAGGCTCATATATGACTCCCATGGCCTTTCTACTAAGGAAGCAAAACAGGATTGCAGGAAGGGCCCAGAGAGATTGCCAAAGGCACTCCTAGTTAGTTGAGTTTGAATCCCTTTCTTGAAGGAGAAGACCCCTTCGAACTGGTAGTTGACTTTAAGCCTGGTTTCCCAAGGCTTCTCTTTCAGGGGGTCCTGACACCTGAACCCACATCTCCGTCTTGCTGGTTTGTTTGCTCACTACTAGTTCATTCACTAGGGCTTTCCAGAATAAGTGATGTGATAGGAGAGAACTTCTGGAAAGCGGGCATGGTGGCATGACAGTTGTCGTGGCTCTCGTGGATTACGTTAACAGTCTGGATCACTCAGCTTCCGTGATGAGTACTTGTTTTAAGAGTCAGGAGTGAAGCGAGGAAGGGGGGGCGCGAGATGACGGAGGTATTTGGGCTCAATGCCGGCGCTCTGTCAGAATGACACACACTTCTCCTCTTGGTATCTCCTCTCACCTTGGAGTGAACAGTTTCACTGAGCGTATCTGAGAACCAGCGTTCCGAGGTACAGCTGCGGTAGCTGGGCTTTGCCTTTTCCTCTGGTCTCTGTTGCCGGGTGCCTGGTTTCATGCCCCATCTTGCCATGATGGAGATTTAATCAGGCAACAGAGTTAATTGCCAGCATCGTTTGCTTTTTCCCTGGCAGAAGTCAGAGTCTTGAGTAAATTATGGAGGTTTAAATGTGCTTGATTTCCTGCAGAAAGTGGGGTCAGAAGGTCCCAGACTGTAGACACTCTCTTTGGTCAGCCAGCAGGGGGTGAGTTCTTAAAGGTATTTCAGAGGTGACTAAATGCTGTTTTTGAAATGTCCTTCTCCAGTATGTTTTTTTTTTTTTTTTTTCCCCCTGGGGGTTGGTTTGTTGACCTTACCCCAGCGGAGTGGAGTGTCTGCATGAAGGCGTGCACCCCAATTAAAGCTGCCTTTCTCCACGCTGTCCCTGGGCTCCAAAGGCAAACGGGATTATGTTTGCAGAGGGAGAAGCACCCGGCACAGAAGCCCAGCTGCAGATCAGCGTCTCCTATTTCTGACCTTCTGAGATAGAACATGAAGGTAGCTGTGTTAATTTATCAGTAAAACAATACTCAGGAAAACGAAAGTTTCAAAAGAAATCAACAGAAGGCCAATCATGAGACTTAAAAAGAAACTTCTGTCATATGGTCTTTCCATGCTGTGGCTTTAGCCTGCCTGACTCTGAGGTCCCTTGTCTCTGCTCTCCTTCCTTCCTCCTCCCAGCCCTGGCCCTGGTGGAATCTGTCCCGGTCTCGGAAGCAGGTCTTAGGACGTGCTGCTCAGTTTGCCCTTCGGCTTCTTTGGCCAGCACTCTCCTACTTGGTCTCCTCACCTCCTCCAGGGAGATGGAGGTGACAGTATGGACCTTCGTGTGCCCACGGGACTTTAGGACCTTGTTTTAGTACTTGTTATTTGCGTTACAATTTGTCTTTTTACCTAGCTGTCTTCCCTACCAGATGATGAACTTTTTGAGGGGAAGGAGTTTGTTCATCTATAGTTTGTGCTCAGGAAATGTCGACTGAATGAATGAGCACCAGAAACCATATTGGTGGGAACGATTGCTGAGCTGCTAATACCATTGTTTTAGCAGACAAGAATATGAATTGGAGCGAGCTAGAAGTTTTTTGTGTTTGCTTTCGACTACCATTCATGGATTTCTGTGTTGAGCCCTCCGCTGAATGCTTATGTGCATTATCTCATTGAATCGTCATCACCTTAAGAGGCAGGTACTGTCATGCTCTCCATTTTACGGGGGAGGAAACTAATACAGAAGAGGCTTTACACACCACAGTAAATGGCGGCATCCAGATTCCAACCCTCTATTAAAGATCCTAATCCTACACTTCTTCAGAATACTTAGCACAATAAGATGGTTGGTGAGTATTTTTAAATGAACGAACTAAGTTGGAAATGATTTCAGAGCTCATGACGTCACTCATTTGAATGTACATTAACTGTTCACACCCATACACAAAGAGGACAGAAAGAACACGACCCGGATCATTTGGGCTTAACTGAATCATTTTTAAACACGTTTTTCTTCAGTCGCACCAAGCACCGTGCTAGATGCTGGGTGTTAATAACAGTTATGGCTCCTTTTTTCATGGAGCTTTCAAGATAGTTAAAATATAATGAATAGGAAGGAAAAGAGAAAATTGTGAAAATGAAAACAGTATATTTGGAAAGGAAGAAGCAGAGGTAGAGAATCCAGGTAAACCAGGACCCCAGAGCATGGTAAGGTAAAAGTAGAGAGGAAGAAGGGTTTCATTTAAAATCTTGGCGCTGGAAGACACCTCATGATCACTTAGCCTACCCCCACCCCTCTTTTGAGACCTGCAAAAAATAAATCCCAGAGAAATTGCTATTCCCACAAGATCATCTGTTGGCTACCTTTATCAAATGTTTGTATGTGTCAGGTACTTTACATTTATTACCTATTTACTTTCATTAACAACCTTTAGATTGTTAAGAAATAATAAAGACACGTTAATAAGTAATTATTGTGTTAAGTAATACTACCTAGAAAAGTAGTATTATTATCATGATCTTATAGATTCAGAAACTGAGGTGCAAGAGAGGTTAAGTAATTTACCCAGGTCACACAGCTGGTAAGTGAAAGAACCTGGGTTCAGATTAAGGACATGTGACTCTGAAACTGACCCCAAATGTGCTGATTCGCTTTTGAAGTCTTTTGCATCCACCTTGGTGGCATATCCTACAGTAAAGTGTCAAGCTTGTAACGTAGTAAATGTATGCTCAGCAGCTTCTGTGTTGCCTCCATGTTCATCTCAAAGCCTGTTTTTTATGGGAAAGTGTTGGCAAGATTTCAGAACTTGTTATGTTCCTTTACATGCCCTGTCTCCCCAGTATGCTGCCTTCTCTGCTTCTCCAGTCTTCAAGCCCTGTTTGGTATGCAAGTGAGTGGTGTGGAAAAATTGAGCGCCAAAGACGAGTTACTATCTATTTCCCACCCACCCGTTCCTTTGTCTCCTCCCCCCAACCCATAACCATCCATTTCCCGAAGGGAGCTGGCATAAGGGATGAGACCAGATCTGTTGTCTTGCCAGAGACTCTGTTCCTTCTCCCTGGCAGCGCCGTGAAACCAGAGCTGTGATGCCTTTCAGCGGGGGTGCCTCAGTTTAAATTCCAAGGGATTCATTTTCTGAAACCAAGCTTTGCATCTCTCAGGGAATTTTCCTCTCCTTTTAATGTCATAGAGTCATGCAAGTGTGCTGGCATTCCCCACTTCTCCCAAAGAACAGACTTCATTTTGTTGGAGGTTTAATAGTTTTTCCTTCTGTGTAAGAGGTGTATTTGCCATTTTAAATTTATGTGTTCCCTTTGTGTCAGTGTTATATATTTGGTGTGTTTTTTTATTCCATGTACCCTGTGAAATCATAGTGTTTGGGTGGGCCCTTACATATTGGCCCAGATTTGATTATCAAGGATGAAGAAAACCTCCAGCATTTTTGTCTCAGAGAGAGCTGGAAGTAATAAACTCTGGAGTTTCCCACAGTTCCAGTTTCCAGAGTCTATAAATGGTGATGCTTACCCCGGACTCAGAGTTGGAGGAAGGGCCGAGAACCACCACATCCTGGTGTTCTGGAGTCAGATGGCCTGGGCTCTTTCCCACTTCTGTCACTAGCAGGTTATGTAACCTGGAGCGTCATTCACTACTTCTTCCTTCCTTTTTGGACTGGTAAAGCACATGATTAGACATCATTCACTGTTTCTAGTCCTGCAGTTTCATCATCTGTAAAATGAGAATACTAGCTATCTATCTTGGGATGTTGTGAGGCTCAAGTGAGATAATTTATGTAAAGCACAGTGCCTAACAGTTCAGTACTCAGTAAATCTTGACTGTTTCGACATCACACACTAAATTATTTTACACGCTTCTTTAAAAAAATCTTTTTTTTTCTTTTCCATTTACAATGGTGATTTTCAAGCATACGAGTATTATGTCGGGAGGAGTAGATGAGTGGGCTGGGATGGTGACAGCAGAGAGACCATGAACCTTAGGGAGTAATTGTGACTTAAGCACAGGGCTACTTCCTGACCTCAGTTTCCATGCAAGTCAGGAAGCTATGAAGAATAAGATAGGAGTATAAAATGAAAAGGTGTTCCTACAAAGGTAATTAGATGCAGGCTACAAACACTAAAATCCGGGCACCTTCCTAAGACTACAGCTTAATGCCAAAGCATGATGTCATGGAAACAAAAAGTCAGCATTAAGAAGATAGCCTTTCCTATTGTGTCTCTTGGTTGTGAAATCTAATTATGGCCTGTTGTGGACATTTTGGCTTTAATATCCTGATTACATTAGGACTCCAGGAATCCCGTTCAGTCTCCTTGAGTTCCCATCCATGTGTATTCCATGTGTTTGTGTACATTTCCTGTCCCACACTGTTACATCTGGCACACAGCTGTTGTCATATACGTGGTGATGGGTGTCCATCAGTGATATGGATGAGGTTAGTGGGGGGACCTTGGGAATCCCAGAGTATGAAGGACTCTAGGGAGTGTAAGCAGCCAGAATAACAGATAGGTCATTTCATATTCAGCCTTCTCTTGGGGACGAGGAAGTTAGGTCCTGGGCTTTTCACATATTAACATATGAATGTGAATGTAATTAATGCCACCGAATTGTACACTTAGAGATGGTTAAAATGGCAAATTTCATATTATATTTTACCAGTTTTTAAAATTTAACAGTGTAATATACCAAAAACCATTGTATACTTAATTATACCTCAATAAAGCAGACTGAAAATATAAGAGTGCTTTAACAGTCATTCCCTATTATCAATACACAAATACTTTGTTTACACTGCCGCATTAAAGATGACAATACTTTAATGGTAGCAAAGAAATTGAATTTTATTCATTTTATTCATTACTTTTTAAACCTTATTTTGAAAAAAATTTAGACTTACAGATAAGTTGTGAGAATTGTACAGTGAACTCACATGCCATCACCTAGATTCACATATTTCATTGACTCTTTATTCCCAGTGTTCAGAAGTGATGTGCTTTGATATGGTTTTTGTTTCATTGGTTTTTTTAGTTGGTGTTGTTTTATCTTTTTATGTTTTTAAAATTCAGTGTACTCATTACTTTGGTCCTTTCAGTCTGAAAATTTGCATCTCATATCTTCTGTTCTTAGAACTTAATTTCTTTGATAGTTTTGTTTCTTCCATATTCTGTGTTTTCTTTTTCAGGAGCCTCCTATTAGATGGATGTTGGACCTCCTGGATTTTCTCATCTTTTCTGTCCTGCTTTTCATCTCTTTTTGTTCACCAGACTGCAATACGTCATCATCTTTATCTTTCAATACTGCCTTAAAAGAAAAATTAAGCTATCATATTTTTTTAAATAAATTTATTTATTCATTTATTTATTTTTGGCTGTGTTGGGTCTTCGTTTCTGTGCGAGGGCTTTCTCTAGTTGTGGCAAGCGGGGGCCACTCTTGATCGCGGTGCGCGGGCCTCTCACTCTCGTGGCCTCTCTTGCTGCGGAGCACAGGCTCCAGATGCGCAGAGCTCAGTATTTGTAGCTCACGGGCCCAGCTGCTCCGTGGCACGTGGGATCTTCCCAGACCAGGGCTTGAACCCGTGTCCCCTGCATTGGCAGGCAGACTCTCAACCACTGTGCCACCAGGGAAGCCCAAGCTATCATATTTTTAATGTTCAAGGGTTCTTTCCTATCTTTGATAGATCTTTTAAAATAAAAATAGCAATTTATTCTTATTTCATGGGTGAAAAAGTCTCAGAGGATATGATATGTTGTTGATGTTGTTTAAATTTCCTTCTGCTTCTTCTGTTGTCTCTGTTTCCTCCAAGTTCCTGTTTTTCTCTTTGTTCATTTGGTTTCTGTTGTTCATGCTGAAGATATTCTTGAAATGTCTGATTCTAGGATCTGTTTGTGATTAAGAGGGAAGCACTAAAAACCTGATCAGAAG
The DNA here is from genome assembly GCF_003031525.2 of Neophocaena asiaeorientalis asiaeorientalis. Lineage (NCBI taxonomy): Eukaryota > Metazoa > Chordata > Mammalia > Artiodactyla > Phocoenidae > Neophocaena > Neophocaena asiaeorientalis. Next base: position 15,532,948 of record NW_020173674.1, on the reverse strand, counting down.
GTTTTTTTTGGTTTTTTTTGTTTGTTTGTTTTTCACAGTTCATCCATTTAATAAACGTGTAACAAGAACAAAGCTAGGTGTCAGAAATCTAAAGACGAGTAATCTAGGGGTCTCTTTTCCCAAAGAGGCCAACTATCTGATTGTAACAAAAAAATCTAAGCAGGGGAAGGGCAAGCTGAATGGTCAGGTACTATTGTCGTTCACACTCAAGTCTCACTGAGAGGGTATTGCCATGTTCTCTTCTCCTATGGGATCCGAGGTGGTTTCTAGGTCAGACCGAGGCCTTCTAGGGTGCAAGGGACAGGGTGGGGAAGGCCCAGGGTGACAGTGCACATCAGGGTGTGTCAGACGGAGAAGGCAAGCATGTGCACTGGCACAGCAGTTCACCTGGACACATGATCAGAAGTTTTTTGTTTAAGGGAAGCTTGTTGCCTGAGGGCTTCGCTGTAAGGTGATGGAGCTTTGCTGTAAGATGGTGGAGCTTCGCTGTAAGGTGATGGAGCTTCACTGTAAGATGGTGGAGCTTCACTGTAAGGTGATGGAGCTTCGCTGTAAGATGGTGGAGCTTTGCTGTAAGGTGATGGAGCTTCGCTGTAAGATGGTGGAACTTTGCTGTAAGGTGATGGAACTTCGCTGTAAGATGGTGGAGCTTTGCTGTAAGGTGATGGAGCTTCACTGTAAGATGGTGGAGCTTCGCTGTAAGGTGATGGAGCTTCGCTGTAAGATGGTGGAGCTTCGCTGTAAGGTGATGGAGCTTCGCTGTAAGATGGTGGAGCTTCGCTGTGAGATGGTGGAGCTTCGCTGTAAGATGGTGGAACTTCACTGTAAGATCATGGAGTGACAAGTAAACCACATGACTGCCGATGTTTTGGGATCTGGAGGAAGGCAGAAGGCCATAGAGCTCATCATTCAAAATATAGGCTTTAATTGCATTTTCCTCTCATCTGTGCTTGTGTTTCCATGTCTAGAGCTTCAGTTTCCTCAGAGGATAAATCTCCCTTCTGTAGCTCGGGCAGGGAAGAAGAGTAGTTTTCTGGCTGAGTGGGTAGGTGATGCGGAGGCCTATGCCCTGGGTCTGTCGCTGCTCCTTACACATATTTTAACTAGTCCTCCTGTTTTTAACCCCCTCCTCTTACTCACAAGGGCCCACTGAGCATAAGCCCTGAGCCTTTGTGGGGCTACAGTTGGGGCTTGCTTGCCTTGTTGCTCCCCCTACCCTCCGCCCACCTTTTGGTACTTGGGTTTCAGCTCTCCCTCTCCTGTGCTGTCATCACTTCTCCAGCCCCTTTCGGTCTTCCAGAAGCATGTTCACGCTGCTCATCAGCTGCCGTCTCTGCTCCCGTTTCGTCGTCTGGGTAGATTTATGTCTATTACCTGCACTTTTATATGTGTGTCTATATATATCTATTAACCCACTTTAGTGGGTTTGGGGAGGGAATGAAGATAAATGCATGTGTTTAATCTGCCATGTTTGACTAGAAATCTCTTCTCAGCTGCAAAACTTCTCTGCCCCTTGTTCAGGGGTATCAGAGCCAAACTTAATTAAAGAGCATCAGCACAGATTTTGAGGGAAAGACTTTGAACAGTTGCTTGGCCCTTGGATTAGTCATGGGAAAGGCCATCAGATCTCCCAAGTTCAGGTTTATTGGTGACGCTGGGAAAGAGATCAGCCTCATTGTTACTAGATCCCTCTCTGACCCACATTCATGTGCTCTCTTGCAGAAGTGGGGCAGTGTGAGCAACCCGCTCTTCCTGCCACTGATCCCGCCACAGTCTCAAGGTTTCACGGCCATCGTCCTCACCTACGACCGAGTGGAGAGCCTCTTCCGGGTCATCACTGAAGTGTCCAAGGTGCCCAGTTTATCCAAGCTGCTGGTCGTCTGGAATAATCAGAATAAAAACCCCCCAGAAGGTAAGAAGGGAGGGGAGACAGTGCATTCAGGAAAGGCCTGGTTTGGGCATTAGCGAACCCCTCAGCTGGGTCGATATTTGGATGGCCAAATGATTTGCATCCTTTGGTTTAAAATGAATTTTCCTGCTCTGTCAACAGTAATGCCATTTCTGAGACAGCATGACCCCGGTTTTCTCAATCATCCCATCCTTGTTCTAGGGTGGCCCGTTTAACTCTAAGCCCATGGCATGCTCTGTAGCCACAAGTGTTTGAGGGCTTAGGAATCAATAGGATCAAAGGCCATCAGCCTTGGGAAAACAGATCTCAGCTTCCCTCAGCCATCTCAGCTGATTTGTTTACATGAAAACTCAGTTTAAAAGGCATTAGTTTTCTCCTTCCTTATCTCTGCTCTGATACTGTGCTCTTCTTCAAAAAGAACAGCCTCACCTCCGATGGGGAAAGTTAGCAAGGCACGCCCTCCCAGGCTTGAATCAGTTCCTTAAAGTGAGCCCTCTCTGGAAGTTCCCACCGTCTCATGCTTAATGGCTCTGTTGCTTGCCTTGGCCACCCCCGTAATCTGGAAGCTAGGGTTGAGGGCTGTTTGATTCACTGGATTTGTTTTTAATTCAGGACGCATAGAGTACGTTCCACCTGCGTTTTGTTTCTCATTCAGTCCGTCTATTACTGATCCTAATCCCAGGGACTTCAAAGCTCCTGCCCTTTATAGCCTATTAAAGCCAGGAAGTCTCTGATGGATTAGAGCAAGGAATGAGTTTGAAGTTTGTAATGTGTACCACTATCACCGATAAGGTCTAGTTTATTGCGTGACAGTAGCATCTGCGCTTTTTATGGCTGTTCTTGTCTAATTGGTTATACTGAAGTCAGGATAGTCAACCCTGGAAACTCCCGGTAGCAGATCCACAGTCTAGGCTGGGAGAAGAACGTACTTCTGTCTGTGAGGCAAATCAGGATTTAAATGTCCTCCTGAGACATTTAAACATTTTTACTTGGTGGGACTTTTGTTCTCTGAGAGAATCAATACTTACTTTTTATATTCAGAGAGCCACAGTTTAGTAAACAAAGTAGCCATTTTAAATGAACAGTATGCCCTCGAGCACACCGCCGTTTGTGTTATTATTATTATTATTAACTATCTTTTATGCCAAGTTTTTTTCCTCCCAACATTTCTGATTTTTTTTTTTTTGACTCTCAATAAAGGAGGGGGAAAGGGGTAGAAGAAAACGGAAGGTGTTGGCACCAGGTGCCATCTAAGAGGGAGAAAGGGAGGAGGACGGGACAAAAGGAGCAGCGCAGGGATGGTCGTGGGAGACCCTGGTCCACCAGAGTGAGGGGGATCGGAGGTACCGCGTTGCTCATTTATCTCTTCATTTATAAAGGAGAGGTCGTGTTTTCAGAAGCAAGGCTGCGTGTCCCGTGTCCCTCGTGGGACGCGGAACAACTCTGTGTCATGCTGCAGTCACGCTCCTCCACGCGGAGGCCACCAGCTTTCAGAGAGCCTCCACCCTCACCCCGCCCTCCTGCCCAGATAGGCAGTTCTGTCCTTAGAAAACTTCATTAGCCACTTCGGGCTTAAGGTGTATCATTTATTGTAAATTTGAGTCACTTCTTTGGGGCAAGTATCATTACAAACTACGAGAAAGGAGAAATCTTTTTCTTCCTTCTTGGTCTAAGCCCCTACATTGGCATCACTAAAAGCAAGAGCACAAACCTAGGTTTTGGAGCTGGGTGTTCAGTTTTACTTTTTGGTACACCTTAGTAAAGTGTAGTGGTTAATTCTATGACCAAGAGTTTAGTTTATTTTTGAATATTTTGGCTCTAGAGAGGAAAGACAGCCCTCAACTGATGAGGCCCTAATTTTGACACGGTTAGGGACTGGACCAGCTTTTTTCTAACAGTGGTTTTTAGGTCAGGGCTCCAGCTCTGGTGACGTGGTTGTCAAGGGAGAACATGAACCATGTTTAATCTTCTCTGGGGTGTTGGTTCAGTTGGTGAATGCGGCTGTCAGCTCTGGCCCTCGTGCCAGCAGAGGCATCTGATTTTTCATGTACGGCATTAGTAACGTATATATTTTTTAAAAAGCAAGTCCAAGGCTTTGAAATATTAGAGGCAAAAGTGATGTTTTCCACTCTCTCTACATTTACTAGAATAAATATTGTGGCTAACATGCCTGCTGCTGGGACGGTTAGTGTAGGCAGAAATTGCCCCCTCCCCCCCCCACACCCTTTTTTTTTTCACTCTGCAACCCAACCAAATACTTTTTTCTTTTTGGTTACATTTAAGTCTAAATTGCTGGATTTGAAGTTTAAGTAAATACTTAGACTAGGCAATAGAAATTTCCAGCGAGCTTTCGTCACGTTGGTTTTGAGCTCTGTCAGAAGAAAAGGCAAGCCACTGCCTTCCTTCTCCCCGGCTCTCTAGTTTCCAGGCTTGATGGATATAAAGGTTGTTAGCCTTGGCCCCTGGCCCCAGTCTGAAGGAAGCTGTTACATTGTACATTTCAGATAGGTTTAACTCAGCCTTCTGTTTTAACTGATTTCAGTTTTAAATTTGAGTTGATCTCAAGGAACCCCCCCATCCTGACCCCAGCTTCAGATTGGGACTCTCATAGTTCTTAATAGGCAGGATGGGATTGGCTGAGCATTTCAGGATGGTCACCTCGGAAGAGGCAAGCGAGAAGTAGAAGCAGCAGCTCTCTTCCTTCGAGCTGAATTCTGGGACCTGGGGAGTGAGGGGCATGGGAACCAGCTGTACACCAGGCAGCTCTAGCACTCCTCGAGGGGGCTCAAGATTTGTATGGAGATAATCTGATCATTTAGTTCGTGGATCTGTGGTTGTGTTTGTGACAGTGATCGCCAGGATGGGCTTTGGGTCATCGTCAGGCAACCTGAACATTGTGTAGTACCTTTGCAAAGTTGGAGAATTCTTGCTCACGTGGCTCTTGGCATCCAACTTGGAGAAAACTGTTAATCGGTACACATTTAAAAAAAAATCCTTAACACGAGGAGTTCTTTTTCTCCTTCAAGCTGGACTAAAGCTCAGAACTGTAAAGTTATCAGGTCAGCTGGCTCAGCTGTTTGCTTTTCATAAATTTGGCCATGTGTTTGAGAAATCTTATTTTTCAGACTACTTTGTGTGAATGGAAGGTGACATTTCTGTTTGCCAGCTACAGATTCACAGGATGAGACACAAGCTATAAGTCATGTGGTTCCATTTAGAATTTCAAGAAGTAAAGAAAAAGAGCCCATCTGGGATAAGCAGTGTAGCAAGAGGCTGAAGGTTTCTAGCTGTGACACTGTTTGCTTCTGCACCCTAAGGAGTCACCCCATATTCTTCTGTCTACACCTCTTCAAGTTGTCAGAGGGGAGGTGAAGCTCCTAGACTTTACAAGAATCCATCTGTGAAGATGAGAATGATGTAGCGTTATCACAACCATGCACTGAGTACCTTTTACATCCAAGGAATAGGAACGGTGCTAAGTGCTTTACACGTATTATCTGTACTCCTTATGACAGACCTGCAAGGAAGCTGTTATTCTTCCCATTTTACAAAAGTGAAGCTCAGATTAGTTGAGTAATTTGCCTCAGTCACAGAGCTGCAAAATGGCAGAGCCAGACGTGAACACAGGTCTCTCTGGATCCAAAGCTCATGTGCTGTGCACTAGGCCACACTGTATCTGTTCAGATTGCCAGTCAGCGCTCAGAAAATCCTCGTGCTTTGCCAGTTCTCTAATTCGGGATTATGCAGATGAAACAGGTCCTTATCAGGGGCTCAAGGAGAGGCAGAGGAGTAAATCTATTCTTTTGAAAATACTTAATGGAAAGAAAGAAAGAAAGAAAGAAAAAACCTCTATTCTTTCTCACCTATATTTTTCTGTGCTACCTCATGCTCCTGTCCTATTTTTAAATTAATTAATTAATTAATTTATTGTCTGCATGGGGTCTTCGTTGCGATGTGCAGGCTTTCTCTAGTTGTGGTGAGCGGGAGCTACTCTTTGTTGCGGTGCACGGGCTTCTCATTTCGGTAGCTTCTCTTGTTGCGGAGCATGGACTCTAGGCGCACGGGCTTCATGGGGCACGGGGGCTCAGTAGTTGTGGTTCGCGGACTCAAGAGCGCAGGCTCAGTAGTTGTGGTGCACGGGCTTAGTTGCTCTGCGGCATGTGGGATCTTCCTGGACCAGGGCTCGACCCCATGTCCCCTGCATTGGCAGGCGGATTCTTAGCCACTGCGCCACCAGGGAAGTCCCCCTATTTTTTTAAACAGAATCAAAATCCCATATCAACATTATCTGCTTTAGGGCAGGGAGTAATTATAATGCTTATTCTTTGATTGCTGCCCTCTTATCTCTGTATTCCACGGAAGGGATGCTAAAGCCCGAGAGAAAGGTAGTTCCCTTTCTTAGAGGCCTATTTTATTTGAAAATGTGAAAACAAGGGCTTCCTTGGTGGCGCAGTGGTTGAGAATCCGCCTGCTGATGCAGGGGACACGGGTTTGTGTCCTGGTCCGGGAGGGTCCCACATGCCGCGGAGCAGCTGGGCCCATGAGCCGTGGCCGCTGAGCCTGCGCGTCCGGAGCCTGTGCTCCGCAACGGGAGAGGCCACGACAGTGAGAGGCCCGCGTACCGCAAAAAAAAAAAAGTGAAAACAAGAAACTGGGAATTCTACTTGAAGTCCTGTCTTATAGTAACGATGGTTCATAGACAGCTGGACCATTGAGATGGAGACTCCTTTTGCCAAAGCTGCCTTTGGCTCTCCAGGCCCAACCCAGAACAGGAAGAGGTAATCGCATTTCCAAAAAAGCCATGATTCATTCTGCATTCCCATCTGCACCCCGTATCATCCTCTTTGGCCTTCATCACCTTCTAAAACTTCCCCATCAAAGACTTTGTAGAGGCAGGTTAGTTCTTTATGGACATTGTCTCAAGTAATATGAGGATCTATGCAGGCGAAGAATGTGGAAAGCTGTCGAACATGCTGTGCACACTCCCCGAGTGCAAGTCCCGATCTCATCCAGGGTGGAGGCACGTCTACACTTGACCCAAGCAGCTAGCCTGTTTTCTATACCTACTGCAGAAAGAGGGGCTGTTTGTTGCCTTGTGAAATTAACATGGCAAAAGTTCCATGCTCTTTTGTTCCGCTAGTGTGTTAGGTTTTCTCAGTTCCAGAGGATTAATGGCAGGGATTCTGTTCCTCTCAAAGTAGACATTGAAGATACATGCTGAGGACACGCCCCTGGCTTGTCAGAGTAATATACCAGATCTGACATGTACCACTTTGCCACCGCTACCTAAGGCTCAGAAATATCCTTTGGTCTGTAAATAGACTCAGACTTTCAAGGGAAAGCACAGCTGACACTTAGTGGATGTCTGCTAGGTGCCGGGCACCATGCTGCTAAATGTGTTACCGTTCATCCTCACACCTTCTCACATGTGAAGGTGGTGTTCCTCTTCCATCTTCACAGTCAAAGAAACAGGTAGAAAGCAAATGACTTGTTCAGGATCACATAGCTGGTAATGGATACACCTGAGATTTGAAGCTCTTTCCAGCGACTGTTCTTTCTGTGCAGCATTACTGTCCATACAGTCCTAGGACCTCAGAGGCATCTTGTTTGGTCTCTAAAGTTAGTGCATTTCAAATAGAAGTGCACATTGTGTGGCCGAAGGCATTTCATTGCATCAGAAAATTCTTACCTATTTAGAGTTTAAATCAATTTCCCTGTAACTTCCACCCAGCCATTGGTCATGGTTCTAACTTCAGAGGCCATAGAAAACAATTCCCCTTTCATCTGATAATCCTTCTGATATCCCTAGTGTGTTAGTCAAGGTCCAGGTGGAAGACAGAAACCACACAGTAACTTGAACAGGAAAAGTTTAATATAAAGAATTACTAACTAGGAATAGGAGATTGGTGACTAAACGGTAAAAAAGAGCTCTCTAAGGATTACAGAAAATAAACTTGGGAGAGCCTCTTCCCCAGCTAGGTCTGAGATTCAGACCTGGCTGGAGACAGGGTGGCTGCAGCCCACTGCATGGTGAAGGTTCTCAGGTGCCACAGGCCAAGACTGGCAAACAAGAAACCAGCAGCTGCCTTGGATACCCACGGAATTCAGCAGGAAGTTGTCCAGGGGGTGTTATCAGGCCAGCCGGGGTACTGTCGAGGGCTTCAGTTCACTGAGTTGCTGTTGAAGGTATCTGTAGAACCTGCTGGGAAGCTGCCCTTGGGGGTGCCTCCTCTAAGACCCTTGGAGCACCCCAACGTGTTACATGGATGTATTGTAAATTATGCGTAGGAGATTTTATCTGCAGTCAGTTAAGACAGGTTTTTTTCCCTCCTGATTTTCCCTCTGTCACACTTCTCCTTCAGTATGGTGACTCTGGAGTGGCCACAGGCATTTTGGGGCTTCAAGAATCACAAAAACTAGACCTTCCCACAATTACGTGTTGGGTTTTTGGAAGCAGTATGATACCTTTTCTATTCTCGTTTGACAAATGTTGCGTGAAGAACAAACTGCCCTCTGTAGAGAACACTGAGGTCTGTGGACGTGGGTCCTGTATTGAAACAAGTATTAATTTCATGCTATGCTAAACACAGCACTTTAAAATAAGGAACCTGAGGTTAAATGGCTTCAGTCATTTCAAAGTAGAATGGGAAAAATGTAAGGCAAGTCATGAGTTTGTGTTTCTTCAGTATGCCAGAAAATCCCATGTAATTGGACCTAGATATTCGATATTTACTCTGTAAATTGATCATAATGAGAAGCCAAGCCCAGTGAGTCAGGAGAGCAGGACTGTTGAGGTGGTAAGGTGCTAAGTTAGGAAAGCTGACCTCCTTCAGGGCCACAGTTCTGTGAGGGTGGATTTGGCAGCCTTGGGAGCTGTGGGTGATGGCGTGATGGGGGCAGGCGCTTCTGTCCTCAGCACGTGTATTTCCCAGCACAGCTGCAGGCAGGTTTTGAGCTAGGGTGTACCTACCTGGAAGGATTGTGCAGAGGTGGTAGAGTCCTGGTGTTCAAACCACGGGCCTGAGCGTGAGGCGGTCCGGAGCCCATTCGTCCTCTCATCACCGTGACCTTCATCAAGTCGTTTTGCTCCTCTCTCAATTGTGAGTTGAAGCCACTTTGTGGATTCTGGTTAAGACAACATTGAGAATCAGTAGTGTTGTAAGGATGTAGAGAGGATGGAAGTATTTACAATGTAGGATATTATAAAAACGCACCTATAAGTGTTTCTCCTTGCACAGCTGGGCGTGTGGATTTCATGAGAGTCATGGATGTGAGTTGATTCTTCCATCTCACTTGTGATGCGATGCTTTCACCAGTTTATCTCCTCACAGAAGTTAGGAGAGTAATAAATACCTTGGTTTTTCTTTTTCCAGATTCTCTGTGGCCCAAAATCCGGGTTCCTTTAAAAGTTGTAAGAACTGCTGAAAACAAGTTGAGTAACCGTTTCTTCCCTTACGATGAAATCGAGACGGAGGCCGTTCTGGCCATTGACGACGATATCATTATGCTGACCTCTGATGAGCTGCAGTTCGGTTATGAGGTAAGGAGGTTCCAAACGGTGCATTTACATTTTTGATAGTTATTGCCCATTATTGCTTGTCTTTCCTACTAAAGAGTGTTATATTTCATTCTGTAAACTCGTAATTTCTAAATTCTAGTAGCGTCCAAAAGCTGTGCGTAGGAGTGTAGGTTATGAAGCTGTTCTTTAGAACTTTGGGGAAACCCTATTCCAAAATGACAACTGTGCCATCCACCAGTTTTGGGAACTCCCAGGGAGAGTCCCAGGGGACATTTTCAAAAGAGCATCTATGACGTTTAACAAGCACTTTAATTGATGTCTCCTTGAATACCACTTCCCCGACTCAAGCAGCTGGGCACAGCAACAATAAAAACATCAATAAGCGAAGAAGCTGGCGACACTGACAAACAGAAAGCAGACCCTGTTGATGGCTTTCTTTCTGAGTTTTAAGTGGAGAGGCTGGCTGCCTGTCTTTGGGGAGAAACATTCTCTATCACCATTCATTCGATGTGGCTGATGGATTAGACTGGGTTCAGGGGTTAAGTATGGAGACCAGTAAAGGTCTCCCCAGGGGAAAGTGCCAGAGCTGAGGCCTGGTGAAAAGCAGTAGGAATTGATGAGTCCTGTCAGGGAGGATGTACACGAGATGCATGATGGCGACAGGCTGAGGCCTGCGGCTGCGGGGGTGTAGTGGTGGTATCAGGCCCAAGCAAAACAGAGTGTACAAATCAATTAGCTACAGCTGGCACAGGGGAGAGTGGGGGGGAAGTGTATCCCCCGTAGTCATCCTGTCTTTGGGAGAGGGGTAACCATTTTTAGGATTTGTTAAATTTGAGGTTCTAAGAAATCATGAAGTTTTATCTAATGAAGCAATATGTGATACATATATTTATTATAGAAATTTACTTTCTAAGCCTTAAATTAGAAGTGGATTTTAAGGGGAAGAAATAGGAATCCCCCTACCACTGCCACCACCAAAAATTAAAAGCTCAAGTTTTCCCAGGTTTTTACTATATTTATAAAATATATTTATATATCCATTGCATATAAAAGAAATTGTGAAATAGACTGATGTGTGATACCTTGGTCGATGTCGTTACTGGCCAGTGAAAGGCATGAGACTAGCTAGGAAAACATACACTCATCTTTCTGGATTTATTTCTATTCATATTGGTGTCTTCCTTTCGTATCGTCACGTCTAAGGTGTTGGATGATGTTTCATACACTATCGTTCCCATTTTTTCAAAAAGCAAATTACCTACTTATTCTTCTAAGTAATAAGTAGGCAACTCATGGCAAAACCAGTTTTTCTGCCAGTGTTTTCTCTCCATTGCATGTAATGGCTTCAAACTAAACCCATGTGTTTATTTTTGTGGTAAAAGGAAGGTTGAAAAAGGGAACATTCCAAATGGTGTAGCCAAGATGGACAGAGTGCTACCTCTTTGATATTTCAGTTGGTCTAAATGAAGTCTAATAAAAGGAAGTTAGACTAGATGAATTCCTTCCAACCTTGAGTTGAAATCTTGGGGTCTCATGAATATTGAAACCTGGGATCTCTTTCAACCTTGAGTTCGTTTCAAGCAGCAAAAAATGTGTTGATGAGAGGAAGTGCAAAACCCTGAGGGACTGAGCTTGAATCTTCACCTCTTCCCTCTGATGCCCTGTGTTTACTCCACATTACCTCTAAAGAAGTAATGTGTATCAGAAGAGTAGGGGGCAGGGAAACCCCTCATCTCCAGTAATTGGGACCTTCTCCAGATGCTATGAAAGGAACAACTTTCCTAACTACTATCTATATCCAACTTACTATGTTCCTATCAATTTACTGGGTGTTTACACACATTAATGATCTTTTCCCAAACCTGCAAGGCAGTTATTGTTTTTCACCTTCTTTACTGAGACCAAGCAAGGTTAGATACCTTGCTGCAGTCACACAGCTAAATAAGTGGAAGAGTTGGGGTTTAAATTCAAGTTTGTGTGACACTATACTGTCTTCCCTGAGGATTTTTACCATGTCAGAGACTACTGGTCCTCAAAAGTAGTCCTCAGAGCCATCAGCATATCCCTTGTCCATCACTAACTTACCTTGCTGCTAAGGAAAACTAATATTTTTCAGGCATCCCCGCCACTAGTGCTTTAGGGTAACTTTGTAAAGTTATTTCTTGTATAGTAATTAATATAATGAACAAAGTTAGGACAGTACTGGGCCCAAGTTTCTACTCTGTCACCATGGACAACTTATGTAATCTCTCTGGGTTGTAGTTTACTCTTACATAAAATGGCACTAACAGCATCTGCCTCATTGGGTTGTCACGGACATTAGATAAGATTGTGTAGCACCACCACATGGACAGCGCTCAGGAAGTACCCGTTCTGGGTGGTGGGCAGTGTGCTCTTCTGCTCTTTACGAGATACCACATTAGCAGCTGCTACCACGACTGCTGCTGTCATTCTCATGATTCCGCTGATTCATGAGGAAGGTTGATGGTTGTTTCCATCATTCAGAAGGGACAGTTCTCTTCTGGAGAGGGTACCCAGTTTTGTGTTGAATCGGAAGACAGAAGACGGTGCTCCTAAATCCTGTTTTTTATGCCAAAGGCTAGGATGATTCTCATGCAAGCTTGACGGATTAAGTGAATAAACAAATCAGTTAACAAAAATTTATGTCCTAGGAGAGTTATGTTGGAGCCCAGAACTACTTCTTCGTCACAGTTATCACAGTGTGTTAGGATTGTATCTATCTTGTTGACTGCTCTTCATCCTTCAGCACTCAGATCAAAAGAAGCTTTCAGAAAGTCTCCAGACTAGAGCACGCTACCTCTTTGTGAGCAAATAATTGTGAAGTGTGTTGTTTAGTGTCTGCTTTTCTTCTAGAATGTAAGCCCCATAGGGACAGAACCACGGCTGTCTTGTTCATTGCTGTATCGTCTTTGCCTAACCCAATTCAGTCCGTTCATCAGATACTCAGTAATATTTGATGAATGAATAAATCTTCATTACCAGCATGCATATGAAAGATAGGAGAGAGATTATTCTGGCCTGCATGCCTTTCCACTTCACTGTGATCCATAATCCAGATACAGCCATTTTAGAAAGCAGTTTGGAGTTTAAAATGTTAAACATATATCTACCATGTGACCCCGCCATTCTCCTCACAGAGATTCACCCTAGAGAAATAAGAGCATAAGTATACACGAATACTTGTACGCTAATACAAGTATTAGTATTTGTACTTGCAGCTTTTATTTGTAAAAGCCAAAATCTGGAGGGGGAAAAAAAGAAGTCTTATCAAAAGTTGAATGAATAAACTAATTGTGGTATATCCATACAATAGAATACTACTCAGTAATAAATTGATGAGCTACTGATGCATACGACAACATGGTTGTATTTAAAAATAATTATGCCGAGTGAGTGAAGCGAGATAAAAAAGAGAACATATTTTATGATTTCATTTATAGAAAACACAAGCTAATCTTTAGTGATCAGGAGATCAGTGGCTGCCTGGAGAAGGGGTAGGGAGGGTCAGCTTGAAAAATGTATTAAAAGGGGGGCCATATGGGTTCATTGCAAACCACAAAACATTGCTGAGAGAAATTGAACAACTTCATAAATGGAAAGATGTATCATACGTCTGAATCCAAAGACTCACTATTATTAAGGTGTAAGTTCTCCCCAAACTGATTTATAGATTCAAAGCAAGCCCAGTCAAAATCCCAGAAGGCTTTTTAAAAAGCTAAAATTGACAAGCTAGTTCTAAAATTGAAATGGAAACACAATGGGCCTGGAAAAGCCAAAGCAATTTTAAGAAAGAAGGACAAAATTGCGGGACTACCTTATTTTAAGACTTCTATAAAGCTACAGTAATCAGGACTCTGTGGTACTGGTATAGACTCAGGCGTGTAGATCAGTGAAATAGAATAGAGTCCAGAAATAGACCACACGTGTCATCAATCAGTTTTCAGCAAAAGACCCAAGTCAGTTCAATAGCGGTGGGACAGGCTTTTCACTAAATGGTGCTGGAGTAATTTGATATCCATATGTCAGTTCAGAATGGATCCTAGCCCTAAATGCAGGAACTAAAATTATAAAGCTTCTTAAAGAAAACAGTGGAAAAAGTTCTAGTGTACCTGAGCTAAGCAATGTTTGTTTTTTTCCTTTAAGTAAGAGACAAATAGCACAGTATATAAAAGAAACCAAATTGGACTTCATCAAAATTAACACTTTTTAAAAAGACACTTCTAAGAAAATAAAAAGGCAAGTCATAGACTGGGAAAAATATTTTCAAAATATATAAAGAACTCTCATACCTCTGTAATAAGAAAACAAGTCAGTTAAAAGTGGGCAGAAGATTTGAACAGTTACTTCATAAAAGAAGATACAGAGATGTAAACTAACGTATGAAAAAACTCTCCACCTCATAGTCATTAGGGCAATTCTAAAGTAAAAGCACGATGAGTTACCACTATATACCCACTAGAATGATGAAATAAAATTTAAAATACTGGTAGTGCCACATGTTGGTTAGACTGTGGAGCTACTTAGAAGTCTCATACATATTGGTAAAAATGCTTAATGGTACAACCAGGTTGGGAAAATGTTTGGCAGGTTCTCATAAAGTTAAAAAAAGTTATACTTTTCATATGACCCAGCTTCCAAAAGAAATAAAAACGTATGTGTATGGAATTACATATACTACCAAATGTAAAATAGATAGCTAGTGGGAAGCAGCCACATAGCCCAGGGAGATCAGCTGGGTGCTTTGTGACCACCTAGAGGGGTGGGATAGAGAGGGTGGCAGGGAGATGCAAGAGGGAGGAGATATGGGGATGTATGTATATGTATAGCTGATTCACTTTGTTATAAAGCAGAAACTAACACACCACTGTAAAGCAATTATACTCCAATAAAGATGTTAAAATGAAAAAAAAACAAAAAAAAGAACAAAATAACCCCCACAAATTATCACTATCAGGAATGAAAAGGAATTAAGGAAGTGTTGTCACTATAGATCTACAGGCATTAAAAGAATATTATGAAAATTTATATGAAATGTAAAAATTCTTTGAAAATTACAACTTACGTAAAATTAAACAGAATATGTACCCTCTATTAAAGAAATTGTTGTTATCAAAATTTTCCTACAAGGAAAAATCCAGGCCCAGATGGTTTTACTGGTGATTTCTTAAAAATAAAGTGATAGTTTCAGGTTGGAGATAAACTTAGAGATCATCTAGCTTGCTCACTTTTAATTATAGGTAAGGCCCATCCATAAACTATATGAAGCCCATAAATGACTTATCCAATATCACCCAGTTAGTAAGTGGCACTTAATAAGGGCATACAACTCATTTTGTTGCTATTTTCCCCATACCATGCCACCTGGGAAGATTTCATCATGTAACTGTCCTATTTCTGCCTCTGTGCCATTCAAACCCATTTGTTTGAAACCTCTCTTTGGTGAAGGTAAAAACACCTGAACATTTTGTTTCCTATTCCAGTATTAACAAATAAGAATCCGTATCAGTCAGGAAAACAGAATCTATACTAATTGTTTCAATAGAATGGATTTAGTATATGAAATTTTCTAATAGAGGTATTAGAGAGCTGAGAGGGCAAACAGGGGCTACTGAAAGTATAAAGAGAGAATAACTCCAGGGAGCGTCCACTACCCCTAGGGTGGGAGGAACAAAGGAAGAGAGGGAAGAGGCTGGGTTCGTCAGAACCTAGAAGCTTGGAAGAGACCCCCCACCCCACCCCCTCACCCCCGGGGCTGGGCCTTAAACCTCTGAGGAGGGGCCACCGGCTGGCTATTGCTAGTACCTCTGAGGGGTCAGGGTAAGGCTGGCTCTGCCGGAAGAGGCTAGAACCACATTCTGCTGCTGGGGTGAAATGCCACACTGTCGGGAAAAGCAGGCAAAACAGGAAGTAATTCCCTTCTCCTTTTCTCTAGTTTCCCAGTCTCTCTCTAGTGCACCCTGTTGGTAGACCACCTAGCAAAGGTGAGATGTTTGCAGAGTCTCAGCCCTAGCATCACAAGGCAGAATTTAGAAGCAGGGCTTGGGGCTACAAGGGAGTAGCTTTATAACCAGTGCAGTCTACCCCTTTGGCTACTCCAGAGCACCCATACAGACCCTTCTACACATATTTGAACTTCCATGCAGCAACAGTAACAAGTGTATTCTTTTCACTAAGAAGGATGCAGCAGCTGTCCTTTATACATATACAGGCCTTGCATTCCCTCCCCTAGAAGGTGAGACACAGAGTCCCAATAGTCATAATATCAGTCTCTGGTTAATTATTTATTCTTTCTTTAATTTTGTCACAATTCTACTTAGTATTCTGTAACTTAATGAATAAATTATAGGCTTCCAATTCTGGACAAGATTGAGCAAGCACATTCCACCCTATTCCTAGAAAAAGAAGACAGACTGGCTAGGGTCCTTAGGACCTAAGGGATACTCCAGCAGTGAGTTCCCTTGGATTTTTTTTTTCCTTCCTTCCTCTCTCCTTCCCTCCCTCCTGTATACCCCAGCCTCAGTGCTGCAGAAGGCCATGACACTCATAGGCACAGATAACGAGCATACAAACGCAGAAAAAGAAAAAGAAAAACCCACTTTCTCTTGTAAGGACTGGGAAGAGGGCAGCCCTGCTGATGGAACGCTTTTGACTGTACCTACTCTACACCAGGCAAACACCATGAAAGAAGCCGTATGTACCCCTGCCAACTAGATGCTGTGACTGGGGGGATTGTCATTCAGAGCTCTGCTGACCATTCCCACCCTGCACTACCAGGAGGCAGGAGCAGAGACGGCACTCCTCCCCTGTCCCCTCTCCACTCTGGAGACTGTGGGGTGGAACCCAGTTGACCTTCCATGTCCTCCATGAAGTGAATGTTAGCGAAGACGCAGCTGCAGAGACTGGGGGCTGGGGGGCGGTGTCCTGTCCACCATCCCCAGCCTGCACCAAGCAACAGACAGCAAAGAGCACCTCATCCGTTCCCAACTCGAGAGTGGAGGGAAGGTTATGGAAAGGAGGGATTCCTCCTGGGCACACTGTCACCCCTCTCCCTTCAGATCAGCCCATGCATGAAACTGACTAGAATCAACACAGCAAAGGCTTTGAGAAAGAAACTGTAGTGTAGAATACTGCCCAGGTTTCAAATTAGCCTCTGGGGAGCACAAAAATTAGGCAGACCAGAATAGCACGATATAGTCTTTGAAAATTCAATTGATATTCAATCCAGAGTCCACAAAGTGGATCCGGACATGCACTCTGAACCTAAGCTCCCTGCTAAAACAGAAAGTGTGAAAGGCAGCACCATCTCACAGTAACAGTCAGCATGTTTAGGAAACAGTCCAAAATTACTCATCATACCAAGAACCAGGAAAATTGCAACTTTAATGAGAAAAGATAATCAACAGTTGCCAACACCAAAATGACACAGATGTCGGAATTATCGACCAGGATATTAAAACTGCTATCATAAAAAATCCTCTAATAAGTAATTATGAGCACTGTTGAAACAAATGGAAAAATAGAAAGTCTCAGCAAAGAAACAGAAGCTATAAAGAAGAGCCAGATGGAAATTTTAGTACTGAAAACTGCAGTAACCAAAATTTAAAACTCACTGGGTGGGCTCAATAGGTGAATGGAGATAACAGGAAAGAACTGGTGAACTTGAGGATAAATCAATAGGAATTATCCAATCTAAACAGCATGGAGAAAATAGGGGGAAAAAAAATGAACAGAGCCTCAGGGACCTATGGGACAGTCACAAAAGATATAACATTCGTGTCGTCAGAGTCCCAGAAGGAGAAGAGAAAGAATGTGGGGCAGCAAAAATTTTTTAAAGAAATAGCTGAAAGCTTCCAAACTTTGCCAGAGGTCATTAAACTTATAGACTCAAGAGGCTGAGGAAACTACAGACATCTGAAGAATAAGTTATATAGACTATATACATTGTATATATGGAATATATCATAGCTATAATTCTTATATCAAATTGGAAAAGAAGAGACAAATAAATTGGTGCGTATGTGGTAAGGAATCGAGCAAACTGCATGGCTGCTACATTCTTCTGCAGGTTGCTCGTGAGCCATAGTTGATATTTATGACTTTCTTACACTACTCATCCTACATCCTTTTATCCTCAGCCAGCACTCTAGTATGTTTATTACAGACCCAGTTTCTTTAATGGCTCTAGTACTATTCAAGCTTTCTATCTCTTCCTGTGTTAGTTTTGATAAGCTGTGTTTTTCAAGGACTCTGTTCGTTTAATTTAAACTGTGAAATGCATTGCTATAAAATCATCCACACTATTATCTTGTTATTGTTTAAAGTCCATAAGATTTGGATTGCTGTGCTCTTTTTCATTCCTGATATTGACAACTTTTGTTTTCTCTCCTTTTCTTTAGCCTTGTTAGAGGTATATCAGTGTCATATTCTTTGCAAAGAATCAACTTTTGATTTTGTTGATTTTTCTTTAGTGTGTATTTGTTTTGTATTTCATTAACTACTCTTTTCTTGATTAATCTCTTCCTCTAATTTCATGAGTTTAAGTTGCTGTTATTTTTCTAACCTTTTGACTTGATAGCTTAGATCAGTGATTTCAGTATTTATTTTTCTAATATATGCATTTAAAGCTGTAAATTTCTCCTTAATTACTGCTTTAGGTACCTTCCCAAGTTTTGATTTGTCATATTTTCATTATCCTTAAGTTTAAAATCTTTTCTAATTTCTTCTTTGACCCATAGTTATATAAAAGTATATTGCTTACTTTTGTCAGTTTTTAAAGTTACCTTTTTCTTATTGAGTTCTGATTTGATTCCACTGTGGTCAGGAAATATACTCCATGTGATCTCATCATTTTGAAATGTGTTGAGACGATATGGCTTAGTAAAAGGTCTATTTTGGTTAATGTTCTGTGTGCCCCTAAAAAGAGTCTACATTCTGCAGTTGTAGATTTAATGATCTTACTAGGTCAATTAGGTAACGTTAGGTACATTGGCACTTTTAGTACAACCAAAATATTCCCCTGCTTATTCTTCTCTGAAATAAGCATCTTCGTTTCTTCTGGTTTGGCTGTGTGTGTCTATAGCCTTTATTAGTTTTGTAGTAGTTAAATTCATTATCCTAGATTAAATAAAAAATGGTTTAAACACAGTATTTAATATGTGAGAATCAAAGAGAAACCATGCAGCAGACCTTTCTCACTGTGGCTCCAAAGCATTTTTAGAGAAATCTGGAGAGACAGAGGCGTCTCCCCATTTGGGAATTTTTCAGGAAGGGGCAGCCAGCAGTCCTCCGGTATCTAAGGTGGTTTTACTAGTCCTTCCTGGAGCTGAAGAATAGACCAGATGACTTCCTAAAATCCCTCAGGTGTCATGAATCTAAGGGATCAGAAGTACAGGCAAATGTATAAGGTATGGGTTCATGTGAAAAAGAATCCAACTTGTATGCGTAAAAAGTGTCAAACTCCTTTGCTTTCCTGTGAAACCCAGAGAGATTGTTTGTGTGAGGATCCAGGGGTATTTGGAGGCAATGCCAACAGCTTTTTAGGAGTGAAAGGGAGAGCACACAGCCGTTGCCTTAGCGGAGGAGAGCGTGGTGACCCGGGGTCTGTTCTGATGGTGTTTCTGCTGATGCCTCTTCTGAGGCCTGACGTATGTTTCTCACAACGAGAGGGCATTGTAAAGCAGAGCTTTAGTTAGAGGGTTGGAAGCATCACTTTACAGAAACCATTTTAGAGCAGCAGGCTCCACAGCTTGCTTAAGGGACACAGAACAGAGTCTGAAGGCAGCTTGCAGATGGCACCCTCCCCGAGCTATGAGAAAGAAAGGTGGCCTCCCGTCAGAGCCCAGAGATGAAAGAGGAGTGAAGGGGGAAGGTCTACCTGGGCTGTAAGCTTGAAACCCGTCACGACCTCCGGAATCCCTTTCCCGGAGGAAGTTGCTGGAGCCACAGCAGTGCTCGGCCAGCCTCTGCAAAACCATAGCACACGTCGGGAATGTTAACACTGTACTGGGGTCCGCGGACAAGGCAGAAAGCTCTGTTTTAAAGAAACCCGGCATCAGAACGGGAAGGGACCTTGGAGACCATCCTGTCACTTCATGCTTTATTTCTGAGAAAACTGAGGTGCGAGGAGGTTAAGTTACTTCTGTAAGGTGTTAAATGTACGTTGAATATAACCCTTTAAGGGACGCCCTAGCAAGTTCTTGGGAATGAAAGGCCAGACCCTGTAGGAAAGGCCTTTTTTCTTCCAGTGTCTGTGACTTGAGGACACAGACATGTGGATTCAAGACCTAATGCCTGGGTATCATTATTTATTTAATTGGAAGAAAACATAGGGGTCATTTGCCTGTTTAAATGGGTCATATTCCCTGTTGGAAGGCAAAGAGCTTTGGGAAATGTTACATTCCCTCGCCAGCCCCGAAATCAGGAGCGAAAGAATGATCTTCTCTGGCCCTGCGTGTTTCTGACTTGTTTGACAAGCTCTAGTGAGCTACCAGATGTGGAGATTCTTTTCAGCCTGGGATAATTTATTTATCTGTTTATGTATTTTACCAGGAAAGTATCTATTGAGTTCTTGATACTCATTTGCAAGGAGCTCCTGGGGGAACAGTAGCAGTGTATAGTGTTACTCGAATGTTTGATTTTTTTTCCCCCCAAGTCTGTCTGCTTTTATTTCAGAGCTAAAGAGCTGGGAAATAAAATGCAACTTGTTCCTCCTCCCCTCCCCCGCCTTTAAGAGAGGCCGTTTAAAACATGTGGCAGAAAATGAGCCATGCAGACTTGGCTGGATGTATGAACCCGGGAATTTATTTTTCCTTTCGTACTTTGATCCTCATTTCCAACCATAAAAAATTATTAGTAGCCCTTAAGTGTTGAACATTTTTCACCTGAGAGATGTGAAACACTCTTGGCTAATAATACTGGTTATAAAATCAGTCCTTCACGTGCGGATGGGGATTGACTAAGAGCAACTGTATGTTGTTAGGTGCACACAAGGCTGATGCCTTGCTTTTACTGCCTGTGCGTCCCCTAGGTGGTAGCGGCTGCTGAAACCTCTTGGGTGCTAATCAATTATGATAATTTATTTGTTTTATTTTGTTCACAACTCCCCAAGGTAATGGCAAGTAAAGGATCATGAAAAGACAGCAAAATAGCATGGAATGCCCTACTTTTTCTCATGAGAACGTGAAACCACCTCTGAGTGCGTTCTCCTGCTATAGGAAGCACCAAGATGAAAGGCAACCCAAGTTAGAACGAGCTTGGGTGTACGTGTGGTCGCACAGGGGAGTCACAGGCCAGTTGATGTGATGGAGGCGGAACTTGTGTTTGGGTTGACGTTGGAAGCTAGGTCGGTTCAGCCATATAGGGCCAGCTGATGGACAGGCTAAGAGGTCAGCTGAAAAGTCAAAGGCGGTGAAGAGGTGTCATAGGTTTGCAAAGAGGTATATGGTCCAGGCAGATCACGGGATGAATTAGAGATGACAGACTGAAGACAGGGAAAGCCAGTTAGATATTGGTAGTGGAAAACCTATAAGCTTAATGTTCATCTGGATTGAAGAACCAAGAAGGGAAAGGTGGGCTCCGTCATAGCTCAGATTTGATTGTAACGAGGGAGCTTGGCTAAGTGGAGAATTCCAGAGCTGAGACTATATAACAGTTAACTTTTAAACAGAATTAGTAAAATTTAGAGCTAAATGTATTCATCCAGGGAGAGGGGGAGAGATGATGTATTCTGTGATTCTAAATAAACTATTCCACTTTCTCTCTTCTCACTAGAAGAGCAGAAAGTTGGAAACACCTATCTTAGAATTAGACTTAATAATAACCTTTTTTAAAAAGCTAGTGGGTAACTTTTAAAAAAGAAAATAGGTTGTCTCTGTCCTTCTGTTTGTCCCTCTCTGAGCCATCTCCCAGTGAAAGTGCCAC
Source organism: Neophocaena asiaeorientalis asiaeorientalis (assembly GCF_003031525.2). Classification (NCBI taxonomy): domain Eukaryota; kingdom Metazoa; phylum Chordata; class Mammalia; order Artiodactyla; family Phocoenidae; genus Neophocaena; species Neophocaena asiaeorientalis. Next base: position 15,511,580 of record NW_020173674.1, on the reverse strand, counting down.
AGATACCAGGTCTTGGACTGGGTCTCAAGGCTGTTTCTTACAGACTTGTGGTTGTGATCTTTCTGATAGGGAATTGGCTGCTTTTCTCTCTAGATTTAAGTCCCAGAGTCCTAGATCTGAAATTGTGCTCAGGGTTGTTGGGAATCCAGGGCGGGTTTTCTTTACGGTACATGGAACCACCTGTCTCATCCTGCCGTGGGCCCTACGACAGGCTTACACTCTTTGGTTTCACCTAGAGCACCGAGAAACTGGGTTCTCATAGCCGACACTGATAAAAATGAAACGTCCCTAAAGGAGGGCCCAAATGCAAGGGACATCCCTGCAGCAGATAACCTAACTATTGGAAGTGCCTTGGCCTTCAGTGGGAACCAGTGCCATAGATTTCCGTTCCTTGGCCTCTCAGCTGACTCAGATCCTTGAGCCTTCACATGGCCTGACCCAGTGGCTGCCTGGAAAGACTGGGAATTCGGGTGTTTCCTTCTCCTCTCTGGATGATGGACTGTAGCAGCAGTGTACCATGGAGCCAGCACAGGTGTCGGTCCCCATGAGTGCAGGCACTGGCTGTCCCAAGGAGCCGGGCCTGTCTTGGGCGTGCGCAAAATCAAACCTTGTCAGAGCTGTTCGGGATCAGCATTTGTGCTGGGTCTGCGCTAAGGCTTTACAGTAGCTATAGAACCATTTTGTCAAAGCTGAGCTTTTTGAACACTAAAAATTGTCTAGGACTTGCGGTGACTACTTCTTTTAGGATCTGAAGAAGCTGATGGCTGGAAGCTCTCTTTGAGCCTTGTGTATTACATCTGAGTGAGTGACAGTTCCCCTCTGAGTCTCCTTCCTGGGCCTGGCCATCATACAGATCAATGGTGTGGACCATTGTAAGGACATCTGTCTCTCTTTACTTCCATTTTTCTCCCTTTTCTTAAGTACATGAAGAGTTGCCTTTATAGAGACTGATGTTCTGAGAAGAGGGAGCAGGCCGGACGGCTCATTCTGTGAGTGTCCTTGCCCACGAGGTACAGTCAGAACTCCCCTCACAGGAGGCATGAGGAAGACCGAGGTCAGAGGGGAGTCATTCTTCCTAGAGAATGACCTCCCTGGGGTCTTCACATCGCTTCAGGCTCCCTGTTTCCAGCCTGTGGGAGACCTGAACCCTCTGATAGGTCTGTCCTATCACCAGCTTGCACTGATTTACACCGCCCAGACTCGAGGGGCCTGGAGGGAGAATAGTTCACGTGTGCCGCTCTGAGCACGATCTGCTGAAAGCGGACCCCGAGTGGCAGGCCGGGGCCCACGGAGGCGCTGAGAGAAGCTGCAGTGAGGTTTGACCTCTCGGAGCTTTTCTAAAGCACCCAGTCCCCCTCGGAGGGTAAGTCAAACAAATATTAAGGAAAGGAAATCGAATATGTCTGCTGAACATTGAAATAACATCTGATGGTTTAAAAAAGCACCCAGTTGGGAATTACAATAGAGTGACACTTTTTCCTTCCCCACTGAGCAAATTAAAACAGCAAGCTCAGAATTTGTTTGCCTAGCCATTAATGAAACATCAAATGTAGGACTCGGGGCTCCTTATCCCAAGGAGGGAGCCTGCTGCCCGCTGGTACATCAGGTGTCTCCGTTGAAGGGTGTCTCCTCCTCGCAGACTCCCATCCCACGGAAGTCAGGTGAGTTAGATTTGCAGTTTTCCATAAGCGCTTCTTTTGTCAGGCAGTGCCGGTGAGGAAAGAGCTCTCCTGACCTTCCCACTCCCCGCCCTATGTGCCCCCCACCCCAGCCACACCTCGCCATCTTTCTTGTCTGCAGCACCGGCAAGCCCACCTGGCCCCGGAGTTCTGTGCCTCAAGAATGAATGTTTGTAATGTGGGATAGTTATTTTAAAGAGGTGTTGGTACACTTGATGGTTTAAAGAATGCATACTTTCCCTCCCCCATTCAAAAGGAGATAACTGCCGTGATATTCCAGCCCTGAGAGGATCCATATGTTTACGGGTTATTGTTCCAAAACCTGCCTGTTGTCTCTTTGGGATTGATTACAGGCTTTGGCCGCTCCAGGAATCCAGAGCTTCAGGATTTGGTTTATGATTTGGGAATAGGGGGAATTTGTCTTGCATAGGCTGCTTATCTGCCTTGATTTTCATAGGGGTGCTTAAAGGAGGTGTGTGGGCAGGACTTGGCATGGGACCAGGGGAAATGAAAGCCATCCTGGCCGTATCCAGGCCCTGAACTCCCCCCGCAGCTCTCTCAGGAGGGCAGAGCCTGCACCTTTTGGAGCAGAATTCTGAGGTGTGCTGCCCAAGTGTGAAGCCGCACCGTTCATTGCCACTTGTAAAATTGCTTGCAAAATCGTGAGTTTAAGACAGTGGTTGGTGATTGCTATTGCATTAGACATAGCAATTCCCTGTTTTGGAAGAATAGAAGGAAAGAAAATTTTAAAGGAACGGAGTAGTCCCCAAACCTTAAAAATGTCACACCTGGGAGAATGAATCTCAAGAAAACAAGGTGAGCTAATCAGTGTGATAAAATTACAACTCACCTCTTAGGTCAGATTTATTTCTTGCTGCTCCAAAATTGGTGCGTAGGGTTAATCGTGATTGCAGTATATTTGCTACTATCTGTTGGCTGCTTTAGATCAAAACTTGTCAACCTTTAAAAGCAAAATTTCTGGGTTCCCATCCAGCCTCTGGAGTTTGGGCTGAAGACTTGAGGGGTGGGGCAGAGGTCCTGATCACATGTTGACACTCTGCTCCTGGAAGGGGCAGGAAAGGGCTAACTTCTTATAACCGAGGCCACTAATTCACATCGGTGGCGTAGATCTGGGGCTGGATTGACAAACCCCCCTCTTTAGCTCGGTCCATTCAGACAGGATTGTGTTTGCCTGGTCTACTGCTCTGTGCCTAGTGCTTGACACATAGTGGGTGCTCAGTCAATATTTACTGATTGAGTGCACGTAATGTGATTGGATATGGAATTTTTTTATATATAATTTCTATGAGTGAAATTAGGAGGAGTTTTTCAAAGTTTAAATGATTCTGTATTTTGTTTGCGGTAAGTGGGCCTCTCACTGTTGTGGCCTCTCCCGTTGCGGAGCACAGGCTCCGGACACACAGGCTCAGTGGCCATGGCTCACGGGCCTAGCTGCTCCACGGCATGTGGGATCTTCCCGGACCGGGGCACGAACCGGTGTCCCCTGCATTTGCGGGTGGACTCTTAACCACTGTGCCACCAGGGAAGCCCTGATTCTGTATTTTGTATTCAGAGGGAGAACTCTGGTTTTCTCCTTGCTGGCCTGCTTAAACAGAGAGCAAAGAGTAAACTTTTGTACTGATAATTTACCTGGTTGGGGGCAATAGGGATCTCAGCCCTAACTTTGTAATTTAACTTCCTTTTCCTTTATCCTCTTAAAATGAAATCCATGAAGCTTTTTCCTTATTCCCTGCTTTCCCATCCCCGACTTAACTCTTTTTTTGTACTTTTTCCTGCATCCTTGCTTTCTTTCATCTCTAGCTTTCTATGCATATGTCATTAGATTTTCTCAGTGGTAAGCTCCTTAGTAACAAGATATATCCTTTATTTTTGTATTCACTCTTTGAAGTATAAGACAGTCCCTAGAAAATAGTTGGGGGCAACTGATTTTTGACCAGAGGTGCAAACGCAATACAGTGGAGGAAAGACAGCTCTGTTAATGAATGGTTCTAGACAAATTGGACATCCAGAGGCAAAAATCTAACCTTGACCTAAACCTCACACCTTACAGAAAAATTAACTGGAAGTGAATCATGGGCTTGAACATATGAAACGTAAAATTATGAAACTTTCAGGAAAAAAACTTAAGGAGAAAACTCTTCAGGATCTAGGGCTAGACAAAGAGAAGCATGATTCATAAAAGGAAAAGTTGATAAATTGGACCTCATCAACATTTAAAACTTATGCTCTGGGGCTTCCCTGGTGGCGCAGTGGTTGAGAGTCCGCCTGCTGATGCAGGGGACGTGGGTTCGTGCCCCGGTCCGGGAGGATCCCACATGCCGCAGAGCGGCTGGGCCCGTGAGCCATGGCCGCTGAGCCTGCGCGTCCAGAGCCTGTGGTCCTCAACAGGAGAGACCACAACATACTGCATACTGCAAAAAAAACTTATGCTCTGTGAAAGGCCTTGTGAAGAGTATTAAAAGACAAGCTGCAGACTGAGGGAAACTATTTGCAAACAACATATCCAACAAAGGAGTAGCACCTAGGATATATAACTCTCAAAACTCAACAGCAAAAGACAAACAATCCAATTAGAAAACGTGCAAAGGACAGGAGCAGTTATCTCACCGAAGAGTAAATACAGATGGCGAAAAGCACGTGAAAAGATGTTTGACATCATTAACCATTAAAGATTAAAACTGGAATTATATACACCTATCAGAATGGCTAAAATTTAAAAAAAACTTGTCACAACACCAAACGCTGGTGAAGATGCAGAGAAACTGGATCTCTCATACATTACTGGTAGGAATGTAAAATGGTACAGCCACTCTGGAAAAACAGTTTGGGCCATTTCTTATAAAACTAAGCACGCAACTACCACACGACACAGCAGTTGCACTGGGGCATTTATTCCAGAGGCAGTAAAATTTCTGCCCACACAAAAACCTGTATGCGAACGTTTGTAGCAGCTTTGTTTGTAGTGCCAAAAAATGAATTAGCCCAGATATCCTTTAGGGGGTGAATGGTTAAACAAACTGGTCCATCCACACCGTGGAATATTAGTCAACAACGAAAAGGACCAAACTATTGATATACAGAGCGATTTAGATGAATCTCTGGGGGATTATGCCGTGTGAAAAAAAGCTAATCCTGAAAGGTTACGTATTGTATGATTCCATTGATACATAGCCTTCTTGAAATTACGAAATTGTAGAAATAGAGAACAGATTAGCAGTTGTCAGAAGGTACCTGGATGGGGAGGGTCTATAAAAGGTCAGCAGGTGGGACCCTCACGCTGATGGAAATGCTCTGAATCTTGACTGTGTCAGTGTGAATATCACGTTGTTACGTCACACTGTAGTTTTGTAAGATGTTACCATTGGGAGGAACTGGGTAAAGAGTACACGGGCTCCCTCCGCATTCTTTCTTACAACTACTTTTGAATCTACAGTTATCTCAAAGTAAAATGTTTAGTTAAAAAATAGTGGGAGCTCAGAAAGTATCTAAGAGTTGAATGTGTAAATGAATTAATAAATAGAAACACCCAAATCTCTCCATCCCTAGACTGTGACTTAAGCTTGCTGTTGGGTTGCCTTTCTAGAACTTGATAGCAGGATTAATATTTTTTTAATAAATTTATTTATTTATTTATGGCTGCGTTGGGTCTTCATTGCTGCATGCGGGCCTTCTCTAGTTGCGGCGAGCGGGGGCTACTCTTCCTTGCAGTGCATGGGCTTCTCGTGGTGGTGGCTTCTCTTGTTGCGGAACACAGGCTCTAGGCACGCGGGCTTCAGTAGTTGTGGCCCCCCGGCTCTAGAGCGCAGGCTCAGCAGTCGTGGCGCACGGGCTTAGTTGCTCCGTGGCATGTGGGATCTTCCCGGACCAGGGCTCGAACCCATGTCCCCTGCATTGGCAGGTGGATTCTTAACCACTGTGCCACCAGGGAAGTCCAGGGTTAATATTTTTAAGATAGGTGGAATCTCTGGATATTTAAAGAAATGTTATTGAGGGCATCATCTGTTTTCTGTTTTTTGTCTCTTTTTGCATCATCTGTTTTGATAGTTTGGACTTTATTCTAGTGTTTGCCTTCTGTTGTAGGCCATCCCAAATCTTTTTTTTGAAGTAGATGGGATACAAATAAATAAGTGATTTAAAAAGAGTTCCTCTGCTTCTTGATTTTCCACCAAGAGATTATGGAGTTTAAGCACACATATAGGGCGCTCCGATTAATTAACTCATTAAAGAATCGTCTTGGAACCACATTTATGCTTCAGAGTCAGCCAGGATTGCAGTTTGTGGTCAATGCCATTTCCTCCCTTTGCACAGTAAGAAAACAAACCTGGCCAGTTCTGCGGTAGCATCTGTGAGTGATAGGGCAGAACAGTGACATGAAGTAAGAAGAGTTACTTCCTCCCTGCTGGGCAGAGCTGATATCTTTGGTCTCCAGTCAGTCAAATCAAGGCTCACCAAGATCAAGTTGAAATTTCGAAGGCTCAGTAATGGTTGTTTATAAAAGCTGAAGTCTCTGTTTCTACCTCATGCAGGATTTAAAGGGAATAGCCATTTGCCTTATGATCACTATTCTCCTTTTAACTTCATTAAACAACCCCCTGGGACCAGACTTAGAAACAGTATCACCCCCACTGGAGTTGAGGTTATGGAAATAAAAATGATTTCACGTTTAGTGGGTCTTAAGGAGCACGAAATTAGAAGGCCCGTGACCTGATCCTGACCCATCTCTGCCTCCTCCCATCCCCTCAAACGCGCGTCTCTCCTTCCCTTCTTTATTATCTCTCAGGAGATTCATTGCCTCATGAAAAATAGTAGTTGAGTTTAATCTTTTGTTCAGCTGCTTTTTGCTTGTCCTTCCTTCCCTGCCCCAGAGCCTCCCGGATTACAAGGCTCTAGTAGGCCCTCGGTGTCCTAAGTGGCGTCTCACTCGTTTGCCACACAGCTGATGGGACTTCCTTCTTTTAACGGTGGGAGCACGTGGCTTTCTCTGCTAAATGGAAACCACGTTCATGAAGAGCCTTCGGCTTTCAGAAGATGGGTGCTGAGGGGAGCAAAGGGTTTTGTCGTTTTCCCCGCTGCCTCTCGCTTCCCCATTCTGTTCCCCACCTCGGTCATTCGCGTGTGTGTAGGACCCTTAACCGTCTCTGCCAGCGACTGCACACAGCTGAGAACACTGACACTGAGTGTGACTTTAAACCCCGTCATCTGACCTCTTTGTTTGACGAGTGAGGGCCTGAGTGTGGGGAGAGGAAGTGCTGTTTAGAATCAGGAGAGCGGGAAATCGCAGGACCTCGTGAGCAGAGGCTGGACGGGGAGTTAGGCCTGACCCAGCAGTGTGACCTCTGGACAGCTCTTCTTGTCCAGCCTTCAGTTTTCCCATCTGTCCAGTGAGGGGACTCGACCAAATGATCTCCGCCTTCCAAGTGACCCCTGAGTCAGCGTGGGCAGCGGTCCGCAGCTCACACTGCCGGAGTGTGAGTCTCTTCTTAACCATCCACCGAAGGCCTGTGGTTCTGCCGTCTGGTGAGATGGCAGATGTCTTAGAGCCACCTCTTCAGTGGTGTCTCCCTAACAGTGGTACCCGTGAAAGGTTTAACGCACATGCTCCTCTACCAGCTGTGGCCAATCCTGGTCTGTCTCTTACCTTCATCACAGGCCCAGGCCTGAAGAGAGGACTTGAGAGGAGTGGCGATCATGTGCCCCAGCGCCAGGGCACTAACCTCCAGCCAGACTGGGGCAAATAGGATCGCTGCCAAAACCCCAGGAGCCTTCCCACGATGGGGCTTTTCCTGTTTGGCTAATTTTAAGCAGAACCCCACCTTGGGTTGGAAAGGTCTCTGGGGCAGACTGAAGTGATGTAACAGGTAACTCTTAATACATAATGCAGCGTGTACATGTATTTGTCAAAACCAGTCAGCATCAGGGCACTCCAGATGACAACGTTGGGCTCCCTTGCTCTAGATGCCCAGCGTTAGCATTTAATAGTGTCCCAGGCATGGGTAAAAGCTCTTTGGCTTTTTGCAAAGCACCCCCTTGACAAAAACTACCAACCACCATTGTAATTAAAAGCATGAGCTGAAAATGGAGCCAATCAGTCCCTCCATTCCACTTCATTTCAGGAAATTCCAAATATAAAAGGTGAGCTTTGTTCCCAGAGGGCTGAGAGTGAATCCGAGAACTGGCTTCTCTGTGGAAACCAGCTAGAAATTGGACCTCAGCCAGCTCCCCCTTTCCCATCTGGGCAGCACGCAAGACAGTCCTGATGGAAAGGACGGCCACTAATCCAAAGGTGTCTGCGAACTGGGTTCCTTGCAGCTCTGCCACGACTGACCCTCGCATGTGGCCACAGGGCTTGGGCTGGGTCATAGCGTTCTGTTCTGCTTTGATGGTTAGGGATCAACAAAACCTAGGGGGCATGTGCAAGGAGAGAAATGAACCCTGGCCCAGTCTGGGTACCTTGCGTCCATGTTCTGCCCCCTCTCCACCACCACCCCCACCCCCTTTTCCCCCACCACTTCTTGGTCCATCTCTTGATTCATGAATCCTGATACATGTGGCATCCCTCTCACCCAGTAGCAATATCCCTGTGGGAACTATGCCTTTGAAAGTGTGATGACTGTAGCAGCCACTTCAGAGAGTTCCTTTCCTCCTGGAGCTAGCCCATGATCTCCTAATCGGATATCCCAGATGGGCGCCACCTGTTGTTTCACCTTCTCCCTCCCCCACCCCACCCCCAGTCTGTTTCCTGAATCTGACTGTGGTTAGCACACACCCCGAGTTTAATATGCGCTCTCTAAGCTGGCTTAGAATATAGTGCATTCTCTTTTCAGGAACATTTATTGGGTACCCGTATGGGTGCGGCATTTTAAACAAAGTGAAATAATGCAGGCCAGCAACTGATCACAGTTGCTGAATTAGTTTCCTTGGAAATAGGTCAGTGAGGAAGAAGATATCAGAATTTAGGCCTAAAAGTTCATTAGAGGTCATTTAATCCAGCCCCTCCTTTTGCAGAGGGCAGAATGGAAGCAGGGCACCTTGAGTAGGTCTGGGGCACAACTCATCAGTGGCAGAGCCAGGCCTGGATATACGTTAACCTTGTCCCCAGTGTACTTTCTATAAGCAGTAATCAAGGCTGGCTGCTGTGCCTTTTAAAAAAAGGTAGAAGCTCTTAGTTTCATCCTCTAGTAATGGGAAGCCGCAAAAGACCGCAGGAAGCTTAAAAAAGAAAAAAAAAAAAAGGGTAGATAGAAAACTGAAAATAGAGAAGTGAGCACAGCTGGGAGTCCAGAGAGGAGGATATTTCCATAATCCAGGTAAGAGGTGGTTGGGACCAAGATTATAAAAATTAGAAGGGAAGGAAATAGTTAGGATGGTATTAGGTTATTACAATTTCTGTTTGAATAGTGATGTAGAATAGGCCCCAAATGTAAGGACTATTCAAATGATTGCTAAGCCCCTAACCGAGGCGTGGAGTTTGTTATGACAGACGTAGGCCTCTGTCTTAAAAGATGACACTACACATGGGGGACTTCAGTAGTATAGGCAAACAACTGAATGATGGCGTTGTGACTTGAACATAGCTCTGGGAGCACTGTTACTAGAACTATAGGGATATAATGTGAAGTTTCAAATTCCTGCACTACAGTATATAAAGGCATCTGTTAGTAATGACCACAGGCTGACCCCGGAGCATTTCCCTGAAGTAAAAAGAAAAAAGTTGAATTAGAGTGGGAGATGGGTAGCGAAGAGGGAAGGGGAGGGGTCGAAGTCGAGTTCTTGCTCTTCTGGCTGGGAAAATGCTTTACTATATACATAATCGACTTCGTACTACACCGGGGCTCGGCTAGAGAAGGCCCATCCCCTTCTGTTCCACTCCGTTTTGATCCTGCAGTCAGCTGCAGAGTTATAGATGAAGTGACAAGGATGGTATCTTGATTGCATCCAGCTGCCTGGAGTAAGTCAAGGGCAGAGAGGCCCCGCCTGAGGAACAGCTCTCACTGAAGGCTCCAAAGGCATCTGAGATTCGGGACACCTCTGATGCTTTCAGAGCAGCGTAGTTCAGCGTTCTGTGACCCAGTGTTACCAAATTAAGTGTCTCTGGAGAGGAGTCTGGTAAGTGGCTTCAACTAACAGGAAGAGGACTGAAATCTCAACAGCCTTTGACCCTAAAACTGATCCAGTGTTATTATTATTGCTGCAGATGGGGGCTTGAAAAGAACCCCTTGGGAAAGTGATTTGACCTTCCTTTGCGCGGATTAGAGAGCTGTGTTGACTCAAATACAGGGAGGGGGAATGCAGCTTCCATCCAGCAGAGGTGCCAACTGAATGGATGCCCCCACCCGCCCCCCCTCTCCTCCACCTTGCCCATCACTGGTGTTGAGTGCAGTTACTTGCGCTTGGAGCCCTTCAGAAATCTCTTTAATTCCACTGAGATGGATTGGTGATTGTGGTCCTGGTGTGACTTGAACAGGCAGGTGCTTGGTGCCAAGCAAAGGAACCTGGCTGTGCGCTTGGTGGGGTGTGTTCAGGCCCACAGGCCAGACAGAAGTTACGGCCCACAGCCTATGTTGTTGCTCTGGGCTCTATAAAGCTGTAATAGTATCATATTATTTTAATCTGCTGAATACAAACCCCAGAGTAGAGAACACAGCAGCAGCAGCATTAAACATCTGAGGAAATGTTTGACGTGGATTCATTTGTCTCCGGCTATTATGATGTTGCCTGTGGCCGATTAACTCTGTTGGTTACAACATGGTGTTAACGAGGCCAAGGTTGTGGGTTGGAGAGGCCTGTTAGGTGAGCTGGTTCCGCACGAAGGAAACCTCTTCACAGCTCCAGACCACGTTCGAGACCCTGGTCAGTCAGCCCAGGAAAGCACGTAGATGTTCACAAGGCCTGGGCAAGAGAGTGTAATGACTCAGCAAATGTCCCTTTACCCGCTGCTGGAAAAGCAATTTAAAACATGTGCTTTAGTGATGGTGAGCTACTACTGTGATCTTCTCACACAAAGGCTATCACATTATTATGAATGGTAACGGGTGATCAGTACTGTTGCAGACTTCCTTTCTGAATTAAGAAGTATACTAGCTCTGGCTGTGAAGAAGAGAGGAAGTATCTTTGGTTCCCTTCTTTCACGCTCAGCTCTCTGCCTGCAGAGATTTTGTACCCCCCCACCCCCCGTGCATTCAACAAGTGTGCACGGAATGCTCTCATGTGCCGACCCTGTGCTTTGTGCTTGGGAGGCCGCAGTGAGTAAGACAGAGTCTCTGCCTCATGGAGCTTAAACTCTATGGGAGGAAAAGGGATAGTGAGGAGACAGGAAATAACCAGTGCAACTTCAAGAAATGGAAGTTTGGTGAAGAAGAGCATGGGGTGAGGGGGCGTGATGAAGAATGGCTGATTGGGGGACGGCATTTACCTTGGATGGGGAGGTCTGGAAAGACCTCTCAGGGTAGGTGACATTTAAGCAGAGACCTGACTGATGAGCACGAACCAGCCATTTGAAGAGCTGGGGGAACATTCCATCGAAGAAATAGCAGGTGCAGAGGGCTTGAGGTCTAGTCTACTCACAGTTAAAGAACAGGGAAGCCAGTGAATTGTGGGAGAATGCGGTACGAGAGAGATTGGAGAGTAGGAAGGCCGTTTAGAACATGTAAGGAGTTTCGTTATTATTCTTAGTCAATAGGAAGCCATTTTTTGTTTTTTAAAGATTTTGTGGGGGGGGATGTTATGGATTGAACGTATCTAAAACAGGTATGTCGAAAACCTAACCCTTAGTAACCTTATTTGGAAATAGGGTCTTTTCAGAGGTAATTAAGTTAAAATGAGATCATTAGGGTAGGCCCTAACTCAGTTTGACTGGAATCTTTATAAAAAGGTGAAATTTGGGCGCAGAGACACACAGAGAGGGAAGAAGACGATGTGAAGACAGAGGTTTGGAGCAACGCATCTGCAGGCCAAGGAATGCCAGAGATTGACAGCCAACCCCCAGGTGCTGGGAAGAGGCAAGGAAGGCTCCTTCCCCTGGGTGCGATGGCCCTGCCAGCACCTTGATTTTGGATTTCTAGATTTCTAGCCACTCAGTTTGTGTTACTTTTTACAGTAGCCCTAGCCAGCTAAAAAAGGGGGAGTGTTAGTATACTGGCTCTGCCTTTGGGAAAGCAATGAAGCATCCTTCCTGGACTCAGTGACACTGGGGTGTTGGGTAAATATATAATGAAAAAATACATAATGAAAAAATATATAAATTAATAGGATGGAGCCCACTGATTGAATTACCCTGTATAGAATACCCTACTGTTCTTTTAAGAATGGTCCTTTTAGTGATGCTCTGTAGATGATGGTTTGGAGGGGTGAGAGTGGAAGCCAAGAAATAAGTTGGAAGTCTGTTACAGTAATCCAGTAACCTGCATTAATCTGCTAATGAGTAATGTAGTTGGTAGTTTCAGAGATGTTCCGCGCCAGACATACATTTAGAGGGCATCAGAGTAGAGACAGTCTTTAGTGATTGAAACTAGATGTTACTTAGAGGGGAGAGTTGAAAGAAGAGAATAGGGGCCAGGAGTAGGCCCTCTGGAACTCTGCTGTTTAGAGGCCTGGTCAAGGATGAGGATTCGTGGTGCTGAGAAGCGGCGCCAGGACAGCTGGTAGATTGTCAGTATTCACTAATGGTTAATGGTTTAAAGGTTAAACTAAATTATACGGAAATACATGGGGAGAGGTATTGGAAGTACCTCACCCCTCATATACCAAATTCTGTTTAACAAAGCTATATCTAAGAACCTTTCCAAATCTAAGAACCTTTCCAAATGCGGAAATCAAGTTTTTGTTTTCAGTTTGTTACAGATTATAGAATCAGACAAATTTTGTATACTTGAGGCTTCCAAAAGGTCATTAAAATGTCTTTGTGCTCCAGATAGATTTCTTTTTGTTTTTTAGAAACAGAGACTTTGTAAGTTTTCACAATGATCAAAATTTGTTACAAATCAGGGTTCCATTTAGTCTTCATTTGTGTGTTCATTAAGAGTGGAACCTGTTTCATTAATCACATGTTAAGAGATTACCTACCTTGGCCCAATTCAGGAAGCTATTATTCTACATTACTCGAAATTTCCAAGCAAGCACGGGGAAGTTTTGGAGGAAATTAGAATCACATCTATCTTTGAATATTGGCAGAAGAAGTAGCATCTGTTGGATCAGATATCTTCAGAAGCCTGTTCTGCTCTTAGTATGTGAAGATTTGAACGTGGGGACTCTGTCGATACTGTTTAAAGAACTGAGCACTGTGCTCGGTTGTTGTCTGAACTGGGAGTTGATTGCTGATGTGTTTCTGTCCTCAGGTCTGGCGAGAATTTCCTGACCGGTTGGTGGGTTACCCGGGTCGCCTGCATCTCTGGGACCATGAGATGAGTAAGTGGAAGTATGAGTCTGAGTGGACCAATGAGGTGTCCATGGTGCTCACAGGGGCAGCTTTTTATCACAAGGTAAGTCGGGGGCAGACTTGGGGCAAGTGGGGCTGAGTTGTCAAGCCAAGAGTATGATACTTGTTTTATTTGGCCCAACTTAATTCTCACGAGTTTTGGAAAAATGTTCTACTTTAGATGTTTTTTTCCAGTTTGCCTCTTTGATTTACTAATTCACATGTACAGACAGTTGTAAATATTCTCATTAGTTTGCTTTTTGCATGCATTATATTGTGAGTTTTTTTCTTATATCATTAACATTTCTTCATAAACAACTTCTTAACATAATTGCTAATATACCATTATATTAATATTCCATAAATCATGTATAACTGTTTGTCTGTCATTTAGGTTGTATCTAAGTTTTGTAGCTAATATGTTATTTTGTATCTAATATATTTAGGTTGTATCTAATTTTTTTGCTAGATAATGCTTTATATCAAATGCTTAAACAATGATCAGTATCCATTTTCATACCCGTTTGTACTTAGGATCATTATGATAGATTCCTAGAAGTATTATGAACATTCGGGGGAGGTTTTGATATATATATTTGTTGGTTGTTTTCAATATAGTTTGTGCCAATTTACATTCTTCCCAGCAAAATGCAAAAGTATCTTACCATACCCTCCCTTGCATGAAAAACATTTTTAAAAAATCAAACTTAGCTATTTTGATAAGTGAAAGTGGATCTTATTGATTTCACTTTGATTTGATAACTATTGAGGTTGAAATTCCTTTTGTGTATATTTTAGCCTCTTGTATTTCTTCTCTTAGAATTGTCACTATGTTTTTGACTCTTTTTTTTTATTAAAGGGAGAGATTGAAGGGTATGCATTGGACTTTAGAATATTCTGTTTGATGGTGGAGTGCTCCCTGGGAGTGTGTGGCTTAATTAAACAGTAATAACTTGTCAATTGTCAGCAGTGGCATAAGGAACTGATGTCAGGAAAAAGATCTGTGCAGCTCAGCACAGTTAATTTGACTTCGCTGTATTTATATTGATTGCGTGTTGTTGTCTCAGCGCTGCTGCCCTCGTATTTTTCAGGGCTCTAGATCCAGAAATGAGTTTTTGTTCTTAGCAAAGAATAAATAAATAAATAAGGTTTATAATTCTTGGGGTTTGTGGTAGACTGATAAATACCTTCTTTTAGCCCACAAATTTCTGTACTATTTCATACATATAGGTTATGTAGTTTCAGAATTGTCTCATTTTGTTTCACTTTAAAAAGGACATGTCTGCAAAGTCAATCCACCATTAATACATCTGTTTCTATCTGCAGTCTATAGAAAGAATATGGAAAACAGGGTTGAACATTGTGACTCGGGGGAAGGATTTAGTGAAGATCAGTATGTAGTGTGTTTCTGAACAATATTTATTAAACATATGATATATTAATCAGTCCAGAGGGCCTACATCTTACAAGGGCTTCACACCATACAGTACACACCTCTGTTTACTATAAGTGATTTTTTAAAGAATGACAGTGTTAAAGACACTTGGTCACCTGACCAAAAACCATTCTAATACTTCCTTTGCCCTTTCTATTGATCCAGGCTTGTGACTAATCTTACGAGAGAAAGCTTGTCCCCCTGCCATGGCTCAGTTGCCCTTTGTGTATCAACCACAGGGAACTGCTATTTGAATGTGTCTCCTTTTCTGTCTCACCTGGCAGTATTTTAATTACCTGTATACCTACAAGATGCCTGGGGACATCAAGAACTGGGTGGATGCTCATATGAACTGTGAAGATATTGCCATGAATTTCCTGGTGGCTAACGTCACGGGGAAAGCTGTTATCAAGGTAGGAGTTATCCTTGGCCGGCTCTGCCCCTAACTTACTTTGCGATCTGGGGCATGCTTCTGGTTCTCTGAGTCTCAGAAGTTTTCATAACTGTAAATGAAGCCTTGGAAAAGATGAACTTTAAGCTCCCTTTTGCTTTAAGATTCTATGATTGATGCTGTCATATTGTGAAACTGAAGCTAGGCTTTGATGATTTAAACATACGTTTTATACTTTTTTTCTTTTTGTTTTCACATCTTTATTGAAGTATAATTGCTTTACAATGTTGTGTTAGTTTCTGCTGTACAACAAAGTGAATCAGCTATATGTATACATATATCCCCATATCTCCTCCCTCTTGAGCCTCCCTCCCTCCCTCCCTATCCCACCCCTCTAGGTGGTCACAAAGCATCAAGTTGATCTCCCTGTGCTATGCAGCAGCTTCCCACTAGCTATCTAGTTTACATTTGGTAGTGTATATATGTCAGTGCTACTCTCTCACTTCATCCCAGCTTCGCCTTCCCCCCTGGTGTCCTCAGGTCCGTTCTATACGTCTGTGTCTTTATTCCTGCCCTGCTACTAGGTTCATCCGTATCATTTCTTTTAGATTCCATATATATGCATTAGCATCCGGTATTTGTTTTTCTCTTTCTGACTTACTTCACTATGTATGACAGACTGTAGGTCCATCCACCTCACTACAAATAACTCAATTTCATTCCTTTCTATGGCTGAGTAATATTCCATTGTATATATGTGCCACATCATCTTTATCCATTCATCTGTCAGTGAACATTTAGGTTGCTTCCATGCCCTGGCTATTGAAAATAGTGCTGCAATGAACATTGTGGTACCTGTACCTTTTTGAATTATGATTTTCTCAGGGTATATGCCCAGTAGTGGGATTGCTGGGTCGTATGGTAGTTCTGTTTTCGGTTTTTTAAGGAGCCTCCATACTGTTTTCCATAGTGGCTGTATCAATTTACATTCCCACCAACAGTGCAGGAGGGTCCCCTTTTCTCCACACCCTCTCCAGCATTTACTGTTTCTAGATCTTTTGATGATGGCCATTCTGACTGGCATGAGGTGATACCTCATTGTGGTTTTGATTTGCATTTCACTGATGATTAGTGATGTTGAGCGTCTTTTCATGTGTTTTTTGGCTGTCTGTATGTCTTCTTTGGAGGAATGTCTATTTGGTCTTCTGCCCATTTTTGGCTTGGGTTGTTTGTTTTTTTGATATTGAGCTGCATGAGCTGCTTGTATATTTTGGAGATTAATCCTTTGTCCGTTGCTTTGTTTGCAAATATTTTCTTCCATTCTGAGGGATGTCTTTTCATCTTGTTTATGGTTTCCTTTGCTTTGCAAAAGCTTTTAAGTTTCATTAGGTCCTATTTGTTTATTTTTGTTTTTATTTCCATTTCTCTAGGAGGTGGGTCAAAAAGGATCTTGCTGTGATTTATGTCATAGAGTGTTCTGCCTATGTTTTCCTCTAGGAGTTTTATAGTGTCTGGCTTTACATTTAGGTCTTCAATCCATTTTGAGGTTTTTTTTTTTTTTTTGGTTGTGATGGGTCCTCGCCTCTGTGCGATGACTTTCTCTAGTTGTGGCAAGCAGGGGCCACTCTTCATCGCAGTGCGCGGGCCTCCCGCTATCGCGGCCTCTCCTGTTGCGGAACACAGGCTCCAGACGCGCAGGCCCAGCAGTTGTGGCTCACGGGCCTAGTTGCTCCGTGGCATGTGGGATCTTCTCAGACCAGGGCTCGAACCCGTGTCCCCTGCACTAGCAGGCAGACTCTCAACCACTGTGCCACCAGGGAAGGCCCATTTTGAGTTTATTTTTGTGTATGGTGTTAGGGAGTGTTCTGATTTCATTCTTTTACATGTAGCTGTCCAGTTTTCCCAGCACCACTTATTGAAGAGGATGTCTTTTCTCCATTGTATATTCTTGCCCCCTTTGTCAAAGATAATGTGACCATATGTGCGTGGGTTTGTCTCTGGGCTTTCTATCCTGTTCCATTGATCTATATTTCTGTTTTTGTGCCAGTACCATACTATCTTGATTACTGTAGCTTTGTAGTATAGTCTGAATATACAGTTTTTTGTTTGTTTGTTTGTTTGTTTTTAGTTATAGTTTTTAACCTCCAGTATCAGAGATAAAGGCTGTGGCGGTCAATCTACAAATCATGTTTTTTAAAAAATATAATTTTATTCTCAAACGTGACTTGGAATCTAGTTCTTTTCGTTAAAGAATGCAGTTTACATCTTTCTTAAGGTAGCTGATTTTTTTTAATAGACGCTGAGAAGATAGCACACTTTGTACAATTATAACTGTAGTTGTCCTAAACATTATTTTAAGATAGCGATTACCAGTTTGTAACAGTACCTTTCCTGTAACATATTAAAAGCTGAGATTACATGGGGATCTTTGTATGTGTAATAGATGTCTGTTCCTGAAATGCAGATCTTGCTCAAATCAGATCCCTAGAAATGCAGGGAGAGTACACTTCTGTGTAACAGTGGAATCGTCTTGACCTTTCTTTCCTTCTGGATTAGAATTCCATGTGTGAAAATGGGCAGTGCTTCTAGGCCAGATTCCTGTACTGGAAGCTTATGTTGGACGCATGGTATGGCATCCCCAAATGATTCCTCATGCTATTAATTGATGAGACAAGCTAGATTAAACCAAAGCGACTAAGGAAAGAGGAAAAGTCACTATGTGTTCAGACTTGACCCAATCTTACCCCACCCCCCAGCTCTCTAAATTACTCAGTGAACAGCTCACTGCAGGGAAAATTAAAGAATGTAAATTGCAAAACTAGTTTTAAAGGAACTCCCCTTATTTCCAAATTTGCTGGGTTTTTTTTTTTGCGGTACGTGGGCCTCTCACTGTTGTGGCCTCTCCTGTTGTGGAGCGCAGGCTCAGTGGCCATGGCTCACGGGCCCAGCCACTCCGCGGCATGTGGGATCCTCCCGGACCGGTGCACGAACCCTTGTCCCCTGCATCGGCAGGCGGACTCCCAACCACTGCGCCACCAGGGAAGCCCCAAATTTGCTTTTTGACATGCTTCAAGATGTTCTTAGCTGTGCCTGCTTACTCTGGACAGTAATTCCTCGGGTCTGTATGCTTCTTAGCCTGGTCTTAGTTATCTAGCTTTCTTCCCCTCCCATCCCTCTACTGGTTACTTATCTTCACTAGGTTAGGATAGCAGCCTCCCCTGAGTTTGCTAAAAAAAAATTAGAAGTTTAACGTATGGGAGAGTGGTGGGGAGAGTCAGGGAAAACGATTCAGAGGGCAAAGGACCGTTGGATTTTTTTCCCTGTCTCAACGGGATTGCAGAATAACCTGGCATTTTCAAGAGCATGGTGCTGCTCATAGCATTTGCCATTAGCTGGAAGAAGGAGAACGAGTGCCTATTGGAACTA
This sequence comes from Neophocaena asiaeorientalis asiaeorientalis, assembly GCF_003031525.2. Taxonomy (NCBI): domain Eukaryota; kingdom Metazoa; phylum Chordata; class Mammalia; order Artiodactyla; family Phocoenidae; genus Neophocaena; species Neophocaena asiaeorientalis. The sequence goes on along the minus strand of NW_020173674.1, from coordinate 15,493,215 downwards.
AGGTTACGGTGAAAGTTATGGGAAGCTGTATTTCATCGCCCTTATGGCTGCAAGAACAAATGGTGTTTATACAAGGACCTTGGCAGTGAGAAAACAGTCATTAAACAGGAATTAAGGAGCTTGTCATCACCACTTCTTTCCAGTTACAGAAGGCAAAAGCCCTCCAAGCCTTTTTTATTGGGCCCTTGTGAGTTCTGCTGTTGGCCGAGCCAGACAGAACTGAATGGAGGAATAGTGAGGCATGTGTGTGTGCATGTGTGCCTGCAGTGGGAGTGGGCATCTCAGCTTATAGAACAGAAGTGTGCAGAGAGTGGTGTCACGAGCGTGATTTTATTGTCCTTGGCACTGACAGCCAAGTATATTTTTGTGCTCTTCTGGCAGGTAACACCACGAAAGAAATTCAAGTGTCCTGAGTGCACGGCCATCGATGGGCTTTCGCTAGACCAGACACACATGGTGGAGAGGTGAGTGAGCCTCTAACCAAAAGTCTGCCCTAGTCTCTGATCCCCATTTCCTGCCTTGGGCCTGGTTATGGGACTTCGTTGCAGATATAAGGACAGCAGCTGGTAGCCATAGTCACCTCCTTTTGCACGTGGGAATTGGGTTAGTTCAAGCCCAGGTCACCCAAAGAATTAATTTGGAATGCTACTCACTCAATTTGTAATGGTTGGAAGGGTCTTAAAAATATAGCCGGCCTTAAGCTCCGGAAGCCAGATTCTCCGTGTGGACTAGGCAGTTAACTATCCACAGTCATTCGAGTGGAAGCGAGTTAATTCCAAAGAAATACTGGATTGTTTTCCAGGGTAATATCTCCATGTTACAGTGAAAGTTTGATTGGAAAGAATTAAACTAAACCCACTAGAGACAAATTACCTTTGCTGACACAACTGAAACACCTACCAAGAACAGAATTGAAAGCACAGCTCTTTACATTACAGAGAGAGAAGCAAGGCAGCTCTGAGATACTCCCTTTATATTGATTCAGTCAGTCAGTAAGCACACCTTTGTGTGGATGTGATACAGGGCCTTGCAGGTGAGTATAAAAGAAGTGGGAGAGGTCTGTCTTCCCTTAAGACCTTTATAATCTTAGAGTAGACCTAATAGTTCTCACTTGTATCCCAGAGGTCCCCAAGCTTCCAATCTCCTGAATCAAACCGAATTCTTCGAAAGGGCAGCCCCTTACACAAGACAGCAAGCTCTGACAGCCATTAACACTATTGTCAAGGGACCAGCATGCATTCAGAGAATGTCATGAGAAAGACCTTAGAATGAGATGTCTAGTTCAAGTTTCCACAGGTCTCATATGCATCTGCTTGCGGCATTCATTTCTGAAATCTATCAGCCATATCAAAGTCCTTCGAGCCTGGAGGATTTTTTTGTACAGCGAGTTGTTTCACTTGCCCTGGATTCTTCTATAATGCTTTACTCCTTCTTACTCTTACTTCTTACTCTCTAAATAATCTCTTTATCTCTTTCATATATAAATGTCTTACCCAAATGACATGACTTTTACCAACCATCAATATGAAATAACTAACATATTATTGTGATTTTGGAAATATCTGTCACTGGTATCAAGTATTACCCAGTCAAGGACAGTGACATCAACTGTCATAGCTCATTTGGAAGAGACCCCAGTTATAGTTCTATTAGAGCACATGAACTTGTTACCTAAACCTACCCCCCTTCTGTGTTGGGAAGAATTTCATAGCATTAAGCAATTAGTTATTGATTGGACTGAGTTAAAATGGTGGGGTTATAGGGTCCAAGAAAGGAATTGTATGGAGAAAAGTTGACCTAATAATGGCCCTTCAAGTTCATGCTAAAGCTAAACAACTCCTCTGTAACACCACTGAGATCATAACAAACGCAGTGGGAAAGATTTAAGTTAGATATAATTATTATTATTAAACACTGAAGAAAGTAACTATGGGAAATGTGGAAGCTTCCTCGTGGGAAGAGCCTTTTGAAAATAGAATAGGCAACTGCCCAGATGTTGGTAGGCTCGATTTTATCAGAGTTTATAATTAACAATAACGGGTACACACACGTGTGTGTATATATATTTAGTACGTGTGTGTGTGTGTGTGTGTGTGTGTGTAAAACTTAATCCAAAGCTATATGTGGTAAGTGTCATAAGGAAGGCTCAAAATGTCATACCTGATCGCAGGAAAGAGAAGTGACTTCTTGCTAGGTCAGTTATTAGGGATAATTTTGTAAGAGGTGGCACTTGAAGTGAGCCTTCAAAGGTCACTAGGATTCCAACCGATGCAACTCTGGGCAAGAAGAGGAGATCCTCGGCAGGGAAACTGGATGGTCCAAGGTACATTTGGCAAGAAGTCAAGATATCCAGTTTGGCAAGAACGTAGCATTGTGGCCCATTAGTGCCAAACTACAGAGAGCCCTGGATGCCCAATTAAGGAGCTGAGCTTTTTTCTCCAGGCTCTGGTAAGCCATAGAAAGTTTTTGAATAGGAAGTAGCTTGATCAAAGTGTTGTTTTGAGGCTGATTTGGAAGTGGTGCATAGAATGGAATGAAGGTGAAGAGACAGAAGAAAGAAGAACAGTTAGAAGGCTCAAACTAAGTTGAGTGTGGAGAAGAAGGGATGAATTAAATTACAAGGGATTTTTTCCCCCCCCAAAGGAGAAGAGCTGGCTCTTGGTTTCTAGCTAAATAGGTATGGGGAGGTTATGGAGAAGCAGTTGATCAAGACAGTCAGGAAGAATGGTAGTACCTTTAACAGTGTAAATAATATAATTAGGAGGGACGCCAGTTAGGGGAGGCAAGGGGATGAATGTTGGACCTCACAGTATAACTAATGAGGCCAGGAGATTTAATCGTGTGTGAAGTTGGAGAGCAATCAGGCGGGTGAGTCTTGGGTCTTGCCCTCTGTCTATGCAGGTGTAGATACAGGGCAAGCAGTTGGAAATATGGAACTAGAACTTTAGAAAAAAGATTAAAACAAAGGTGGAGATCTGGAAGACATCTGTCAAGAGATGGCAGCTGACTGAAGAAAAGCCAAGGGCAGAATCTTGAGAAATTCGGACACTTAGGAGACAGAAAGAGTAACTGAAAAGAGAGAAGCAGCCGCTGGCGAGGCCAGGAGAGAGCCAGCGTCTGCAGTGCTCGGCAGCAGGGAGGAGCAAGGAACATGCAGACTAGGAAGTGGTCTTGGAATTAAAATGGTCATTGGTGACTTTGGGAAAAATGATGTCGTAGGTTGATGGGGCTAAAGAGTGTGAGCTAGTAGTGAGGAAGTAGAGTCAGGGAATGTAGGCTCCCCTTTTGAGAAATGTGATAGGGAACAGAAGGAAATCAATCTTGAAATTAATTAGGAACTGAGAGCAAAACTATTCAGATGAATGACTGAATTACTAAATAAGGCACTTAGATGGGGAGGGAGGAAGACGTGATTCCAGCCCTGCTGGGTAGACCAAGAGATGGAGTTACAACTGCAGAACTGTTCATTTGTTTTCTTTTTTCAAATAGTTGCCTTTGCAGAATCCGCATTTTTGCACAAAACAGTGAAAGGAGTTAACCACTCTGCGTGTTATGACGTTGTGTTGAGATTTGTAGTTCAGTAAGCTTGTTTATCCTCAGAAACCTCAGTAGTGGAGGAGAATGGCTCTTACTACCCAGCATCCATTTCCAGGGCCTGCCGTTAGTTCTTTAAGAAGCAGAAGAATTCGTGACTGTTCATTTTGGCCAGTAGCTTTACCCAGGTCAAGACGGTACAGCAGACAGACGGTGTTGATTTAAGAAACAAACATTGTATTTTGATTCAGGCCAGTCTTTGTTCAGATTATGGATTAGCCACTTATTAGCTGTCCAACTTAAGGAAATTGACTTACCTTATCCTGAATTTCCAACCTTTTCATTTCTTAAAATAGATATATTAACTATCTATCATGTTGCATTCAGGGGTTCAACAAATATTTACTGAGCATCTTTGTACCAAACAGTGTGTTATATGCTGGAGATGAAAGGAGTAATAATACATGAAAGCCTGTAGCACGGGGCCTGGCGAGGTTAGTTCGCTTTCCAATTTCCCCAACACTGATCCTGAAGGCTCCTGGTTACTTTAGGTAATTGTATGTGTTTGAAAGGAAAACTGAAAACTGTTAGTCCTTTCTCCCCCAGACACTTCCAGCGCTTTGGAGATAGACATTGGCAGTTCTTAGCCTGTCTGTACTTGATTAGAAAACCATCCCAGGGGAACAGTTACTGACATGGTAGCTGGACCCCTGACAGAGCAACTCAGGTGGGCCACCAGCAATCAGCCAAACTCTTAATCTACCCTAACCTGTTGCCCAACCCAGATCCCCTGCATGAAAAGAAAGTAAGAAACACAGTCAACACCTGTCAGGAGAGTTAAGGACCTTTACCGTTCAGCGTGAGCAGCCATTTCTCCAGGGCAGCTGTGTGGAGAGAAAGAAGGACTCGCTAACCTGGGTTAGCCGGGGCAGCTGCCAACAAGTCAAGCTGGCCTGAGCCCCAGTGGCCTCTTGCCTGTGACCCGGCCCTGTTGGCAGGTCTAGTTACAGAGGAGACATTGTCCTCAGTGCTCTCCAGGGGGCCCTAGAGCCCCTATCCTCTGCCAAGAACCGTGATTCTTCTTTAATACATGCTTGCTGGCACCTCTGCTGGGCATGGCTGGGCTTTGCTGGCCAGCGTCTACAAGCAGAATAACTGGAAACTAGAAGGATCGGTACGTGTTTATAGGCCAAACAACTGTCAAAAGGAAGACCCTGGGGCAATTTGACTTAGTCTGCCACTGCCTTGACCTCACGATTCAAGGAGAGAAGAGCTGTTGTCCAGTGCTTGCTTCATACCATTTTGTTAAAACCCCTCGGTCTTTTCCCCAGTCTCCTGTCAATTTGGTACCTGGGACTACGACCTCCTGAGTCTCAAAAGACTGCCAACAGGAGGGAAACTCAGTGACCTGTGGGTTATTGTAGAGTCTGATAGAAAGAGCAAGGGCTCTATTGCCAGCACAAGACTGGGTTTGAAACCCAGCTCCGCCACTTTCCAGCTCGGGGTCCTTGGGCAGTCCCTTAGCCTCTCTTAGCCTGAATTTCTCAAACCATAACAGGAAGCTACTATACACCAATCCTTGGGCATACGGACGGGGATATTTAAAGGAATCATTGGGATCATGTATGTAAATTAGCTGGCACATCATAGGTGCTCAACAGTTGTTAATTTCCAGCTCCTCCCTTTAGACCCTAGAATTATGTTAATAAATAAATGTGTATCATCTCATAATGAAGACTTTAGCCTCAGCAGCCAGAATGCCTGGGTTTGGTTCTGCCTCTTACTAGTTATTTGGCCTGTGGTCCTGTCTCTTAGCCTCTCTGTGATGTGTCTCTGTCTTCCCAGTGTACAGTGGGAAGGATAGTAGACCTGCCTCACAGGGTTGCTGTGAGGGCGAAGTGAGTTACTAATACATGTCAAGCACTTGTAACACAGCCTGGAGCATAGAATAAATGTTAATTGCTGTTGATTTGTGGTCATGGACACAGTGATCTGATTAGCTGGAAGAGCTCAAAATGAAGTAGTAACACGTTTTAACCAAGAGAAGAAGCAAGAGAAAAGAATTGATAGTAACTGGCTTCTTTATTTATTGGTTTCTTGCTAAAGCTCAAAGGACTCAAGTAAAAGCTATTGATTCAAATAAGTTGAAACAAGGCTTACAGTATCTCTGAGGACAAAAGAGCCTTCTGGTCTGTGTCTTGAAATTCAGCCCCTACCTGGTAACCCGTTCTCAGGTGCCGTGGGCCTGACTGAGGAGAGAGAATACTGACCTCTCTGAAATCCATCCTTGAGGGCCCCTTAGCTTCGAAAGTGGTTTTTACGGGCTTGTTTTCCCCCTCGGGTCTGATGCTGAAGTGTCCTCATTGGCCAGCTGTCACACTCAGCTGGGCTGATTGACCAGAACCATTTCCCGCCAGCATGTCTGACCTGCTCCCCTCTGAGGAGGCTGCTCACCAGGCTGCTAAGTGGCTTGTTGCTTTGTTGCTGCCGATTCTAACACAGGAGTGGCTAAAATTGTGAAAGCTGTCCTGTGTGAACTTCAGCTTTCATGGAAGAGCTTATGGAAGTTGACCCATAATTCCCAGAGATTTCCACTCACAGGCCCGCAGTAGATGTGGGTTGACTGACTGAAGTGTTTGTCCTTTGCAGTTGAGGTTCAGTGCCCCATTGCCTCCTTCTGCCTTCCATCGCTCCATGTGTACGATCTTCCCTTCTCCCTTTTAAACTTGAGTGGGCTGAAGCTCAGATCCAGGTGCCTTTTGCCTTTCCACCCTTCGTCTTCTCTTCAGCTGGCAGGGATGGGGTTAAGGATTGTTGGCAGCTAATCCACCTTGGTTTGAGGCCCGCTTCTACGGAGCTGGAAGAATGACTGGAATTTGAGGGGGAGGGGAAAAGATATTCTGACCTCTGCAGGCCCCTGGCCTCCAAACAGCATCCCTGGTTCCCTTTCTCCCGCCGAACTAGTAGTTGAAGTACCCCCAGATCACTTCCTTTATCCACACCCTCCCAACCATGTTAAGAACCTGGGAGCATGCTGGGGATCCTTGCATTTCTCTTGTAGATGTTGAAGACTATGTATTGATATTTTGCTCTCATCTCTCAGCCTCTCGAACGGTTTCTCTTTTCCCCACCCCCTGTCCCTCTCATCTGCTCCACTGCCCTCCCCAAACCCCACAGGTCTGAGTGCATCAACAAGTTTGCTTCTGTCTTTGGGACAATGCCTCTTAAGGTGGTGGAGCACCGAGCCGACCCCGTCCTGTACAAGGACGACTTTCCTGAGAAACTGAAGAGCTTCCCCAACATCGGCAGCTTATGAAATGTGCTGCTGGTGGAGGTCTGAACACTAATCCCGGGCGGAGGAAGAGAACACGTCCCCCCAGCACTCTGATGCCCAGATTTCAGAGTGGGAGATTGGCACATCCCTGCCCAGCCTGCTTACCTGAGAGCAAGAGCCCAGGGAGGACATCTGAGTACCTCGTGCAACCTCTGGTGCTCTCGATGGGTTCTCTCTGAAAACTCCAGATGGAAGCCTTGGGCAGGCTCCAGGGGTAAGGCCAGCTCAGGCGTCCTTTGTTTGTAGCTCAATACAAGGTCTAAGAGGAAACTTCACTGGCTGTAAGACAGCTGAGAAACCTCCAGCCCATTTCAGATTTGGGGAATCAGGTAAGAGCTACCTGTTTCTCACTTTTCGTTATTTCAGATCAGTGAGTTCTTCAGAGGAAAAGCCATGCCCAGAATTTGGTGCAAAATCCAAACATCTTAGTGGCTTTTGATGCCTTGGGACAATGGGGCACTGGCCTCGTCCAGAGAAGAGCACCGGCTGCCGAGATGGGACCTATAAGTTCCATGAACTATCTCTCTTTGGTTTGGCTTTTTGATATGATTAAAATTATTTTTTATTCCATTTCCTACTATGTCTTAAATATTGGTTATGGAACTCTGTTTCTTTTTGTGTGTATTTAACTCTATCTTCTGGCCTCAACTCCAGTCTCCTCCTCATGTCTGGGAAGATACGTAGCCAGCAGGAGTATCCGGTGCCATGTACATCCAGCAGAGGAAGAGCCCCAGACTACAAACACTCTTAGAGAAGATGTGTCCCCAAACCTCCAAAGGAATCTGTATGCTTCCTGATTAGATCTAGATATTCTCCAGGAAAAACAGAAGGCCTCTCATAGCCATACACTGAGCCGCTCTGCTGGTACCATGTTGTAAAAGTTGAGGCAGTTGTGACCCTCGCCCCAAGGGGGTGCCACAATTTCCCTCATTCTCTTGGTATAAACCTAACATTAGCCAGAGAGGTTCTGGCTAACGTTAAATGCTACTATAACAACTGTTCTGCAATAGTTGCTGGTGTATTTAAATCATTACATTTCAGCATTTAGTAATACTGCACATGTGTGAATTATACCTCTTTAAGCCCAGTTGATGGACAAATCTACCCTGGCAAATGTTAGACGTTATGGATTCGAAACAGATTTATCTGTGGCTCTAATATTAAAATTCGCCACAGTTTGGGCTTTAGCCATAACATATGTCCCCAGAACACAAAATACATAATAATTTGCTTGGAATATGGGTATAATCGCTGAAACCTAGTTGTGTGCCAGTCCAAGTCACTAAACCACCACGCGTCGTTCTGTCAAGTGACATGAAGGTGAGCTGTGCTCCTGCTGTAGTTTTCAAACTTGCAGTTTTAACGAGTCACTTCAGATGTGCTCTCATAGACTTTGAGAGGCCAAAGAAAACTTTCAGAAGTAGCAAAATTGAGAGTGGAAATCTTGAGAGTCTCATCTTTCATATTAAGGAGCGGTAGAATCACGGACTGTTATAGGTGGAAGGGATGAGATAGCATCTCCAGGTCATTCATTTTGCAGGTGCAAACACTGGAGTTGTGATTTATTCGTGTATTGCAGCTGCAAACACAGGTGCTTAAATCAATACTAATGATTTGAATAATTAGATACTAGTCAGCAGGGGATATGAGAAGGCATTTTGGCCTCCTATTCACAGTACTGGGGCTGGTATGATAGAAACCAAGAGGAAGGGTTTTCTCTTGTACACCCAGATACTGGTAGCTGACACAGTGAGTACCTCTGACCTTTCTAGGGGTTCTCTAGCTTGTTTTCCAAGATTTGGGGCAGGTGGAAGGGGAGGAGGGCCTCACATTTAAATCCCAGCTAAAAGCCAAGAACTGTGCTGACGTTGCACATGTGTTATCTCACCCTCGGTGTATAGCACTCTGCTCTTTTCACACCACCGACTGCACTACCTTAGTGGCTGGTTTCTAATCCAGTTCTCACTCTCAAAGGGTAAATTAATCCTCCCTCCCTCCCTCTTTATTTGCCCTTTGATTATGGAAGAGAAATGCTTCAATCTGAAGTCGTTGGGAGCCCCAGGGGACTGAGTTATTGGGCCTTTTTCACCTTCTTAGGAGTTACTGGACTTCTAAGGGCATTAAAACTCTATTTCAAGTACTTTACTACCCCCAGAAATATTGGGGGCTAGATCTTGCAACATAGCAGAAAAGAATTTTTATTATAGCATGAGTATTACATCCTAGGCACTGGAAGCAAACCTCAAAGCTTCTATTCCTAGGAACAGACGGGGTGCAGGTCACCAGGAGAAATTCAGGACAGGAATATAGGAAGTGATCGTGATTCATGGATTCAGAGACTAGGGACTCAACCCCTGTGTTGGTGAATTTCTGAGCTGCTCACCAGCAAGCCTCACCTATGAGCCTGGGCGGGGATCATCTGTCCTTGGGATGCCATAGGGCCTGGTTTTAGAAGTGGAACAATAATGCTAATTAAAATGTCATGTTCTGGCCTACAACAGACAACAGCTGGTTTGAGATTTAAGAAATCTTTTTTAAGGAATTGCATCCTACTGGCCTGTACAGACGATGAACCTGAGTCAGCCCTGGCCTTTGTCCAAATGTGTGCTCTAAGTCACTTGCCTTTGCCCCCAGGGATCTAATTAGGATGAGCTGGCCCACTTGGAACGCCAAGGTTGGAAACACTTTTGTTGGTTAACATTAGAGAGCTGTTAATATTCTTATCTCGTGTATTTTATCAAGCCTCACACATGTTTAGGCAAAAACCTCCTTTTCTGGGAAAATTAAGGAGGACGATATCAACTTTTGTTCTCAGAATCTCTGGTTCTTTCCTGCAAATGATGCTATCCTGTCTCCTCTTCTTACTCAGTGTCATGAAGGTCAGAACTCTGGCTTCTCTGCTGAAGCCTTATGTGCTTCCAGCTTGTGGTTTTTAGGAGTTTCTCTGCTGCCTCTGGAAAAAGTGACCATCATCCTGGCCTGTGCTGACCAGGACTGGGAGCTGGAAGAGGCCAGCAGCCTCCGTGCTGTCACTTGCTGAAGAGGTTGCTAATAGCTCTGTGATCCCGGCTTCCTCCTGGGACAGTCCTGACTGGAGGATCCTTGCCACTGAAAGGTAGCAGGCTTCTAGCCACGGAGTTCTAAAGGTCTGATTGCTGGGTTCAAGTCCAAGACCCTTTGATGGTAGAATTAAGAAGTAGATGAAGCAGGGACTTCCCTGGTGGTCCAGTGGTAAAGAATCCGCCTTACAGTGCAGAGGACGCGGGTTCGATCCCTGGTCAGGGAACTAAGATCCCACATGCCGTGGGGCAACTGAACCTGCACGCCACAACTACTGAGGTTGCACGCCTCAACTAGAGAGCCTGCGCGCCACAACTAGAGAAGAGAAAACCTGCACGTCACAACGAGAGAGAAGCCCACGCCGCAACGAAAGATCCTGCGTGCCACAACTAAGACCCAAAGCAGCCAAAAATAAATAAAATAAAATAAATAAATAATAAATCTTTAAAAAAAAAAAAAAAGAAGAAGAAGTAGATGAAGCAGAGACGTGTTGGGAAGTGGTTCAGTTTTGGGGGGATTCTTCCTGGCTCTGCAGTCCCAGGATCCTGGGGGAACCCAGCCGAGAGGGTGGAGGTTTTGGGTGTTGGAGGTTCCCCATCATCCAGCCACCCTGAGCCTGGTGGGTTTCCTTTGCTTTGGGGACAGTAGCATCTCTGGGGGTAGGCTGCTTTTCCCATTTCTCTTGGTCATCTTCTATGCAGCAGCAGAAGCCACAGCAGGTCATTTCCTGAGCCGCCCTGGCTCAGAGAGGCAGAGGCAGAGAATGCCCACTGGCCCCTCACCCCTTCAGCCACTTCCTGAGGAGCAGTCCTGGCAGGAGCGCCAGCCATGTTGGTAGGCGGCTGCCGTCCAGGAAGGCTTTGGAAGTGACTTGAGCTTTCCACTCAGGGCCCGGAGGCATATGAACCCTGGGGTCTGGCTGCTCGTCTCACCCGAGAGTTCTGTCCCAAGCCCTGGGGCTCCTGTCCTAGGCGAGTGTTTGCTTCTGAGTAAAACTGGGGCCAGCTTTTGGCTCCAATTTGCCAAGTAGGCCTGGTGTGATGATCTGAACAGGCCTCATTGAGCTGCTCCTGGCAGAGGAAAGGTAGGCGGTGGACTCTGCTCTCACTTGTAAGGTTTTCCTCCTCTTTAGGGTGGGAACGTCCTAAGCTAAACTCACAGCCTCTCTTGCACCTCTGTTAAATGGACTGTCAAGGGTCCCCCGCATCAGGCTTTGTGACGTCCAGGTTCCCAGGGAGGGGTTGTGTGGTCTGTCCAGGCAATGTTGTGCCTCGGCTTTTCAATGTCAGGCTCACCATTGCTGGCAACACAGGGAAGGTGGCTGGGCAGTTTGGCCCCCTCTCCCAGCTTTCCAGGCTTCTCTCCTTTTCAAGAAATTGTTGAGTCACCAGCATGTGTGTCTGGCATTTGGTTTCCTCAAATTTACAGCCTTTTCAGGGTAGAGTTTTTTCCTTTCTTCAGCTCCCAACTGGTTGGGTCCCTGGTTGCATTTCTTCCCAGTCCTCCTGACTGGCGCAGAGCTGTCAGGCCAAGACGAAGAAAGGGCAGGATGTCTGGGTCACTCTTGAGAGGTACCAGGCAGCTGTGTCTGCTAGAGGTTTCCTCAGCAAAGCACCAGCTCATCTCCAGCATCTCAGGAGCTGCACATAGAGTGACAGCTGCCAACAGAGCAGGGACCGGAATCCGTGGGTCTTGGACCCAAGCCTCCAGCCACTGCACCCACTCTGCAGAGCCTTCCCCTCACAGTGTATCTATTTGAGCTTTTATTTACAGCTGCCAGCTTCTGTCATTAACTACTATGCCTAAGAAGAAGCTCAAGGACTGTCTGGTTTTCTGGTAATCACAGCTGAAGAACAACCAACTAGTTACTGACCCAGGTAAGGTAGTATTCAGTCATTCAGTTTTCTAATTGTTTCATCAATTAGAAATTGATGAATCATTGATTCATCAAAATGTACTTTTTGCCAGACCCTATGCTGGGTCCAGGAGATAGAATGGAATAAGGCACAATCTTGATCTCCAGGAGCTCCAGTTCCAGTGGGAGTTCTTAGCTCTGTGAGATGGTGCGAGTCCATCAGTGGCCTAGGACTCCACAACATACATTTTAGTCCCAACTTTAAATGAGGATTCCATTTACACCATCTTCTGCAGTGCCTGGAGGATGTGAGCATTGTTTTATTTCCTCATCTCATAGCACCTTACTCTGAGTTGAACCCTGGGCCTTCCTTGGCCTTGAGGGAGTCCACTCCTATGCTTTAGTTTCCTCAACCAGAAATTGGAGATGGCAAGAGCACTTAGACCTGGGTGGGTGAGATGCAATGATGGATCTCTTCCTCTCTCCTTACCCAGCGTCCTTGCCAGGTTGTACCTAGTGATGCTGGCAGCCAGCCTTTTTCCGGCCCCTATTTCTGCTCACCCAGTTGCCAGAGAGCTTGGGGGTCTGGATCCTATCTGGCCCCGTCAGGATGGATTACTGAATGAGTGGTTCTTTTGCCCCAGTCCCTTTCCTGTGCTATAAATAAGCCCCATGTTTATTTTCTTATGTTATTGAAATGAGCACTTGGGATTTGGGCCTCTTGACAAGTCCGGAGCGCGTCCATCCGGTGCCTGGTGAGGGCCCTGCGTGGCTGGCTGCTGTCTGAAGTTATTTGGAGTCCTCCCGCTGTGTTTTGGACGTGGCTTAATTTCAATAGTAAGGGCTGTATGCAACCCTGTATCTGCTGATTTTCAGGTTTCAGCTTTCTGCCAGCCTTACTGCCTGCTTAGAAGTAAAGCCGTGTTTCTTATTCAGGGGATAAGAGCCACAATTGAGGTAATTAACGAAAATGGTGTATTGGTGGCAGCAGCTCCTATAGGATTTCCTATAGAGTCTTTCTCTAGTAGATCCTGAGGGGCTTACCTGCATCTCCTCCATTCTGCCTACCCTGTGCCCAATCTCTGTTCTTGTTTTCTGGATATAGGCCTAAGAGTCCTAATAATTTCTCTCCTTAGAGCCTTGTTCTTGTCACCAGATTGGTTTGATATATTGACAACTTGACCAAATGAAGATTCCATTGACTCCATCTTCTCCAAAGCATGGAAGATGCAAGGATTTTTTTCCTCTTCCCATAGTATCTCCCATTTGCCAGTTGTACCTTGGCCCTTCTTTAAAAGTTATAAGATGAATATCCATTAATAACAGATAGATGCTCCCTTTAGTACCATGGCTGCACCATCTCAATGGAGAGGGTGACCTGGGACAATGGTGGGATAGAAAGGAAACATCTGGCAGCCCAGTGCAGCGTATTATATGCTATGTGGACGTCTGGGAAATAGGAAGTGTTCCGAGTTAGGATTTCCTAAGGAGTGATTTCTGGCTCCTTCAGGCTTTGACAGTTCATCAAAAGTATCCAATGAGACTGAGCAGCACACAGCATTGTCTATGAGAACTTGGGCTAAAGATCATTACCTACTTCTCAGGATGGATTAGCCTGGTAAGTCACTCAGTAGAGGAATCTTTCTGTGGACAAACCAGAACCTGTAGTCTATTAATGAAAAGAGTTATATCTAACAAACAGTTTTCAGACAAGGAACCAAGAGAAAGTAAATTTTCACTCATATGTTTTTAGTCTCTTGACTCCTAAAGATTCTTCTCTTTTAAAAAATAAAAAGCCTATTGTGATGGATTCATATTTATTGAGCACTTACTGTGTGCCAGATACTGTTCTTAATATGAAGATGTTGCACTGAACAAAGTGCCTACTCTTGCCAAAGGTACATTCTAAGAAGGAAGACAACCAAAATGAGTAAATGAATAGAATTTCAAATGGTAAAAAATGCTGTGAAGAAAACAAAGCAGAGTAAAGGGGAGATGGATAGTGACTTGGGCATGAGGAGATATTTAAGATGCGTCGGTCAGAAGTGGCATTTAAACACATCTTAATGTTGAGAAGGAGTGGACCATGAAGATACCAGGCAGAGAGAAGAGCTAGCATAAAGTCCCTCAGGCAGGAAAAAGCTCAGCTTGTTTTTAAGAACAGCAAGAACTCCTGTGTGACTGCAGTTTATTGTGTGTGGAGAGCATGGTAGAGATGATGCCAGAAAAGTAGGCCAGCACCAAATTTTGTTGGGATCATGTTGGACAAAAGAGTTCTGGATTTTTATTGTGAGTGTGATGGGAAGACACTGGTAGGTTTTAAGCAGAGGAGTGGAGTGGGGATGGGATTTTTGTTCAAAGATCATTTCAGCTACTGTGTGGAGAAAAGGCAGTAGGGAACAATAATGGAAGAAAGGAAATCAGGAAGCTATTTTAGGAGTGCAAGTGAGAGATGGTAGTGGCTTAGACTAGGATGGTAGCAACAGAGATGGTGAGGAGTTATACTGGGAGCAGAATCCATTGGACTTACTAATGAATTGGATATAGGAGATGAAAACAATAGAGGATTCACAGCTAACTACTAGGTTTTTGTTATAACTGAGTGATACTATTAAGTGAAATATGGCAGACCAGGCAGGGGTAAGGACAGAGAAGTATGAGAGGGAAAATCAAGAGCTCCACTTTAGATGTGTTAAGTTTGAGATGTCTTTTGGACATCTAGGGGTAGTGTTACTCAAGCAGTTAGATATCTAGAGCTCAAGGGAAAAGTTAAGACTGAATATATAGCTGGGATTTAAAACCATAGGACTAGATGAGATTACCCAGAGAGTCAGAATAGGTAGAGAAGAGAAAAGGACTGTGGCCTGATTTACAGGTAGAGAAGATAAGGAAGAACCAGAAAAGGAGACTGAGGAGTTGCCAGTGAGTTAGGAAGAAAACCAGGAAGATGTCTGTAAGATAGACTGTGATAAATTAGAGATACACATTGTAAACCCTGGAGCAACAGCTAAAAACATTTTAAAAAGAGGCATAGCTAATAAGGCAATATTGGAGATGGAATACCATAAAAATATTCAATCAAAAAGGATTGAATTGATTGAGAAAAGAGTAAACAAAGAACAGATAGGAAACACACAAAAAGCAAGACAGTAGACATAAACCCCAACATGTCAATAATTACATTAAATGTAAATGGTCTAAACATTCTACTTAAAGGACAGAGATTATCATTCCAAATGCTATCTATGAGGAAAACACTGTAAAATACAGTTGAGATAAAAGAATAGAAAAAATTATACTAGAGAAATATGAATCACAAGAAACTGGAAGTGATTTTATCAATAAAGGACAAAATAAACTTCAAAACAGGAACATTTCCAGGGAGAAAGAGGGATAATATATAATGATAAAGGAGTCAATTCATAAAGAAGACAAGCAATCCTAAGTATGCAGGAACTAAATAACAGTGCTGCAAAATGTATAAAGCAAAAACTGACAACTGAAAGTGAAATAGAAAATCCACAATTATATTTGGATATTTCAGCACTCCTCTCTTAGTAATTGATAGAACAAGTTGATAGAAAAATCAGAAAGCTATAGATGACCTGAATAACACTATCAACCACTTTGGCTTAATTGACAGTCATGGAACACTTCATCCACCAATAACTGAATACACATTCTTCTCAGGTGCACATACAATATTCATCCACCAATGTGTTGCACCATAAAATAAATCTCGATAATTTTAGAGGAAATGAAAACATTAAAAATGTATGTTCTCTAACCATAATTCAAAAAGACACATACACCCTGTTGTTCATTGCAGCACTATTTACAATAGCCAGGTCATGGAAGCAACCTAAATGCCCATCGACAGACAAATGGGTAAAGAAGATGTGGTACCTATGTACAATGAAATATTACTCAGCCATAAAAAGGAATGAAACTGGGTCATTTGTAGAGACGTGGATGGACCTAGAGACTGTCATACAGAGTGAAGTAAGTCAGAGAAAAACAAATATTGTCTATTAATGCATATATGTGGAATCTAGAAAAGTGGTACAGATGAACTGGTTTGCAAGGCAGAAATAGAGACACAGGTGTAGAGAACAAATGTATGGACAACAAGGGGGGAAAGCAGAGGTGGGGGGTGGTGGGATGAATTGTGAGATTGGGATTGACATATATACACTAATATGTATAAAAGATAACTAATAACCTGCTGTATAAAAATAAATGAATAAAATTAAATTTAAAATATATATACGTATACAATAAAAATGGAAATTAAAAAAAAGTTCAGGTTGAGAGGAATGTGTGTGGAATTCCAACGAGTCCTAGGTTAGAATAAAAGATTCCTTGATGAATATGCTGAGATAAAATGAGACTTTGAGAAGCTTTCCTGACAGGACAATGTTTAAAGCAAACAATAAGTTTGGATGAAGTATAAACAGATGTATAATTCACGAACACTTGATGCTGGTTTGAACATGGTGTGGTATACTAGAAAGAGGTCTGGCCTCAGAGGTTAGAGGCTTGTGCCTTTCACTGTAAGACCTGAGGCAAATGACTTAATCAGTGGTATTTGTTTTTCTCATCTAAATAATTTTAAGAATGAAGGAGTTTGATTAGGCTTGTGTCTATCTTTGTAAGCTTTAATCTTTCATCAACAAAATGCCAATATACTCACACACACAAAAAGTATGTTCTCTGGTCACAGTGGAATTAAGTCAATAACAGATATCTGTGGAAATCCCTAATAGTTAGAAATGAAATAGCATATTTCTAACTGCATGGGTTAATAAAGAAAAAGAAATAAATTAGAAAATATTTTTAGCTGAATGAAAATGAAAGCAATGTATTTAAATGTGTCAGGTGGAGTACTTGGAGATCTATACTTGAAGTGCTAATATTAGAAAAGAAGAGGGACTTCCCTGGTGGTCCAGGGGTTGAGAATCTGCCTTCCAACACAGGAGACATGAGTTAGATCCCTGGTCGGGGAACTAAGATCCCCCATGCCACGGGGCAACTTAGCCCATGTGCTCTAGAGCCCGTGTGCCACAACTAGAGAGCCTTGTGCCACAACTATTGAGCCCACGTGCTCTGGAGCCCGTATACCACAACTAGAGCGCCCCTGCGCTACAACGAAAAATCCCACGTGCTGCAACTAAGATCCCGTGTGCCACAACTAAGACCCAACGCAGCCAAATAAATATTTTTTTAAAGAAAGAACTAAAATCAATTAAGCAACTACCTTAAGAAAATTGAAAAGAGCAAATTAAATACAAAGTGAGTAGAAGAAAGAATAAAGATAAGCGTGGAAATAAAAGAGAAATGGATGAACAATGGAGAAAAATCAATTAAACAAAAGCTGGTTTTTAAAAAAGATCAATAACTAGACTGTTCAAGGAAAAAAAGAATAAATTACCAGTATCACAAATCAAACGGGGGCATTGGTACAGATTCTAAAAATATTAAAAGGGGAATACCTATGAAAACTTTATACTGTTAAATTCTACAATATAGATGAAATGGACACAAACTTCAAAAGACACAAAGTGATAAAAACTACCTCAAGAAGAAATAGAAAATCTAAATAGCCACATATCTGTTAAAGTAATCAAATTTGTAGTTTAAAACTTTCCACAAAGAAAAATCTAAGTCCACATAGTTTTACTGGCAAATTCTATCAGATGTTAAGAAATAATACCAATCTTACACAAGCCCTTTTCAGAAAATAGAAAAGATAGAAATATGTGGCAACTCATTTTGTGTGGCCATTATTACCCTGATACCGAAGCCAGACAAAAACATTGCAAGAAAAGAAGACTGCAGACCTATAGCCCTCCTGAGCATAGACACAAAATTCTTTTTTAAAAAATTAGCAAGCCAAATCAACATACAGAAAGGGCGATACAACATGACTAAAGAATATAAGGTTGGTCTAATATTTGAAAATCAGTATAATTTACAACAGCAATAGAATAAAGGAGAACCATATGATTAATAGATACAGAAAAGATAATTTGACAAAATTCAACACTCATTCATCAATGTCTTTAAAAAAACAAAAAAGAATCTTCTGTATAGCCCAGGGAATGCTACTCAATGCTCCGTAATGACATATATGGGAATAGAATCTAGAAAAGTGGACATATGTATGTGTATAACTGATTCATTTTGCTGTGCAGCAGAAACTATCACAACAGTGTAAGGCGACTAGACTCCAATAAAAATTAATTTAAATATTTTAAGAATTCAGAGGAAGCCTTTGTGTGAAAAATAAACATAGAAGACCCTTGTGTTAAAAAAAAAAGAAAAAAACATAGAAAATATATATCCACACAAAGACTTGTACACAGATGTTCATGGCAGGTTTATTCATAATAGCCAAAACCTGGGAAAAACTCAAATGTTAAACAACAGATGAATGCAAGGGCAAATTGTGGTATATCCATAAATGGACTACATCTAAGCAATAAAAATAATGAACTGAGACACGACATGGATGCTTTTCCAAAATAGGTGAGCAAATAAGCCAGACACAAAAATGTACATACTGTACATACATACTATACATACATACAAACGTACTCTTATGAATAAAAATACAATCCACTTATTAGAAGTTTTACAACAGGCAAAACTAATCTAGAGTGACAGAAAGTAGATCAACATTATCTGTTGCTGGGGATTGGCTGGGATGAGGCACAAGGGAACTTTTTGGGGTGAGGAGAATGTTCTATATTTTGATTGTAGCGATGGTCACATGTCCAAACTCATCCAACTCTACATGTAAAATTGGTGCGTTTTATATAAGTAATACCTCAATAAAGATGATTAGTTTTTCAATGGTCGTTAAAAACTGTCAACTTTCACAGTTCCTTGGCTTTCTCCTTTACCTGGACATTTGCTTAGGCCTCAGGTCTAGGCTACCTCCAGTTCCATTGCCTCCGTTTAGTGTTTTCTGTTGTGTTCTTGTATAGACGGCAGATTTGCCAGGCATCTAGCTGATGTTTATTAAATGCTTGCTATAGTACTGTACCAGGTGTTACAGGTAAGTAGGTGAAGAAGATAGCTTTTCCGCCTTCGAGGAGCTTATAATCAAGTTAATACAGGAGGTAAGACCCTTATAGTCCTGTCTACTGTACACAACTGAACGATTAAGGGTGAGTTGCACACACTCTCTGCTGTGGTCACTTCTGACTTGGTGGAGAGGGCGAGACTTGAGGTAGGCTTTGGAGAATTAATAGGTGGAGATGGGCACTATATGGATAGGGGTGTGCTGGGAGGTCAGGCAGGCACTTTGACCTGGGGGGAGTGAAAGGAAACAAGAAGATGAGGAAGTATACTGGATATCCTAGATTTGTAGGAGCACTGACTCCAGGTTGGGACATTAGAAATGATGAGGCTGGAGAGTGGTTTAGGGCTAAACAGAAGAGCTGAAATGTCTGTGGGCAGCGTGAAGGCCTTTCAGATGACTGTTCTGCTTGGGGACGTGATCAGAGCTAGTCTTTGACACCATCGTGTTGACACACGTGATGGAGTGGAGCAGGGAGGGATCAGAAATGGGATGTAACTACTTAAGCAGTAGCCTAGGTAGTAAGTGACAAGGCACTGAGCTGAGTGGTTGCTGGACTCACTGGGGAACTTGCTGGGAAATGTTGAAATCCTTTGGGATATGGGATTGAGAAGAACAGCCGCTTCACCCATATAACACAGACCAGCCACACTGCTTGTTACGGATCAAATCGTATCTCCCCGCCCCACACTAAAATTCATATAGTGAAGCCCTGACCCCCCAGTGTGACTGGATTAGGAGATAGGGCCTATAAGGAGGTAGCAAAGTTTAAGTGAGGTCATGGGGTGGGGTCTTAATTCATTAGGACTGATATCCTCATAAGAAAAGGAAGAAACACCAGATCTTTCTTTCTGTGTGAGCAAAGACCATGTGAGGACACAGTGAGAAGGTGGCTGTCCACAAGCCAGGAAGAGAGGCCTCACCAGAGGACAGATCTGCAGGCACATTGATCATGGACTTCTGGCTTCTGAGAACTGTGAGAAAATAAACATCTACGGTCTAAGCCACCCAGTGGGTGCTATTTTGTTATGGCAGCCCAAGCAGACCAATACACCACTCACCACGAGATCGCTTACCACCCACGTTCCCAATCCCATAAATATAATATCGAGGATCTCAGGGCTTTATCTTTTGGTGACACACCTTTGTGAAACAGTACCTTAGCCTTTGGCATCCTGCCCTTAGCCACTTGGATAGAAGTCAACCCTCTTAGCCCTTCCCAGCCATCAGAGTGCGTGATTCCTCCTGTCTCTACAGCTCTTCACTATTTTCAAGTATTTTGACTCTTTTGGACTTCATAACCACTTATCTCACTTCCTATGAGATAAGCAGGAGTTGGTTTTCCCCATTTTACAGATGAAGAAATGGAAAATCAGAGGGTTTTAATGGCTTGTCTAAGATAACCAAGCTAATAAGTTGAAAAGTCAGTTTTTAAATCCAGCTCTCCTGTCTCTCACTCACCACACAGCTTCCTGGCCCGTGCTTTGCTATGCCCTCCTCTGAACAGAGCTTTCTGTTCAAACCTATCTCAGACAGGAGATGTGGGCTGCCTTTGGGCATTCTTCTCTTCCTTCCCTTGTTCTCCCGACACACACACATACTCACTCACACACTCATTTATTCATTCTCTCTCTCTCCATAATGTAGCTTGGCCTTAGTGTCATAACAACAGGGAGCTCTTCCTTTTCCCCCAGAGCCTAAAAACGGCAGAGCTCCATTGTGGGTAGAGGACAGAGCAGGGATGGGGTGGGGGGCTTGTGAGGCAACCAAAAGAGAAATCTCAGGAGGTGTGGCGAGAACGCTGCAGCCCCTGGATTATCTGAACTGCACCTCGACCAAGGCTCTGGGGGCATCTCGTGTGGGCCCCACCATGGGTTTATTCCCAGCTAGTTAAGGCAACACCTAACACATGGTGTGCACAGGGTCATCGACTGAAGCTTCTTTTGGAAGTTCGCCCTTCCTAAAGCCTGTTGGTCTGTGTGGAGCTAAAAAAAGAAAATCTGTTTGGAATCACAGAATTCCTGGGAAAGTGTCGACTCTCACACCCCATTGTCTGTGGAACTGGCACACATCTTCTCACTTCTGAGCCCTACTTTGAGGGATGGGTTGTTTGTGGAGGGCCTCTTGTTCCTGAGCAGCTGAGCATGCAAGTCTGAGCCTGTGTGAGGAGAAAGACCCCCACTGCTGCATCACCCCGACTGGCCGAATCAAGGGTTTCTGCTGAATCACGGACCAGCCAGCTTGTGGTGCCCTGAGGTTGGCAGTTGTTCTTGTAGCGAGACCTGGGACAATGGGATTGGTGAGAAGCCGACAGCAAGAGCGATTTCTCTGGAGGTTGGAAAGAAGCTATCTACAGACTGCCCCTGAGGTAGAGCGGAGGTGTGGAAGGCTTAGGGGCATGAGGATTGTGGAGGGATGACTGGGGAGAGGAAGGGTTTGAGCCCAAGGGTAAGTGGAAAAGCTCTGAGATGAGCGCTCTCAGACACAAGACCTCTCGGGCCATTTTAGGGAGCTGGCCTTGTGCCGGCCCAACCCCGGGGACACGAAACAAAGAGGTTAGCCTTCCAGTCCTGGGCTTGGCTCGTCAGGGATGCACATGACCCCTTGAGGAGCAGGGTGGGCAGGGTCCACGGCCAAGCAGAGGCTCTGAGTTCACTCCAGGCCCATCTCTAGCCTTCCTCTTCCCATTCAAAACCCAAACAGAGCCTCCCCTCGGCCCCGCCTTCCCATTCGTTCTCTCACTTCCTCATTGTACTATTTTCTGAGGCATTCAGACGCGAACGGAATTGGCTGTCTTTCGGAGCTTTGTAGACATGTGGGCTGGTCAGGCAGATACATGGGTAAATCACACGGTGTTCTGTGCTGAGATACTATTACAAACAGTTCTGTGGGAGCACAGAAGGAGCAACCACTGGCCTGGGGGTGGAAGCTGGGGTGAGGCGTGCTGTTAAGAAAGATCTTCACAGAGGACATTATCATTTGGAGGCCACAGAGCATGAACAGGAGTTCTCCCGGCAGAGAGGGCTGGCGACGGGGCACAGGCGTTCGAAGGAGACAGGTGGCAAGTCCACTACTGTGGCCAAGTGAAAGGCCCCAGACGGTTTGGGGAGCAATGAGTGGTCCTGGCGGCCAGACAGGGAACGGCTGAGCTATAGTAGATACTCAAGGAAGCCCTGCTGGCCTGGTCCTCCCCAGGGACACT
This sequence comes from Neophocaena asiaeorientalis asiaeorientalis, assembly GCF_003031525.2. Lineage (NCBI taxonomy): Eukaryota > Metazoa > Chordata > Mammalia > Artiodactyla > Phocoenidae > Neophocaena > Neophocaena asiaeorientalis. Next base: position 15,471,146 of record NW_020173674.1, on the reverse strand, counting down.
CCTTGGAGGCACAAGTCCCAGGGATGGGTTACGTGAGTCACCAGGGAGGCCCAAATGACCCTGTCGAGCCATCCTGCCCTTTGTCAGTAGCACTCATCTGGACTCCAGGTTACTGGGGTTGCTAAGCAGGGGTGCAAGGCAGGCGGCTTCCCATACACAAGGCGTTTCTCCCTCTGCTTCTGTTCCCGCCCTGGGACTTGGCAGGGACTTGGTGTGGAGAGTCCAAGAGCTGCCATGACCCTAACAGATGAAAAGGGTCATTTTTAAAAACAAGTTCCCAGCTCAAGCCAACCTGAAACCATCTAGGTCCATATTGAACGAGAACTTACCCTACAGGTGCTGAATCTGAGATGTGGCTCCAAGAAAGCAGCATTTAAATCGTTGGGAAAAGATGAAAAGGAGTCTCCGGCCGCACTCAGAGCTGGTAGCCAGAGGGAGATGTTTTCCCCCGGGAGCAATCGTGGTCCTTCATGTCACCATTGCCACATCAGCTTACCAAGTCCATGCATGTGTCATCTCCATTTAATCCTCCCCCCGCATTGGTGAACTGGGCAGGGACAGGCTTCTTCCCCTCCTTCAGATGTGAGAGCTGAGGGTCAGTCAGGTCATTTGGCGAGCGAAGGTGTCTCCCCCTCGGCACGGGGAGTGGGGCGGGGGGCTCCCTTGGAGAGTAACTGCCTATTCCTTGAGTCACCTTCATGCTGGAAAGCAAGGAAGCATCTATTCCATGGCAGAACCTGGGCCCCCCCACCCCTGCTTCATAATTTGTATTTAGAGCTTTGCTTTAAAAATCCCCCAAACAAACCTCCTGCAAGTTCTCTCAGCCACTAAGTATAGAGCCAGGACGGGGACCTGCCTCTTCTGGAAGCCTGTCCTGCACTCTTTGTGCCAAGCAGCCAGGTCTCCCCGCCCTGGACTTCCATGCCCTGGCTCACCTCTTGCTTTCGGAACAGACCCTGGAAACACAGATGGTACCAGTGACATGGAGGGGCCATGATGAGCGCACTGGAGATGCAGGGGCAGCCCCTGTTTCCCCCCTTCCCCCCTCTGCTGCTTGCCTGCTGGGCAAGCAGGTCCTCTGGGATGAGGGGGGTGGCGCTCCAGCCCCTCGCAGGCCACGCACCCCTCTTTGTGCAGGAGCCCTAGCCAGCCACCTGTTGTTAATCTAGCCCTGGTAATCCATTCTGTACTGTGTCAGCAGTTCAAAAGGGCACTGTTAGTATTTTTTGCCGACTTCAATTAACGTGAGATTTCAGAGGCCCCTCCGATCACATTTCATCTGTCACAAGTCAGGAACAAAATAGACAGGTTCCAGTTGAGAGGAGGAAGGAGAAGGAGTTTATTGCAAACAACAACCAAACAGACAGTTTGGGCTGTGCCCAGCCAAGGGTGCGCTGGGCACACGCAGCGGCATCAGTGCTCCATTTGGCCCCGTGCCTGGGCCCCTACGTCCTCTTCTCATCAACAGTCCTCCCCTCCCCCAAAGATGTAAGTGCAATAACTTACTTTAAAAGGCAAGAACGTTTCTTTTAATATTTTTGCTATAATGTAGTTACATGGTGGTATAGGCAGTAAAACTTTATGGAACCGACCTCATTTTTTTATACATTTTTTCTGAAGTTTTAATGTCTTTTTCATATATATTTTTAATATTCCACCCCAGGCCATCAAGCTAAAAGAAAAGTTGCATTTATACAGGGTTACGGTATCTTACAAGGAGAACAGTCAGTATTGATTGAGGTTCACGTTCCTTCCAGCACTCAGCTCTCTTTTCAACCACTGCACACCAAACAGACTATTAGACATTGAAAACTGTCCTTCAAAATCAGTAGTATAAAGGCCTAGCTCTATGTATGTACGTGAAGGGGAAGAAGGGGCGGGGCAAGGGCAGGTAATGTTTTGTTCACTGGAACACCTTCCCCTCCCTCCAGCATCCTCAGGGAAGTCACGTGGGCTCCCAGTGACTTTGAGAAGTTGGGTGTTTGTTGTCTTCCCGTTTTTCTCTTTCATGATCACGCATTATTACCCTGGGGGCCTGTTTGCCAGCCATCCTCACTCCCGCTAGGCCTGTTTGCTTTTGCACCTGACAGGCCATCACGCAGACCCAAAGCCCCAGAGCATCCAGCCCTGAGAGGGAATGGCTGCGGAAGCGGGATTTGTGGTGGTTTCTCCTGGAAGAGTTCCTCTTGTCCACCCAGCGGGAATGAGGGCGGAGGGGACATGTCACTGGGCCCAGCGTGGCTGCAGCCATGGGCGCTGGGAACCCACCTCACGATTGCTACCCCACCCCCTTGCAGTGTCTTTGAACTAACTTGGCCACCACGCTTCCCCAAGCTGGAGGCATGGTGGTGAGAGCTGAGAATCAAGTATAGTTGAACGAATTCAAGGAAAGTTCCAAAGCCCATGTCTTCCAACTGCCGTTGAAGACTTGGGGACAAGCCTCTCTGTGTGTCCCCAGAGCCCTCTCCTCCCACGCCCTGGGAGCAATGAGGGCATCTGAGGGTGGTAGCAGCAGCTCAGCAGTGTCAAGCCTTGGCTGCCGAGACTGGTTCCCAGCAGGGATCAGAGGCTGGCAGTGTGGGAAGGCTGCCCATGGGCCTGCCAGCCACCCATCACTTCCGGCTTGCGTGGCCGTCTCTGTTGAGATCTTAGGCAAATAGCAAAGAAAACCCCACCTCTTTTAGCTTACTGGCTTAGCAGTGACCCCCAGAGAGGGTCCACTCTCCCCTGCACCTGCCTTCACGAAACCTCACTCCTGAGGAGCCGCCCAAGCTTGCCTAGTCATCACGGGAGAGGCTGCAGGGGCACCTCCCACCCCAGCAGCTGACAAGGCAGAAGGCCTGGGCCCAGCCTCCTGACCGGGGGAGCTCTGCGCAGCACCGGCCATCAGAGCCCCTCGCTCAGCTCTGCCTCAGGTGAAACACGGCTCAGGGTGGTCACGTCCCCCCCTGGGGGCCAGGGTCATCTCCACTGTGAAGGGATTGGGCTAACTAGAGGGTTTCTAATCCCTCCCCGCTGGGCGATTCTGGGATTCTTGGAGTGTCAGGCAGGCCCTTGAGGGCTGGGACAGGGTGAGGACAGGCCTGGGGCTGGGAAGCTACCTGTGGGGAGATGCATAGGGACATTTTACACCAACATTTTAATCCTAGATACTTGACTGTGTTGGTGGGACAGCCAGCCAGAGACACACAGCCTTCTTCTATCGGAAGCTTTTTCTTCTCAAGCTTTGGGTTGCCTGACTTAGGTCTGGCCCAGGCGGAAAGCAGACACATAGAGGAATTGATGGCCTGGGGTCCCTCCCAGAAGACTCCACTTAGGGCCCTCCTTCTCCCTTCCCTCCTCCTCTGCGGCTATCCTAGCTCTTTCTCTCTGTCTGATTCTCTCCCAGGGGAGAACATACCCCTGGTGAAAGTTCCTCTCATGTCCTTCCCAGCCAGCAGGGCATTTAAGGTGGAGCTGGGGGACTGTCTCCAGCCCAAGGCCATTTCTTCCTTCCTCTTTCTAGATTCTGGGAGTTTGAGTTGTTTCCGCCAACCTCAGAACTGGAAAAGGCTTCCTAAGAGTCAGTCTAAGATCCTCAAATGTAGGAAACACTAAGCCAAGCCTCCAAGAACATTTAATTCAATATCCAAGACCCTTTTCACTTCTAGAAGGTCGACTTTAGAGCTACGGTTCACGAAGAGGTCTGACTCTTGTTAAGGGAAGTCAAAGCCAGTTCCTTCCCCAGTCTTGTTTCTGGAGCACATGAGAACGTGAGACAGAGGTGGAGACCACGATGTCCCCGAAAACCTACGCAGCTCAAGGGGGAGGGTCTCACTCCTCCCTGCCCACCACCCAAGAGGCTGTCCTGTGTCCAGGCCTCTGGGCCTGGTGGACCTGGCCCTCCTCACTGACAGAATCGGGGTAGAAAGGAGAAAAAGGCAGGCCCTTCTCCCCAGGGGCTACCTGCCGGGGGGATTCCCAGGGCTCTGAAAGGCCTGCTTTGGAGGACAGGTACCCTGTGCCCCGAGTTTAGGTGACGGCTGGGCCCTGGAGCCTAAACTCAAGCCGCAGGCCTCATATCAGGCAGAGGTGGCACCCCTGCAGAAGGAGGCCCCTCCCTGCAGGCAGGGAAATCTGCTTCCAGAGAGCATCCTGACCTCTGTGTCTGGAACAGAGCAAGTGACCCAGAGGAGCTCAGCCCCGCGAGCCCTTCCGGAGGCCAGGGCGAGGCGCTGGGGTCTCCCATCCCCTAGGGCAGAAGTGCAAGGGCAGGCGCTCTCTGCCCTATGCCCAGAGGAACACAGAGCCTCCGCCTGAGAGGAAGGCTCTGGGCAGGGGTGGCGCTGGAGACTGCCGAGGGCCACCTGAGGCCGCGTAGGGGCTGGCCTGCCGCTTGGAGCCTGAGTGAGCGTGCACTCATCCTCTGGCAGACCCTGCAGCTCTTGGTCCTCTGCCACCGTGCCCGCCGGCTTAGCTGGTGTGTCTGAGGTGTAAGTCCTTCCACACCAGGACACTGCTCAGCAGCCCCAGTGAGTGACCAGAATGGGACATGGGGAGGGACAAGCACCTCCAGATCCTCCTGGAGGGGCTTGAATGGATGGAGAAAAAGCTACCCGGACCTGCCCACTGTCGCCGTCATTCTGCCTGCAGCGGGATGTCAGGTGGCCGGAGAGCGGACCTGTGTGCATGAGCCCCTGACCCCCACTCCCCTGGACATCTCCCCGCAGCCCTCCCTGCTCCTAGAAGCTTTCTTCCAGCTTCATGGGTACCGTGGGTGGTCTGCATCCTCCCTTGCACTGTTCACCCATATCCAGGGTCTCGGGGTGCGAGGGCGGCTGTGCATCCTCCGGGGCCAGGGTTGCTGCGTGGCAGCAGGATCCTTCGGCTCCAGCTCGTCTCTCTCTCTGCCCAATCCCACCGGGTGTGCCCAGCACAGGGGACAGCAGGACGGGGACTCCTCGCCATCCAGGGTGAAGGCAAGGCGGGTGCCTTGGGTCCAGGAGGTGGGATTCCGTGGGCTTTTAGGGAGAGAAAAGGAGATGGGAAGGCCGAGGCCGACTCTGCAGGGCAGCCTGTTCTTCAGACACAGTCATTGGCCTGGTGACCAAGGGACCACACAGCAGAGGGAAGGACGGACATGACTGCACTGTGGCCACTGCGGGGTCTGCATGGGAGTCTATCCTCGACTCAACGGTCAAACCGGGCAGGGCAGAGGAGCAGGAGTGGGGAGAAAGGGTCTTCAGCTTATAATGGATGCAAAGCTGCAAAACTCGGCCGCCTGGCTTCCTCCACTGCCTCTGGCCGGGAGCAGGGGGCTCGGCCTCAGTGTCTGCTGCCCCCTCCCTCCCAACAGTCCATGGGGCCTCAGACTTGGAGTGGCGGAAAGTGCTGAGGGTCAGGCCCCCGGCCCCGGGCCAGGCTCCTAAGAGGAAAGTCGAATGGGGGGTTGGGGGCCTGGGAAGCATGGGCGTGGCCTGTGCCCCGAGATGGGGGAGGGCATGGGGATGGGACGGGGGTGCTCTGTCATGTGGCCCAGGAGATGGCCGCGCTGTGCTCCTTGGCCTTCATGCGGAGGGCCGCGATGCTTGACGTCTTGCGGTCTGGCTCACCGTTGAGCTCGTAGCCGTTGAGGCCCGGGTTGAGGCCCGCGGCTCCAAACAGGCTGCCCATGTGCGTCTGGCCCACGTGGCTGCCAGCCCCAGAGACACCCAGGAAGTCGGTGACGCCGCTGGCCCCAGAGCCGGGGGGGTGAGCGTGAGGGGACATGCAGCCGGGCACAGGGTCACAGGGGACCACACACGCTGGCACTGGTGAGGCAGCCCCATTGTTGCTGATCCAGGATGGGTTCTGAATCTGGGGAGAGGGGAGGCAGAGATGTCACAGGCTGTCGGGGGCTGGGGTGCGGGGAGTACATCGGGGCTTTCCCCTCCCCCACGGATGACCTCTTCTCACTTACGAGCCCACCCTGATGATGAAACCATTCTGGAGCGTTTACTTGGGAGCCTCTCAAAACCTTTATGGCCATCTAGCCCCTTAGGAGCCTTTGGCTTTTAGGCTCTGGCTCCTCTGTTCCCAGGGCCAGGCGAGCGAGCGGCAGATAGAGGTTCCGTTTTAAAGACTGAACTTGAGATTTCATCAAGCATCTAGTGAAAGGGCTGTCCTGGGGACACAGCTCACCAGCTGAGGGCAGCCCGCAGCTCTAGAGGCAGATGCAGACTTTGTCTCTGCATCCGTGGACCGCTAGGGTCAGCAAGTGTCTCACTCGTCTCTGGCTCTTCCCCAGGCCTGGCAGGCCCTTGAGACTTGATGGACGGGAGCTGACGTGAACCCAGAGAGTTCTGGCACTGGGAACATGGGCTGTGGGCTTGCAGGCTGTGGTGTGGAGGGGATGGGGTGGACAGCGGGGGCCTAAATTCTCTCAGAAGTTAAGGGTAGTGGTGGAGCTTCCAGGGGCTCAAGCCCTTGAGGCTTCAGAAGTAACTTCCGGGACTGAAAGGGCTGCCTCAGGAGGTGGTGAGGGGAGGGATGGAGCCGGGCTGGAGGTGGGGTGAGGTGGGGGGGACGCATGGAAGGTGTTCAGGCAGTGGGTGGGGTTGACCTGGACATGTTGTCTTCTATCTGTGCAGCTGTAATCCCTTCCCTCCCCAGCTTCCACCTCTGCCCATTTTCCTCTCAGCGTTTATGGGGAGATAGAACTGGGCACTCAGCCAAAATTACATCCCTCCAAGTGTCCAGGCTGCCTGACTTTACTCATACTACTTCTCGTCCCTTTGCATCCCACTGAGGACTCAAATGCCCCAGGACGAGGGAATGACTGACAGCCATGGAGGAATATGTTCTGGTGGGGATGGGAGAAGATGGGACAGACTCCTGGGAGAGCCGTGAACACGCAAAACAACCTTCCTGAAACTGGATAAGTCACAAAGCACTTTTGCACAATCTAATTTAGACCTTCGAACAACCTCGTAAAAGAGTTGAGGCAGATGCTTTTATAAAGCCCAATTCACAGGTGAAGAAACCAAGGCTCAGAGAGCTTGTGACTTGCCTGTAGTGAGAAAGCTCTGGAGCTGGGAAGACGAAGGATTCCATGTTCATTCCCCTATCCTAGGAAACACTCTGAGTGGCTCCCGGGGGCCTGGAGGACCCCCCGGCCTTCAGCAAAGCTTCCTCGGTTCTGATGCTCATAGCGCAAGTGGCCAAAGTGGCAGAAGAAAAAGCCACTCTCACCACCCTGGCCTTCCTTCCCTAAAGTCCAGCCAAGGCTGGGTCAACACTTACGTCGGACAGAAGGAGCTCTGGGCCTCCCACATTCTGGAGAAACGCACACGCCCGGAATGGGCCCCGAGTCCTCTTTCCGGGGAAGGTGCCCCTTCTCAGAGCATGAGGGGCTGGGGGGCTGGGGGCCAGAGCCGGCGGCTGGAGGCAGGCACTTACCTGGGCATAGTTCTCTGCTCGGGTGAGGAGGGGCAGCTCATAGGCCGTGGAGAAGTGGGTTCGAACCTGCTGCATCTGCCCAAAACGCTCCCTTTTCCTCCACTTGGCCCTCCGGTTCTGGAACCAGACCTGCAGGACAGAGCAGTTGTCACCGGGGTCAGGCCAGGAGCTGGAGGCCCCGCCTTCGGGCAGTGCCAGCCTTTCCCTTGAGTCTCACCAGCTGCAGTGTAGGGTCGAGGCCATGGGGCTACAGGTAATGTGACCGCCTCGGCCTTTATCCTCAAGAGTTTACAATCTAGAATGATAGACGTTGAGAGCCTGGAAGGCACTTTATTCCAGTTTATCATGTGGGCCTGATCTTGGGCCAGTAGCTTCATTTTTCTAAGCTTCACAATCTAGAGCAGGCAAGTGTCACACACACAAAACACACGCCACTAGTCATCTTAGCGGTCATCTAACCAACCCCAGCATGGGGGGCGGCCTGATCCACTGGGGCCACAGACTCCTGGGGAGAATCTGATAAGAGCTGTGAGCGCTCACCCAGAAAATCATTCTCTTGGACGATCACACACATGTGTTTTGCCATCATTTTCCAAAAGGTCTGGGCTTCCTGGGACCTCTCCGCCCAGGTTCAGGATTCCCACTTCCTGAATCCTCTGTGCAGACTTTTGTCGGAAAGAGTCTCCCAGCTCAGAACACCCTGGGTTAAAGATTCTCTGGGGGACAGGGGTTCCGTCGGGCTCCAGAGGCAGTCAGGAACGGCTTTGCGGAGGGAAGGCTGGGGCTGGGCTCTGAGTGCTGGCTGGAGGGACGGAAGTCCAGGCCGAGTTTAGAAACAGCAGGGCACACTCAGGAGACCTCAGGAGGCCACGCTGCCAGCTGGGGGAGTGATGGGAGGGAAAGGACCATGGAGGTGGGAGCCAGATTGTGGGGGGCCTCAAATGCCAGGTGGAGGGGGTCGCCACGGTGCCTCGAAGAGAGGCAGCTGCTGCAAAATCTCAGGCTGAAGAGTAGCCTGGTGCCGAGGAGGAGAGGAGGCCCACCTGTCACTGAGCATGGGGGTGGGGTGTTGGCGTGAGCTGACCAGGTACTGGATGGGGAGGGCGGGCTCTGAGCCCGGTGTGTGAGCCAGGGTCTCTGGCCATGGGGGTGGAGGTGGGGTGGGTCCTTTTCCTTTTGCAGGAGCCAAGGTTCTG